>NC_061118.1:29091752-29434578 GCF_002878395.1 Capsicum annuum | reverse complement strand
AATAATGCATAATAACTTCATCAAGAACTTACTTCATGAATTAACATAAATAAACTAACTTTCAATAATAATATGCCTAGTTGGGCATAAACCCTAAATTATGAAATTTCATGCTAAGCCTGCAAGTGTATCAATCATAGGTTTTAAATTATGTGTGAAATATAATAGGCAAACCATGAAATTCAAAAGTTATTTCATGGAAATATATTATGAATAATATGGAGGCAGCATATTTCAGTACCATACAATTTTATAAAAGCCCCAATTGGGTGAAATCATGAACTTTTAAGAAAGCCGGAGTTTAGGGTAGTAGGATTAAAAGAGAAGCTTAGTTGAATACCCACATACTTGAAAGAGGTAGATTATTTAGTGAAAAGATTAATTCTTGGAGGAATTTTGTAACTTGGGAGGTTTAGAGACTTATGATTTGAAAACTTTTTCTTGAGTTCTTAAATTTTGGAAGAATAGGGGAGTGAGGGTTTTGAGATGATTCTAATTATTTTGGGATGAATCTGAGGATTAAAATTAGATTAGGGGAATTAATATGTGGTTAAAGGACAAGTTTGACCCTAATTATATTAGAGAAAATAATTTTTGGTGCTTGAGAGAGATTCTCTATGCTGCAGACTCCAATGCAGAGGCTAAGTAGTGGCTTTCTCTCACCATCTCTGCCCCGCGTTGCTCATAACACACTTAGGATAGTGTCTTACTAAAAAGCTTTTATTTTTTTTACTTTGAACAAAATATTTTCATTCAAATTTGTGCCAATGGTTCCTTAGGACCCTAATTCCAATACAAATATATTCCATACTTAAGAATTTATGTTATCACATGTAAAAGTAAAAATCATCATATTTTGTTCTATACACATTTAATATGTGATTCCATGTTAGATCCAAATTTTTTTCTAATATTACATGTGTTTACCACAAATATTTGAGACAAATAAATCTCTAAATCATGAGCTAAAGCATTTTAACAATTAAAAAATTGAAGAAGCATAAACATTTTGTATGATTTAAAATTAATATTGAATATGGTGCAAACCTAGTTTAACTGAGCATGCACTTAGAAAATATACTGAGTTAAAGTAAAAGAACTAAAATGAAAAATCATAATTTATATAGCTAAAGTCAGTAAAATGAGGGGTAAAGTACAACAACTATGTACAACTATTATTATGGGAAAGTCAATAACTAATACAAATCATGTGAGCTAACGTGTTGTCTGATGTATTCACCGCAGTGAAAGGACCTATTATACATTGATAGGGTATAAATGCATGACTAAGGTGGTCACTAAATTGATTCATAACTAAGAGGTCTAAATAAATCTACAGTAGCATGTAATTTTGGGACTTTAGTGAAACTGAGACTTTAGTCTAACTCGATGCTCGATACTACTCGCAAATTGATAATATACTAATAGCTAATTAAAATTGATTTTCTGAAATTTGGGTCAAAAACTTTTAATCTGAAAATACAATATAACTGAAATCTGATCGTGCTTGTTCACATTAGAATTCTAATAGTCTTAAAGGTGATTCAGAAGCATAACTGAGTCATATACCATATGTTTAAAATTTTGTTGATATTCATTTTTATTGGATAATATCATATTGAATGTAAATTCATGGAAACACATCACTTCATGTCATACTAAAATATATTGAAATCCGTAAAATCATTCAGAATTCATTCTTAACATATCACATCATACTAAAATATAGTGGACTCCATCAAATTATGAATAATTCATTATAAAAGAAACTAAAGTCTTTAAAATTTGCATAACTCTTCAAGTATTAAATAAATTAATTAAAGCAATGAACATCATGCATAATAACTTTTAATAAGGATATTATCATTAAATAGCAAAAGGGATCTAAATTTTGAGTACTAAGCATAATTTTATGTAGATTAAAAGTTCATAAAAATCATAACTAAAAATCATAATTTAAAACTAGGTTTTGGTAATAAGGATGAAAGGAATCCTTTATTGAAATATATATACCTATTTAGTAAAGATTCATGAACCGGAACACAGAGGGCTTGAACTTAGACAAGAAAACTCTAGGCTTGGAACTTTGAAAGAGACTTGAGAGGTTTTCATTTCAGACTTTGGAGTTGTAACCGTAAGAATGAGGGAATAGGTTAACTATTTACCCTTCAATATCCCTGTAATGAATCTAAAAAACATAATATATGGCTTAAAAATGTAGAGAATGACCAAAAACCCTTTAAAATTAGATGGAAAGTTATTGGTGCCTGATACCATGACCCATGTAACAAGTCATCATTTGGGGGGACGATTTGTGGTCCAAAATCATGATTTCATTGAACGAGTTTGCAAAATGACTAATTTCCTTAACTAATGACTTATTTCTTCAACCAAAAATTCATTTTGTTGAGTTGTGGTCACTAACAACTTTGATACCACTCCACTAAAATGTCCATAACTTTTTACTCCAAAATCAAATTGACCAACGGTAAGTGGAATTGTAATGAATATTCAAATATATTTAATTTAATGTGTATTATGCCATATAAATCTTCCTATAGTAGAATTAGTGAATATTACACTAGAAATGAGTTGATAGAGGAGTTTTTGAGTCAACTTTGTGTTAGATGCTTCTAATGAGCTTAAATTGCACCCAATACTGCTATTACACTTCTATATATAGTTTGTGGTGGTTACTATATTGTGGACCCAAGAAAAGGACTATTTTAAATTACTACTAAAACTTGATAGGCACCTACGAGTCATACTACAACTCGTGATCTAAGTAATAATGACTATAATTCTTTGAAAAGTCTTGAAAGTTTATCACAATTCAACCTTCAACTTATGTTTCATTGTACAATTCATTCAATGAGTCGAATTGGTATGGAAATTAATTGTTAACCTGGATTTTGGAGCTAGTTTTGAGTTTTAGTCATGGAAATTTTTTGGGGTTTTACATTTACACTAAAAAGCCCTTTATTAAAATTACAAGTTAATTAAAATGATATAAGACTTATAATATTAAATACCTTCAAGTCATCCATATTTGAACCTTCCAAAGATTCCATGTTCATCTATTAACTTGCAATACTTAAAGGTACTTATCTTTAATTCTGGTGAAAGGCCTCCTTGAAGTAATGTCACTTTGATCTAAATCACTTACCCGTTTTGCAGCTACCCAAAATATCATTACATCAAAAATTCCTTCAAAACAATTTTGGAGAGTAAAATTTTCTTACAAACATGATAGAATTTAATTTATAAGAAAAAATTAGGGCCCAATATAACTATTACATGAATTTTTTTTTAAAAAGCCAACCTACTGCATACTGCTGCAACAGTAACCCAGGAAGTAGCCAAGCAAAATTTATCTTACATTTCTTATTTGTTCCTACTTCCTCAGGTTATCCATTTCTACTAAAAACACCTCAAATAAAACCCACACATTCAAAGATAAAGTTTTAAATCTCATACTTTATGAGGGCAATATTTAGACATACACAACAAGAATCTAATGTGGGGATAAGCTTAGCATGTGGGAGATGACTTCCTCATCCTAGTAGACACATAATTAATATGTGAGGTAGAATATGGTTAAATTATAGTAGAGTGGACTATATGAATTAACAATAATAGTAATATTGGAAGTTTTCATGCCCTAGACCTTCAAACAAGGTTGTTGGATGGATGGAAATGATAATAAAAATTTAGATTTTAATTATTTAGTAATTTATTATTACACTTAGTGGGTGAGAATTTTTTACATGAATTGGTAAATTTTGGGAGAGTTATACTTAGCTTAACAAGTAATTTCACAAAATAACAGAAAAGTAAAGTATAAACTATGTTGCTCACAAGACCCTAAAAAAGTTATAGAAATATATATTACGGAACGGTAAAGAAGAATAAGTATGAATTAAGGACTAAATTAGTAAAGATACCTGAGTTTAAGTGACATATCGTCATAATTAAGTAGATGAGATGTCTTGGAGTGAAGCCTGCCAGGAAGGTACATGGAAGAGTACCTAATGTGATATAGGTAGTTACACTACCAATGTAAAGATATATAGGTTGAGCGTTAATATTTAAGTTTGAGGTTTTAGTAAAAGGTATAAGAAAGATTTAAAAGTACTAGTGTGTTCCAAAAATATGGGATGTGCATTGTCCACTTAATAGAATACTTGCAAGCACTTAGGAGGTGTGTGTACACATAAATAATACTATATATATCAATATATATATATATAGAAACACACACACATATATATACATATATACATATGTAAATGAATCTTAAGTCGTTCATATAAGAATGTGGAAGTGCTAAGAGTGATTAAATACTGTAAGGGTTGATATATATATATATATACATATATATATATATAAGGAAATACGACTTTTTGTTTTGGTGCTTATATGTTAATCACATATTCAAACTTGCTTTTGGGCACTGCTTTGATTCATCATGTTGATAATGGTTGTGAAGATGAGTGCATGATATTAACTATGGTAATGTGATCATGTTGATGCTGATATTGATGATATTGAGTTGATAATTATGATAATGATTTTGGGATTATTACACAATTATAGATGTTGATGGTATTGATAATAGAAAAAGTTGATTTGTAAATCTTGCTTGCATGCATTAATCATATGCATTAGATGTACATTCATTTTTATATGGTGTAATATACTTGTTATTGGAAATTTATTACTATTCATAGATAATTGTTGTATTGTTTAATTGGTAAAGAGTGGGAAGGTTATATATAAAATGATATGGATGTATACTTAGTTATATTATACAAGTTAAGTGACTGGAAAATTCAGGCTACCCATATGGTCCCGTTAAAATTTAATATAGTAAAGTGCATAGGACACTAAAATAATGTAGGCTTAAAATACATAAGATAGAATGGATTGTCAAAGGACAAAGATACACAAAAATGCTAAAGGGCAGACAAGCCACATAGAGTATAAGGCATTAATACTTATATGGATAAGCTCTAATAAATGGAATTTTACTTGATGCTAGATTTCTACTTAATTGCTACAAATATTATCTATTTCTAGCCCTAGTTAGTCGATGATATGTACTAGTATGAGTGATTATACTGATACTATGCTTACTATATTTTTTAGGGGGTATGTCCATGATACAGGTCATTTAGGGTTTCTATAAAAGGGAGAATGATCACTTTGCAACCTATCCTCTTGATCTTAAAAAGATGTTGTGTATTGATCTTACAAAGATGTTGTGTCTTAGAGTTCCATATTCCTTGACAAGTGCTCTTGCACTAATTAGATTAGCTTTAGGAATTAGCTATTTGATATTGTAATACCCCATACATTTCTAAGTCCAGCTCAGCCCCTAGTACTTTCTTAAGATGCTTAAGTGTTGAGGGACTTAGTCACTTTTGACTGCCTTTAGCTTTGAGGACTTTTAAGTTGACCTTTAAGGATCTAAGATGATGGTTTTTAAGTTGATTCATGTTTAGGGGTGTAAGTTGAATTTTCTAGGTAGCAGCTGACCGCGATTATACCACGTTCTAGTGAGTATAGCGGTTAAGGAGGCACTGCATTGTAGTGATGGGAAAATCAGCAATGGTCATTTCTAGTGACTCACCGTGATTGCACCGCGTCGTGGTGAGTATAGCAATAAGGTAATTAACACATCGCGGTAAAGTCATAACCTCTATTTCCCGATTTTAAATGCAGAAGGGTAGTTTCATCTTTTCCCCCCCATTTAACACGGGATTTAGGTCCCAAAATAGCACCTTTGCCTTATAATTCATATTTCACCCAACAATAAAAGTAATTCCTCTCATGAACAAACCCTAAACCCTTCAACATTAAAGTTCAATTCTCAAGAAATCCACTAAGAACCTTCACAAATTCTTCAATTAAGGTGTGTTAGATGTTAATTCATGGACCCTTTTAATCCATGGAGTTTCAGAACCCAATTTTAAAGTTTAATTATTATATTAACATGTATTTATGAATCTTATCCATGAAATATCATAAATATTGACTTTATACCATGTTTACATGTGATTTTCGTTGGAGTTAGTTCTTGACATGTTGAAGAATGAAAGTTGCATGTTGAAATTCCTAACCCATGATTTTAGTGAAGAAGTTATGTTACTATCCTATGTATTAAATTAATTTCATGCTTTAAATCATGACCCCTATGCGTTTTATGGAATGCCTCATAGATGAATTTTGAACAATGACTAATTATGAAGTTCTCCAGGCTGTATTATGGTTTTAAATGATCTTATGTGATCTTATTGATATTACTATAGAGTCCTGGGGGTTATGAACATCCAAAAACTTTATTGTTTACTTCATTTAAATACTTTCAAAAGGGTTTTAGATATATTAGAGTATTATCAATTCAGTTAGTGCATCATGTCAGTCAGCTCAGTTCAGTCCAGTAGTTAGAGTCAATTCAGTTGAGAGTAGGATTTAGCACTGAATGAACCCAAGGATAGGGGCTTACCTACTACTTAAGGGTGTGACCTTTAGTAGCATTCCCTGTATTCTAGATGTACATAGCCAGCGTAGGTTGAAATGTTAACCTGCCAGTCGAGGGTTGACACACATCTCATTAAGGCCCTGCCAGTTGAGAGTGACCCTTAGTCCTTTGGGAAAATACTTTAGTTAATCAACACAACTTGTGCTAGTACCCATGGTGTGGTAATGACACCCTTCCAACTAGGATTACATGTTGGAACCCAATTTACCTTATTGGGGCATGTCTTTTAGATGATAGCTCCCACAGTCTCCGTCTAGTGTTTAGATTAGATTTCAATTTTCAGACTTGCTTGAACATGGCATACAATTATTAGTTTCTCAACATCAGTATTTTAGTATTTCAGTTTGTTAACTATTCTAGTATCATGTCATATGCTTGGTCATGCATTTTCATATTTTACAGTATTTCTCATATACTATACATCAGTTATCTCATGCTATATTTTCAGTCAGTATTATTCATTAATATGAACCATGCACGTCAGCCTAACCTCATTTAGCATACCAGTAACTTAAAAGTACTGACATCATACTCTTTTCTTGTGCTATGATGCGTCATATCATAGGTTTGGATGCTCAAGTTCTTGACCGTACCTAGACCTGCCCAGCGCATCCGCAGCAGTAGCAGTGGTGAGTCCTCATGTTCCAAGGTCCATTTATGTTTATTTCAGTTTATTTTAGTAGTAAGTCTGAGTTAGTTGGGGACTTATCCTATCAACTCCACTTTTAGTCAGTTAAAGGCTTTCAGACACTTTCAGTCAGTTATTCAATTCTCAATTGTTATTAACAGTCTTACAGTATTGTTTTCAGACAGACATTTTCAGTATTTTGATTCACTATTGTTTTCATATTTAAAACCTTATGGTATTTTTTGTTAAATATTGCATATGTTCTCTATTATTTTATTAAGTTCTCACAGCAGGTACCAACATGGGTTAGCTTGTGGTCCTTCGAGTCTGTAGGCACTGTGTGGCCTCCAGGGTGTACTCTTGGGGCATTACAAAATTGGTATTAGAGACTTAGGTTTTAAAGTGTCCTAGGGAGTCTAAAAGACATGTTAAGTAGAGTCTTGTGCTTCGGTATGAAGCGCGCCACACTTATGGGCAAGAAGCTACGAGATATTATAGAAAAAGTTTCCTTCTTTCAGTGTTCATGTCCTGCGATTGGGCATGAGCTCAATTTAAACTACCTTTCTAATCCAATTTGATTTTCATTTACAAAACATGCCTCCTATAAAGACTAATGGAAAAAGAAATAGAAATCAGCCTGCACCTCCACCCATTTAGGAAGATCCCCTGAATGAGCGTGTCTCTCATGCTAAATTTAAAGCTTCATTCACTACGTTATCTCATTAATTAAAAGTTATAATAATTATTTGTTTGCCGTCCTAGCCATTCTAATGGCTAATACTGCCGTAGCTAGGGTTCAGGACATCACTCGAATAAGCCCTCCTCTATTTTTGGGATCTAAATTTGTTGAGGATCCGCAAGAATTTTTTGACATAGTTTAGAAGGTAACTGATATTATGGGTATGAATTCTTGTGATAGTGTAGTGTTGGGTTCTTACCAGTTGTAGGATGTTGATCACACGTAGTATAAGTAGTGGAAGAAAAATAGAGGGGCGTATGCAGGACAGTTCAATGGGAGGAGATTGCTACCGCTCTCCTAGATAGGTTTTTTCCTTTGGAGTTAAGGAAAGATAAGGTGCATGAGTTTATTGATATGAGTTAGGGAAACATGAGTGTGTATGAGTATTCTCTTAAGTTTACCCTGCTATCCAGGATGCTCCTAATGTTGTGTCTGATGACAGGTCTAGGATGAGTAAGTTTGTCCCGTACATAGCCGATAGCATAGTTAAGGCATGTAGGACTGTGGCATTGATTAAGCATATGGAATTGTTTAGGTTGATGGTCCATGCTCAACATATCAAGGACCAAAAGTGTAAGGAAAGAGAGAGAGAGAATAAGCGAGCTAGAATGGGTAGCTTTAATTTTTCTCAGCCGAGATTGGAGGGTGGTAACCGTCCTCCATTTCATCAGAAATCCTTAACCTTATCTCTGTCTTCCGCTAGTACGCCAGCTCCAAAGTCTAGAAATGATAATCAAGATAGGGCGTCAATCCCTAATACATAGGGAAGTGTGAACAGTAGTGGCACCAATTTGCTTTGTCAGAAATATAATAGATACCATCAGGGTATGTGTAAAGATGGCAGTAATGTATGCTTTGGTTGTGGCAAGCCAGGAAAAAGGGTCAAGGACTGACCATAGAGTTGTTAGCAGGGTCAGTTCAGTCGTACCCCAGTTTTATCCGGTCTCTCGAATCAACAGGGTGCCGCTTTTAGTGCCACCAGTAGGCAGCACCTAAATAGGATTTATGAACATCAGTCTCGAAAGGATAAGGAAATTTCTCTTGATGTGGTTGCTCGTATGTTACAGGTCTTTCATTTACACGTTTATGCTTTATTAGACCCCTGAGCTTCTTATTCTTTTGTAACTCCCGACATAGTTGTTCATTTTGGTGTCATTCCAGAGATTTTAGTAGAATCCTTCTCAGTGTCCACTCCAGCAGGTGTTTTTATTATATCCAGAGAGGTATACAGGAATTGTAAGATCATAATATCCGAAAGATTAACTTTAGTAGATCTCACAGATTTAGAGATAACTAATTTTAAGGTTATTCTTGGCATGGATTGGCTCCACTCATGCTATGTCTGAGTTCATTATATAAACAAAGTTGTTCATTTTCAATTTTAGAATAAACCAATAATTGAAGGGAAGGGTAGTACTTCAGAATTTAGGGTTCATCTTATTTCGTACCTTAGAGAGAGAAAAATAATAACTAAGGGGTGTGTCTGTCACCTTGTTCAAGTTAAGGACTCTAATTCTGAGTGTAACGACCCAATTTTCTAGAATCAGAACGTCAGACAGTGCTCATGATCCCAAAAGACCACAAGACTACCCTCTACTGATATCTGTACCTAAACACTACATAATATAGATAATAAATGCAGAAATTAGCCATAAGGTTCAAAATATCTAAAATTACTAGAAATTGAAAACTGAATACTGATACATCTGTCTGAAAAGCCTCTAAACTGTCTGAGCTGTGGAGTTGATGGGACATGTCCCCAACTAACTTCGACTATTGAAATTAAACAAAATTTGATACAAAAATGATAAAAGGATCATCCTCGACTTAAGAGGACTCACTGCTACATCTATTGCTGCTGATTGGGACTGAACTACTAAGGGTACTCTAGATCTCATGCCTCTGAACCTATGGTGTCAAATAAAACACCATAGCGCAAATGTGTCAATACGGGAATGTACTGAGTATGTAGATGAGGTAAGGCTAAATGCAAAGGTTCATACATGAACAATGACTTAACTAAATAATCATGAGAGCACCAAATGAGAACACATACATGAATGTACAAACCATAATCACAATCATCACAACTCTAAATATTGAAACTCGAGCACCGCTTTGCTGTCGTATGAACATTCTACTAATGCTGAGATACTGAATCACTGAATTTTCTAATACTGATAATTGAGTACTGAAGATGAAATTAGTCTTATCTACTGAGTGATCTCAAAATCTGAGAATATTGGAACTGATTAACTGAATATACCCACATTAATGACTGAACTTTGAGCTCACGACTCTCGACTGACTCTATCGGAGATCAACCTCTCTAATAGGTGATTTCGGAATCTATTATTAATGATAAGAAAATGATAATGTTCGAACCTGACCACAAAAATACTCAATCGAATATGAGACTGAGATCAAGCCTATCTATTGGGTGATCTCTAAATCTGATAATGAGATTACTCAACTAATTTTGAAACTGAGATCAAGACTATCTATTGGGTGATCTCTGGATATGATATTAAATAATTATATATGATACCCAGCCTATCTGACAGGTGTTCCATGAATTAATGTAACTATCTGAGTTCCTCACTGAGATAGATGACTGTATCTGACAATCCTGATTTCTAAAGATTGATACTGAAACTACAACTCTGGGAAGTAGTTAATTAACCGACATGCCCCGACCTCCCACTGGTGGGGTCCAACCTTTAATCCCAGTTGGAAGGGTTCCAATACTGTGCCATGGGTAAATACCTCTCTGATCAAGCCTCTCTGGTGGTTGACCCTCACAGAAAGTCTGCCATAGGCAATATAATAGTCAAATATCTCTCTACGGGTCACAACCTCTACTAATGGTGACTCCTGTATTCTTCGTTGGCTACGCTATTCTGGAGTTCAGGGATTGATCCTAAAGACTCGGCCTCTCTCTGACGGGGAGCCATCATCCTTTTCCTCACTCAGTGCTAGCTCCTACTCCCATCTGAAAGTCTTTGAATTGAATTCTCAACTGAACAAAAAATGAACTAAATATGATATTGTTCATATTTATCAAATGATCTGACTTAGTTAAGATGAATTCACTTGGTTTCGTATCTAACGGAATACTACTGAATCACAGTATCTGACTGATGATACAGAGTTTTAATAGAGTACTCGTTTACTACAGGGATTATAACCGAACAATTAACTACTATTAGATCTGAGCTATGTATAGAACTGAGGCCAGATTACTAGCGATATTGAGATCACAAAGATTACAGTGATTACTGAGATTTCTTAAGTTCTGTATTCTGTATTCTAAGAATCATGGGTCGACTGGAATTATCATGAAAACTAACATGGGTTCTAGATAGCAGCTAAATTATCAGGTATAAATACCGCAGGACTCGATAACATAAAATTAAAACATAACCATTCTTGAATAATTATGACCATGGACAATCATTCCCCATCACAATCACTAAGGAATCATTTCAATAATTTAGGAATACTAAACATGTAATAACATAGAGAGACATGCTATTGGATTATACTCCATTCAACAAGGCCTTGCATCAAGCACTTCGCACGTATATTAGTCTTGGCATATATCGAATAACACATGATTAGGGAAACTTCATACTATTATTTCACAATTTACTCATCAAGAACTTGGCATATATTAGAGGCTTAGCATATATCAAAGAGCACAAAATTGGAAAATTTCATACTATCATGTCTCAACTCATTCACTAAGGCTTTTCAACAAACACTAGGCATGCATGGACTTGCACACAATTGGGGGTTTCCTAATCAACATGTTATAATGGCCCTAATTTCCTTACATAAGCATTTTATCAAACATATGGGGAGCATGCTTTTCTTATTCAACTATTTCTATACTTAATTGACATGAACACATCATCTAATAAGCAACCTGAAGAGGATTTATCATGAACATCAGCCGAGTATCACATACTAAGGTCAAAGCTTGATAACGTTGTAAACAACATGAATCACAACTCAATCATAGAAGGAACATCAATTTTAACACAGATAAATCATTAAGACCCATAAACACAAGATCTTTGAATTTTAGAAAAAGGGTTCTTGAGCTTCTTGGATGAAAGGGACCCAAAAATCAACATCTACATACCTTGGGGAAACTCTTTTCTTGAAAGCCCTTGGAGACATTCTTGATTTCTCTTGATCTCTATTGATTTTTATTGAAGAATAAATAAGGTTTTTGATTTTGTAAAACCCTAGTTTTGATGTTGATGATGGGAAATGATGCTGAGAGCCTTTTATCGGGTATATATAGGGGCTGAAAAAAATGAGAAAAGACCAAAACACCCTTGGAATTAAAATCCAAAACTGGAAGTATCCTAATTTTTCATACTGGCATGATGCGCCATAAGCACGCAAGCTCACTAGAAATTGGATAATTGGGAAACTACTTGACGTCGCGACGCGGTGAAAATCATGTTGCCACCTTTGTTGCAAATTAGATAGGCACCACGATGTGATAGAATCGCATTGGTTCACTAGAAATTTATAATTCTAAAATTAAGCCTTGGTGTGATACGCCATAATCATGAAGTCTCACTGGCTTTTGACGATTGCCATTTTGGCTGGCTCCACAATATGCTAAAGTGCAAAGGGGCACACTGTCTCACTAAAATGGCTCTAACTCTTTGTCCGAGTGTCAGATTTGGGCGAATTTAGTACCGATGAAAAGCTTATTCAATTCTCTACATGATAAAATTTTGATATTGGTGAAATTATATATGGTTCAAAATACTTCTAACTTGGGAAGACACTTCTCAACCTTTTAGGGCTGGATTAACACTTCACTAAACACACTCTAACGCTAAGATTATGAGACAATTTTACGAGGTCCTATACTGAGACTCCTAGTCTTGAGTCAATTTTAGTAGTGAGGGAATTTCCAGATGTGTTCCTAAAGATCTTCCTAGAGTTCCTCCCAAAAGGAAATTTGATTTCAGAATAGACCTATTTTTGGATGCCTATCCTATCTCTATTCTACCATACAAAATAGCTCTAGTAGAACTCAAAGAGTTGAAAAAGAAATTAAGAGAAATTTTAGATACAAGGTTCATTAGGAATATATTTTACCTATGAAGTACTCCAGTCTTTTTCGAGCGTAAGAAAGATGGTTCTCGAAGAATGTGCATCGACTATCATTAATTGAATAAAATCACAATTAAGAATAGTACCCACTCCCTAAGAACAATGAATTGTTTGATCAACTTCAGGGTGCCAATTATTTCTCTAAGATAGACCTCAGATTCAGCTATCATTAGCTTAGATTCAAAGAATGTGACATTCAAAAAATAGCTTTTAGAACTTGGTATGATCACTTCTAATTTCTAGTCATATCATTTAGTCTTACCAATGCCCCATCATATTTCATGGACATGATGAACTAAGTGTTCAAATAGTACTTGGACATGTTTCACATAGTCTTTATAGATGATATCCTTGTCTATTACCGTAATGAAAACGATCATGCAGACCATCTAAAAATCTTATTGCAAACTCTTAGAGCCGATTAGTTATTTGCTAAATTCAGTAAGTGAGAGTTTTGCCTAAGATTAGTATCTTTTCTTGGCTATATTATTTCTATTGATGGCATTAGAGTTGACTCTCAAAAGACCAAAGCAGTGAGAAACTGTCCTAGACTCATTTCTCTATCAGATATCAGGAGTTTCTTAGGTTTAGCTAGCTATTACAGATGGTTTGTTAAAGGGTTTTTATCTATCATGTCCCCCAAGTCCAGATTAACTCAGAATAAATTCAAGTTTTAGTTGTCAGATTATTTTGAGAAAATTTTTTAGGTGTTAAAGACTTGACTAATCTCAGCCCTCGTTTTGACATTGCCCGATGGTTCAGATGGCTTTGTTGTTTTTTGTGATACTTCAAGTGTTGGTTTGGGTTGTGTTTTGATGCAGAGAGGTAAGGTCGTGCTTATGCCTCTAGACAACTTAAACCTTATAAAAATAATTATCCTACTCATGATCTTGAGTTAGCAGCTGTTGTGTTTACCTTGAAAATTTGGAGAAATTATCAGTATAGGGTGCATGTTGATGTGTTCAACGATAACAAAAGTTTGTAGTATTTTTTTTCATAAAGAGAGTTAAATCTTCATCAGAGAAGGTGGTTAGAATTGTTGAATGATTATGATATGAGTATTTTGTATCATACACTCAACGCCAATGTAGTGGCATATGCTCTTCGTAGATTATCTATGGGTAGTATGGCTGATGTTGAGAATTATAAGAAGTAGTTGTTCTAGGAGGTTCATCAATTGGCTAGATTAGGCATTCATTTGGTTGACTAAGTTGAGGTTAGTGTTTGTATATAGAGTAGTTTGGAATCTTCTTTGGTTGTCGAGGTGAAGGAATAGCATGATAAATACCCCATTCTAGTAAAGTTTAAGGAGTAAGTCAAAGATCAGAAAGTAGAGGTTTCTCCCATGGGGGAGATGGTGTGCTACGTTGCTAGAGTAGACTGTTTGTGTTATATGTAGATGGGTTGAGACAACGAATTCTTGTAGAAGCGCATGGTGTGTGTTACTCTATTTATCTAGGAGCCACTAAGAGGTACCATGATTTTTTAGAGATCTATTTATGGAGCGGTATAAAGAGAAATATTATAGAGTTTGTAGCTAAGGGCCCTATTTGTCAGTGCATTAAGATAAAGCATCACAAGCCTAGTGGCACTATGCAAGAGTTTAGTTTTCCTACTTGGCAATGGGAAGAGGTAAAGATAGACTTTGTGATGGGTTTGCCTTGTACTCATCATCAACATGATTCGATTTGGGTTATTATGGATAGGATGACCAAATCAGCCCATTTCTTTCTAGTCTATACTTCTTTTTAGCTTAGGACTATGCCAAGATCTAGAAGAGAGATTGGTTAGATTGCATGGAGTCCCATTGTCTATCATTTTTAATTAGGGTATTCAGTTCACCTATTATTTTTGGAACACTATTCAGAAGGGTATTGGTACCCAAGTTCGTCTGAGTACATCCTTTCAGCCTCGGATAGATGGTTAGGCAGAGAGCACCATTCAGACCTTCGAGGAGATGTTAAGAGCTTATGATATTGACTTTAAGGGCAGTTAGGATGATCACTTTCCATTGATTGAGTTCTCTTACAACAATAACTACCATTATAATATCTAGATGGCTACATTTAAGGCACTATATGAAAGGATATGTAGATCTCCTATTGGCTGGTTTGAGGTAGGTGATACTATGTTGATAGGACTAGATTCAGAGTTTGATACTTTGGAGAAAGTCCAGTTGATTAGGGAGAGACTTAAGATAGCCCAGAGCCGACAAAATTCTTATGCAAATGTGATGAGAAAGGATCTAGAATTTGAGATTAATGATTTTATATATTTGAAAATCTCCCCCATGCAGGAAGTAAAGAGATTTGGAAAAAAGTGGAAGTGCAGTCCCCAATATGTTGGCCCTTTTAGGATCTTGAGTCATTTTCGGAAAGTAGCATATGATCTTAAGTTTCATGCAGATTTCGTATCAGTGCATCTAGTGTTCCATGTTTCTTTATTAATGAACTGTATTGGTGATCTAGAGGTGTTGTTCCTTTACAGAGCTTGGATATTCAGAACGGTCTTTCTTATAAACAACTCCCAGTTGAAATCTTAGATCGCCAGATTCATAGACTAAGGAATAAAGAATTTTCCTTCATCAAATTTCTTTGGAGGAATCAGTTCACTGAGGGAGCTACTAGGGAAGCAAAAGCAGACAAGCGCACCAAGTACCTCACCTTTTCTCCGTAAACTTAGACTCAGCTCAAGGTAACAATTTTCCTTTGAGTTTTACTTTTTCATTCTCAGTTCCACGTATAAAATTATGTTCATGATATTGCCTGCATTCATGAATCAATTTAGTCAGTCACCATTTTCATACTCAATCATGTAATCACGTTTTTAGTTATGCATAATCAGTATGTAACCTCAGTTTCTTAGTATCCCCTACTTAATCAGTCTCACTTGAGGATGAATATTTCTAAGAAGAGATATTGTAATACCCCTTATGTTTCCACGTCAACATCATCCCCTAGTACTTGCTTAAGATTCTTATAACCTAAAAAATAAGATGAAGTGTTGAGGGACTTAGTCACTTTTGACTCCCTATAACTTTGAGGATTTTTAAGTTGACCTTCCGATCTCAAAGATGATGGTTTTTGAGATGATTCATGTTCAGGGGTGTAAGTAGCATGTCTTGGGTAAGTTTCAGATTTTTCAAATATGGTTTGGACCACGTTTGAATTTTCTAGAAAGAATCTCACCACGATTAGACCGCATCACGATGAGTTTAGCAGTGAAAGAGCCACTGCATTGCGGTGTAGGGAAAATCAGCAATTGTCATTTCCAGTGACTCACTGTGATTGCACCACATCATGGTGAATATAGCAATGATGACATCACCACATCGTAGTGAACCCTTAATCGACATTCCAGTTCTGGATTTTAAATGTAGAAGGGTAGTTTCCTCTTTTCCCCCTAACTTTAACACCACATTTATGTCCCAAAACAACATCTTTACCTCATAATTCATATTTTACCTAACATTAAAAGTAACTCCGCTCAAGAACAAACTCTAGCCCCTTAAACATTAAAGTTAAATTCTAAAAAAATCTACCAAGAACCTTCACTAATTCTTTAATTAAGGTATGTTAGATGTTGATTCATAGACCCTTTTCATCCATGGAGTTCAATAACCCAATTTTCAAGTTCAATTATGATATGAATCTTATCCATGAACTTCCATGAATTTTTACTTTATTCCATAGTTACATGTGTTTTTTGTTGGAATTAGTTCTTGACATGTTGAAGAATAAAAATTTCATGTTAAAATACCTAACGTATGATTTTAGTGAAGAAGTAATGTTACTGTCCTATGTATTAAACTAATTTCATGCTTTAACTCATGATCCCCATGTGTTTGATCAAATGCCCCATAGATGAATTTTGAAGAACGACTATTTATGAAGTTCTCCAAGTTTATTGTGGTTTCAAATGTTCTCATGTAATCTTATTGATATTACTATTGACTACTGGGGGTTATGAACACCCAAAAACTTAGATGTTTACTTAGTTTAAATATTTTCAGAAGGATTTTTGACATATTAAAGTATTATCAGTTCAGTCAGTGCATCATGTCGGTCAGCTTAGTTCATTTCAGTAATTAGAGTCAATTTAGTTGGGAGTAAGATTTAGCACCTAGTAAACCTAGGGATAGGGGCTCACCTGGCAGTTGAGGGTGTGGCCTTTAGTAGTAGTCCTTGCATTCCAGAACTATGTAGCTTACATAGGTTGAGACATTAACCTGCCAGTTGAGGGTAGATACATATCTCATTAAGGCCTTGCCAGTTGAGGGTAACCCTTAATACTTTGAGACAATACTTTAATGGATCCACACAGCTAGTGTTAGTACCCGCGGCATGGTAATGACACCCTTCTAACTGGGGTTACAGATTAGACCCTAATTAAACTTATTAGGGCATGTCGGTTAGATGATAGCTCCCACAGTCTTAGTCCAGTTTTCAGTTCATAGATCAGTTTTTAGACTTTCTTAACCATGTCATACATTTATTAGTTATTTAGTATCAATATTTAAGTATTTTAGTTTAAATACTATTCCAGTATCATGTCATATACTTGGTCATGCATTCTCAAATTTTACAGCATTTCTCGTATACTATACATCAGTTATCTCATGCTATATGTTCATATAGTATCATTCATGTATATGAACCATGAACGTCATCCTAATCTCATTTAGTAAATAGTACATTCAAAGTATTGACGGTATACTCGTTTCTTTCTCTATGATGTCACATATCATAGGTTCGGATGCTCAGGTTCCTGATTATACCTAGACCTTCTCAGCGCATCTGCAGCAATAGCAGTGGTGAGTCATGATGTTCTGAGGACCATTTATGTTTATTTAGTTCAGTTAATTAGTCAGTCGACGCTATTTGGGGACTTGTCCTTCAACTCAAGAGTCAGTTAGTTAGAGGCTTTAAGATATTTTCAGTAAGTTATTCAGATATCAATTGTTATTGATAGTCTTACTGTGCTGTTTTCAGACAGACATTTTCAGTATTTTGATTTAGTATTTTTTTTTATTTAAGACCTAATGGCATTTTTGGTTAAATTTCACACATGTTCTCTGTTATTTTATTCAATGCTCACAACAGGTACTAACATGGGTTACCTTTTAGTCGATCGGGGCTGTAGGCACCTTATGGCATCCTAGGTGCATTCTCAGGGCGTTACAATTATTTTCTATATTACTTTTACTTATAAATAGTATTAAATATGAGATTTTTATAAATTAAGGGAATGAATTTTTTCTTGAATATGAAATGATTTAACTTTTTTATTAAATGAACAATTGGGTGATAAGGGTTCTTTATCTAGGAAGGAAATAGGTAGGTGTCTGCACGGTTTATGATTTGGATTGAGACAATATGGTATCAGCTCCAAGGTTACTGGTGTCTCAGTACAAGAGAAAATGTAAAATCTTATAGATGGGTGTGATTACTTCCATATCATATCTATTGGAATCTATAAGGTATTTAGGAGGTCTGTAATGCTCCGAGACTACCTCGTGTACATCACATGGTTCTTAGGACCATAAGTAATCCCAAGTTAACCCTTATACTGGCATAACTTGTGAGAAAATAAATAAGATACATTAATATGAAAGAAATAAGTGGAAGAGATTTCTTTGCTGAATATGTTCAAAAACAAAACTATCTAAAAGGATTAGAACTCTAGTCATACAAAACAAAACTGAAATTTAATACATCAACTATACTGATTGTCCATGAACCTTTTACTAATATTAACTATAGGTAGCCGGGCATAACCCCTAGTTATCTCTAATCAATACAACTGAAAAAAGAATGAATACTGAAACTATAGTTGACACAACTTCATGCTCAATACAAATCTTTAAATACTTCAACAATATCAAGTCAGGATAGTAAAATCTCATCCATAATATAATTCTTATAAATTAAAACTTAAACATAAGCAACTCTTGATATACTCAAAGCTTTAAATCTCATGATAATCATATGCTTTAAGAATAAAGAAACTTGGGTATGAATCCTAAATTATGACCAGTAAGTTGAGTCTTAAAATTATACAATTTAGGCACAATAGTGAAAGGATACACTTGTTCAGAGCCCCACATACCTTAATAGACTAGGCTTGGAAGCCTTGGAGATGATCTTGAAAGTACTTTTTAAATTCTTGGATTAGGGAACTTAATTCTTGATTTTTATTGAGCATAACATGATGGAATAAATGAACTTGGGGATGATTAGGGTTTGTTCTTGAGAGGAAATTTGGAGAATATGGGCATATAATTCCCTAACTTAAGCCTTAGGTCATATTTTTATGAATTGGGTTAAGGTAAGAAAAGACCCAATTTCCCCTCCATCATTTAAACCAAAAATTCATATTTGGAATACAGATTAAAGGCTCATCACAATGTAGTCTTATCACTACGGCTTATTTGTTCTGACAAAAATAATCATAACTTTTCATTCGGGTATCGGATTAAGGCAAAATTAGTATCGTTTGAAAGCTGATTCATTTTATCTAAAATTTGTTGGGTCTTGAGATGAAAAATTCCTTATATGTCAATAGTTATACACGTTCAAAGTTGACCCTTGTAGTACTAAACACCAAACGTTGGATGAATCAAAGGCTCTTAACTCAACTTTGTTCTAAGAGATTCTTATGAACATCTTTCACCTCATAAGCACTTCAAAATCTAGGATAACAATTATGAAACAAGTTGTAATGCCCCGAATATGATACCCAGAATGCTACACGGTGCTCATGACCCCGACAGACCATAAGCTAACCCATGACTGATATCTGTACCTTTATACTGCATAAAATACTTTATAATATGGAAACATAAACTGAAAGTCCATAAGGTTCAATACAGAATATGATCTAAATAATATAACATATGTGTGGGGTAATAGAATACCAAAAACAAAACTATACATACTGAAGTCTGAAACATGATAGTCTAGAAAGCCTCTAACTGACTGAACTGTCTTAGTAAAGAGATGATGGGATATGACCCCAACTAACTCCAACTAATAAACTAATTAATGAAATAATAAGGAATAATCATGTCTTTGAAAGATGAGGACTCATTTCTAACTCTGTCTGTGGATATCTAGAATCTACTGTTGCTCTGGAGCTTATGTCTCTGAATCTATGGTATAAGACACCATAGCGCAAATGTGTCAGTACTTTAAATGTACTGATATGCATGTGAGACAGGCTAAATGCATGGGGTCCATATGCATGAACAATAATAATAACTGACTAACTATCATGAGCATGAGAATACATGCATGGGACATAACAACTGATACTAATACTATGATAACATGATTAGTGAATCTAAATATAACTGATAACATAAGTGACTATATCTGATAGTCCTAAATCTGACGAAAATAGCTAAGTTCCATATTATATCTGAGTTTACTATATCTGACAATCCTAAAATCTGAAGAACTATCTGAGTTCTATTATTGAGATTGGTTGAATGTGTCTGATAGTCCTGATTCTATAACATGAAACTGTGGGAAGTAGTTATCTAGCTGACATGCCCTTGATATGTCATTATGGATGAGTTGGGGTCCAATCTGCAACCCCAATTGGAAGGGTGTCAAAATTGCCTCACTGGTAAGTACAAGCTGTGGGTGACCCTCATTTGATAGTGTCCCTTATATGAGTATGGTGGGGCCCTTATATGACAGTGCTTATCCACCTCATGAACTCTCATCGACAGTGTTGATCTCTCAACCTATACTGGTTACATAGTTCTGGAATGCAAGGATGACTTCTGAGAATCACACTCTTATTTGATAGAGTGTGTTCCCATCCTTGGGTTCACTCAATGCTAATTTGTACTCCAATCTGAGTTGACACTGAACTTGATTTAACTAAACTGAACATACGCTGAATTATATAATTGTAGTGACTGATGGAATACTACTGATATCTGACAACTGACTGAGTTCATGAGATCATGGAGATTTCCTGAGTCATAGGACTGTCTGAAGGCTAAGGATCATAGCTTGACTGCGAATACCGTGAAAACATAATATGGCTCTAGATGCACAGCTAACGTTTCGGGTACGAGTACCCCCAAGACTCGATAGAAGAAAAATTGACCAAGCATAACTTACTTTAACATATAACTAACATCATAATCCATAATACATTTATAGAAACATTCCATCAAAACATGTGATAGGCATAACTTGTACATAGATGGGGATTTCATGATATCATACTAGTTGGGCATTGTAACTTCATATAGGTATTTAATCAAACACATGGTAGGCATAGCACATGCAGACAATATTATACAATAATTAATCATCATGATTCATCTCTAATTTCATCATCCTAGGATTTATTTATAGGTTCACATGAATATACATCTATACAAATCAATTCCACATAAAATTGATCACCCAACATTGATTTTAATTCAATTGATCATTATCAACATAAACAAAACAAAACCAACATGAAATTCATAAAGAAATCCATAAACTTAAACTTAGAAAGGATATTCTTGGGATTCATGGACGAAAGGAGTCCATGTACGAACACTACGCATACCTTAGTTCGTGATTGAGTGAAGATTGATGGAGAAACTTTCTTTGAATTGGATCTTCTATGAAAACCCTATCTTGTTCTTGAGAGATTTTTGAGAGAAGAGATTGTATTTTGGGTGAAAAGTATTTGAATCATGTGTTAAAGGGCTTAAATAGGGGAAGGAAGATGACCCTTTTAACCAAGGATGTGTTATTTAATTTCAGTAAAATTTTCTCAAACTTAACCTGTAGCGTGACGTACGCTATCGCATCGTGCCACTATAATTTGACAATTGGGAAACTAAGGGATGGCACGACGTAGAGCCATCGCGTTGCCCCTTCTTTTGAAACTTGTAATTTTGGCGCAACGCAGGGGAAATTACGCTTAGACACTGGAAAACAGATAATTCTGAATTAGGGCCCTGGTGAAATGCACCATAATCACGGACCCCAACTGGAATTTTCTAAATTCCATTTCCTCTTGTGGCGCAGCGCGCCACTGACTAATATGGTGCTATTTTACAACGGGAACTTAAAATAGTCATAACTTTTGACCCAGTTATCGAATTTTGGCCAATCATATATCGATGGAAAGCTTATTGAATTTTCCACATGACAAAAAGTGAAATTTTTGAAAATTCCTCATGAAATAACCATCATTCAATTTAGAAGCTAATACTAGTCATTCTTGAGATTAAATTTTTAAGGAAAAAGCATGGGGTATTACAATATCTCCCTATTGAGAACATTCATCCACCAGAAAGACTAACTGAGATGGGAGAAAAGACAACTGACGTACATACTGAATATGAATAACTATAACATGATCTCATGACTGACATGACTAACAAGCTGAACATATAATACTGAACATACATATCTGATGCACGTGTAACTGATTCATAAAAGCATGACTGAGTGTTTTGAAGAACTAAGTTTCTCACAATGAGAATACATGTCTGATGCATAATTACATAACTGAACTGATACAGGTGTGCATGACTCAATACGCAATGGTACTTGATACAAATTTTATAATGGGAACATGAGCATGAAACTGCATACCAAGTTTGTGATGAACACCAAACATAAAACTGAGTAAGATTAAGGAGAACTATTACCTTGTGCTTGATCTGAGTTTTCAAAGAAGGGGTGAAGATACTTGGTATGCATGTTTGCCTCTACTTCCCAAGTAGCTCCCTCAACGGACTAATTTTGCCAAAGAACCTTAACTAGAGGGACTTCTTCGTTCCTCAATCTACGAGTCTGATAGTCTAAGATTTTAACTGAAATCTCTTCATAAGAGATAGTGTTCTGAACATCAATTCTCTAAATAGGGACTACAACCGATGGGTCTCCTATTCACTTTTTGAGAAAAGAGACATAAAAGACTGGATGAACTGAGGCTGGATCTTAAGGCAATTCGATCTCATAAGCTACCTTACTGAATTGACTGAGAACCTTGAAGGGACTGACATATCGGGGAATAAGTTTCCCTTTCTTGCCGAACCGCTTCACTTCCTTCATGGGAGAGATCTTTAGATAGACATAGTCACCAATCTCAAACTTGAGATCATTTTTATGAACATTTGCATAAGACTTCTGTCGGCTCTAAGAAGCCTGGAGTCTTTCTCTAATCAACAGAACTTTCTCTAAGGTGTCGAATATGAAGTCAGGACTTATGATTAAGGCCTCACTAACTTCGAACCAACCAATTGGAGATCTACATCTCCTACCATAGAGAGCTTCGTCTGAAGCCATCTTAATACTGGAATGATAGCTATTGTTGTATAAAAATTCAATCAAAGGTAAGTGGTCATCCCAACTTCCCTTGTAATCGATTGCACACACCCTTAGCATATCTTCTAACGTCTGAATTGTCCTTTCTTCTTGTCCTTCTATCTGAGGATGAAAGATTTTACTAAGATGAACTTGGGTACCAAGACCTTTTTGTAATGCTTTCCAGAAATGAGAGGTGAACTCGGTACCTCTATCTAAGATAATGGACATGGAACGCCGTACAATATGACCAACTCCCTAATGTAGAGTTTGGTGTAATCCTCATTTGAAAAGAAGATATGAACTGGAAGAAAATGAGCTGATTTGGTCATTCTGTCTACAATGACCTAGACTGAATCATGCTAATGATGAGTTCGAGGAAAACCCATCATGAAGTACATGTTCATAACTTCCCACTTCCAAGCAGGAATACTGAACTCCTGCATGGACATACTAGACTTCTGATGCTCTATCTTAACCTGCTGACATGTAGAGAACTTAGCCACAAAATTTGCAATATCTCTCTTCACCCCACTCTACTAAAAGATTTCCCATAAGTCATGGTACATCTTTGTGTCCCCTAGATGAATAGAGTAGCGCGCACCATGCGCTTCTACAAGAATTCTCTTCCTTAAGTCATCTATACCTGGAACACAGAGATGACCCTGACAACGAAGAACACTATCTCCCTCTGGGAGAAAACCTTTATTTTTTTTATCCTGAACTGACTCTTTAAACTTGAAAAGGCTGGGATATCTATCTTGCTTTTCTCTTACCTCAAAAACTAGAGAAAATTTTGAACTACTCTAAACCCATATATCACCCTTATCTGTATCGACTAAGCGAACGCCTAGTTTGGAAAACTGACGGATTTCCTGAGCTAACTTCTTCTTGCTTTTATCCACATGAGAAACACTACCCATAGACAGTCTACTGGGAGCATCATCCACTACATTAGCCTTGCCCAATTGGTAAAGGACACTCATGTCATAATCTTTCAATAGCCCTAACCACCTTCTCTGATGGAGATTGAGATCTTTTTGAGAAAAGACCAACTGAAGACTTTTATGATCAATGAACACATCTACATGAACACCATATGGATAATGCCTCCAAATCATTAAGCCAAATACTATCGATGTTTACTCAAGATCATGATTTGGATAATTCCTCTCATGGGGCTTAAGCTGTCTGGAGGCATAGGCTATGACCTTATCATGCTTTATAAGGAGACAACCTAAACCTACTCTGTATGCATCACAATACACTATGAACCCATCTAAACTATCTAGGAGAGCTAAGACTGAAGCTGAGGTGAGTTAAGTCTTCAACTCTTGAAAACTCTTCTCACAAGGATCTGACCACTAAAACTTAACTTTCTTCTGAGTCAATCTAGACATAGGGGATGTAATAAAAGAAAATACCTCAACAAACCTTCGGTAATAGCCAGCCAAACCCAAGAAACTCCTGATATCTGATGGGGAGATAGGTCTGGGCCAATTTCTTACTGCTTTGATCATTTGAGAATCAACTCTAATGCCATCAACGGAAATGATATAACCAAGAAATGCTACTGATCTTAGCCAAATTCGCACTTACTGAATTTTCCAAATAGCTAATGATCTCTGAAAATCTAAAGTACTATTCTGAGATGGTCTGTATAATCACGCTCACTAGGAAATAGACCAGAATATCATTTATGAAGACTATGATGAACATGTCCAAGTACTGCTTGAACACATGATTCATCAAGTCCATGAAAGAAGATGGGGCAATGGTAAGACCAAATGACATGACTAGGAATTTGAAGTGACCATACCAGGTACGGAAAGCTATTTTTGAAATGTCACATTCTCTGACTCTGAGCTGATGATAGCCGAATCTGAGGTCTATCTTAGAAAAAAAACTAGCACCCTAAAGTTGGTCAAACAAGTCATCAATTCTGGGTAGAGGATCCTTGTTCTTGATCGTGACCTTATTAAGTTAACGGTAGTCTATGCACATCGTAAGAGAACTGTCTTTCTTGCGCATGAAAAATAATAGAGTGCCTTACGAGGAAATATTGGGCTTGATGAATTCCTTATCTAAGAGATCCTTCAATTTTTCAATCAGTTCTCTTAGTTCTGCATGTGCCATTCTGTATGGTGGAATGGATATAGGTCGAGTATCTGGAAGAAGATTAATGCCAAAGTCTATTCCCCTTTTGTGAGGAATTCCTGGAAGATCTTCGGGAATGACATCTGAATATTCACCTACAACTAGAACTGATTCAAGGTTGGGAGTTTTTGAACTAGTGTCCTTAACTCGAAAAAGATGATAGACACATTCTTTAGATATCATTTTTTGTTCCTGAAGGTAGAAAACAAGGTAACCTCTGTACGCTGAAGTACTACCCTTCTACTCAAGGATGGGTTTATTCGGAAACTAAAATTGGACAATTTTATTTCTACAGTCGACTGTGGCATAGCAGGAATGAAGCTAATCCATGCCAAGAGTGACCTCTAAATTAGTCATCTCTAATTCGACTAAGTCTATTGAAGTGACTTTTTGAAATATCATAACCAGGCAGTTTTGTATACCCACCGGGCTATGATGGTTTTACCAACTGGAGTAGAGACTGGAAAGGGCTCTGCTAGGATTTCAGGACTGATTTTGAAATCGCCTGCAATATAGGGAGTAAAAAAAGACAAAGAAGCTCCTCAATCTAGCAAAACATAAACATGCACATAAAAGACCTGTAACATACCAGTAATTACATCAAAAGAATTTTCCTTATCTTGTGGGGACTAAACAGCATAGACACAATTTGGGTGTTGCCCACTAGTAGCACTGGTCGTGGCACCCTTCCGATTTGGGTGACTGGACTGAGCTGAGGAGCGGAGATGACTCTGATAACCTAACTAAGGGTAGTGTTAACTCTATGGCCTATCTTTCCACAACCAAAATAGACATCGCTATTATATCTACAAGCACCCTTGTGGTTTTTACCACTAGTCTGACAAAGGGGATTAGTTCGGGCATTGCTAACACTGCCCTAAGACGTAGAACCTTGCGCTCTATCTCTGTTTCCCTCCCTAAACTTAGGAACTGGAGCACTGGATGAAAAGGGTGCTGGAACTAATGACTAGGATAAAACTGATAATGGTTTCCTCTTTTTTACTTTGGTTAAGCAAAGTTCAAACTACCTATCTTCGCTCTCTTATTTTGCTTCTCCTTTATCTTAATCTTATGCTCCTCTATCTACTAATCATGATTCATGATCCTAGATAAAGTCATGTCATTATTCAGCATGGTGGATCTCCACTCATTAACCACACTATTATTTAATCCTAAAATGACTTACTCTCTTAGCCCTGCTATCTGCAACCACATGAGGGGCATATCTGGATAATTGAGTAAACTTAAGAGAATACTCATTCACTATGATATTTCCCTGCCTGAGGTTGATGAATTCAAGCACCTTATCTTCTTTAAGCTCTAGGGTAAAGAATCTATCAAGGAACTCTAAAGCAAATTCCTCCTACAAAACCGACCCTACATCATTTGCCCTTTCTGACTTCCACTATTTGAACAAAGTGTGAGCAATATCCTGCAACTGATATGCAGCTAGCTAAGAACTCTCAACAGTAGTCACCCCTATGATATATGTCACCTTTTAAACCTAATTAATAAATTCCTAAGGGTCCTCATCTACCTTAGACCCGAGGAAGGATGGAGGATTCCTTCGGGTGAAGTCGGGAATCTTGGCTGCCACTGAATTAGCCACTGGGTTGGCCAGAACGATAGCTGGTCGTTCCTTCTTAGCAGCAACTGACAAAGCAAAAGTAGTGAATATGGCCCTGAACTCTGCATGATAAATATATTTGCCCAAAGGTTCCTCGACCTGAGGGGATGACTGATTCCCATTTCTTCTTTCTGGAGGCATGTTCTGTAGAAGAAAGGGAGAGACTGATTAGACTGAGGGATTAACTTGACATTATGCTCACTGGATAGACATAAATATTAAAAGAGGGGAAATTATTCCTAAAACATCTTATAGCCTCCTGTACATAAATATGGCACACAACATACCCATGTACAAGACTCTACTAGATGCGGCTTTTAGACTTCCTAGGACTCTATTAAAGTTTAGGCTTTGATGCCAAGATTTTAACGCCCCAAATCTGGTACTCAGAATGCTATACGGTGCTTATAATCTCGAAGGACCATAAGCTAACCCATGACTGATATCTTACCTGTATACTACATAAAATACTTTATAATGCAAATACATGAACTAAAAGGACATAAGGTTCAATACTGAATATGATCCAAATGATAAAACATCTGTATGGGGTAATAGAATACCCAAAAAAAATTGAACATACTGAAGTCTGAAACATGATAGTCTAGAAAGCCTCTAAATGACTGAACTGTCTGAGTAAGAAGCTGATAGGACATGTCCCCAACTAACTCCAACTAATAAACTAATTAATGAGATAATAGGTGATCCTTATCTGATAGTGTCCCCTGTATGAGAATGGTAGGGCCCTTATCTGACAGTGGTTATCCTCCTAATCAACCCTTATCGACAGTATTGATGTCTCAACCTATGCTGGCTACAAGTTCTGGAATGCAAGGATGACTTCTAAGAATCACACCCTCATCCTATAGTGTATTTTCTCACCCTTAGGTTGACTCGCTGCTAATTTCTATACCCATCTAAATAAACACTGAACATGATTTAACAAAACTGATCATGGGCTAAATTATTGAATTTCGTTGACTGATGGAATACTACTGATATCTGACAACTGACTGAGTTCATGAGATCATGGAGATTTTCTGAGTCATAAGACTGTCTAAAGTTTAAGGATCATAGCTTGACTGAGAGTATCGTGAAAACATAACATTATTCTAGGTACACAACTAATGTTTTGGGAACGAGTACCCCCAAGACTCGATGGAAGGAAAACTGACCAAGCACAACTTACTTGAACACATAAATAACATCATAATCCATAATACATTTATAGAAGCATTCCATCAAAACATGTGATAGGCATAACTTGTACATACACGGGGATTTCATGATATCATACTAGTTGGGCATTGTTCCTTCGTCTAGGCATTTAATCAAACATGTGGTAGGCAAGCACATGTAGACAACATTATACAACAATTAATCATCATGATTCATCTCTAATTTCATCGTCCTAGGGTTTTTCATACGTTCACATGAATATATATCTATACAAATCAATTCCACATAATATTGATCACCAAATGTGGATTTGAATTCAATTGATCATTCTTAACATCAAAAAAACAAACCCAACATGAAATTCAAAAAGAAATCCATAAACTTAAACATAGAAAGGAGATTCTTGGGCTTCATGGACAAAAAAAGTCCATGAATGAACACTATGAATACCTTAGTTCGTGATTTTGTGAAGATTGATGGAGAAATTTCTTGGAATTGGATCTTCTATGAAAACCTAGCTTTTTCTTGAGAGGTTTTCGAGAGAAGAGAGTGTATTTTGGGTGAAAAGTGGTTGAATCACATGTTAAAGGGCTTAAATAGAGGTGTGGAGTTAACCTTTTTAACCCCGAACGCATCATTTAGTTTTAGTAAATTTTTCCTGAACTTAACCCCTGGTGTGACAAGGCGCTATCGCGCCGTGCCACTGGAATTTGACAATTGGGAAACTGAGGCATAGTGCGATGTGGAGCCATTGCATTGCCCCTTCTTTTGCAACCTGAAACTTTGGCGTGACATGGGGGAAATCGCACTGAGACACTAGAAAACAGATAATTCTAAATTAAGGCCCTGGCGTGATGTGCTATAATCGCGGACCCCTCTTATCGCGCGATGCGCCACTGACCAATATGACGCTGTTTTTCGACGGGAACTTGAAATAGTCATAACTTCTGACCTGGTTATCAGATTTGGGAAAATCTTATATCAATGGAAAGCTTATAAAATTTCCTACATGTCGAAAAGCTAATACTTAACATTCTAGAGATGAAATTTTCTAGGAAAAAGTATGGGTATTATAATATCTCCTCCTTGATAACATTCATCGTCGAATGAGACTGACTAAGAGGAAAGAAAAGACAACTGATGTACATACTGAACATGAATAACTAGAACATGATCTCATGACGGACATAACTGACAAGCTGAACATATAATACCAAACATGCATATTTGATGCATGTGTAACTGATTCATGAATACATGACTGAGTGTTCTGAAGAACAAAGTTTCTCACAATGAGAATGCATATCTGATGCGTAATTACATAACTGAACAGATACATGCATGCATGAATGAATATGCAATAGTACTTGATACCAAGTTTATAATGGGAACATAAGCATGAAACTGCACATCAAGTTTGTGATGAACACGAACATAGAACTGAGTAAGCTTAAAGAGAACTGTTACCTTGAGCTTGATTTGAATTGGCGAAAAAGAGGTGAGGATACTTGGTATACATGTATGCCTCTACTTCCCAAGTAGCTCCCTCGATGGACTGATTTTGCCAAAGAACCTTATCTAGAAGGACTTTTTTTTCTCAATCTACGAGTCTGATGGACTAAGATTTCAACTAGAATCTCTTCATAAGAGCGAGTGTTCTGAACATCAATACTCTGAATAGGGACTACAACTGATGGGTCACCTATGCACTTTTTGAGAAAAGACACATGAAAGACTAGTTGTACTGAGGCTAGATATGAAGGCATTTTGAGATCATAAGCTACCTTCCTAAATTGACGAAGAACCTTGAAGGGACTGACATATGGGGGACTGAGTTTGCCTTTGTTTCTGAACCGCTTCACTCCCTTCATGGGAGAGATCTTTAGATAGACATAGTAACCAATCTCGAACTCGAGATCAATTCTTTGAACATCTTCCTAAGACTTCTGTCGGCTCTGAGCATCCCAGAGTCTTTCTCTAATCAGTTAGACTTTCTCTAAAGCGTCGAATACTAAGTCAGGTCCTATGACTGAGGCCTCACTAACTTCAAACTAACAAATTGGAGACCTACATCTCCTACAGTAGAGAGCTTCGAATAGAGCCATCTTAATACTGGAATGATTGTTGTTGTTGTATGTAAATTCCATCAAAGGTAAGTGGTCATCCTAACTTTCCTTGAAATTGATTGCACATGACCTTAGCATATCTTCTAACGTCTGAATTGTCCTTTCTTCTTGACCATCTACATGAGGATTAAAGGTTGTACTAAGATGAACATGGTAACCAAGACCCATTTGGAATGATTTCCATTAATGTGAGGTGAACTGGGTACCTCTATCTAAGGCAATGGATAATGGAACACCGTGCAATCAGACCAACTCCCTAATGTAGTGTTTGGAGTAATCCTCGGCTAAGTAAGAGGTATAAATTGGAAATAAATGAGCTAATTTGGTTATTCTGTCTACAATGACCCAGACTGAATCATACTGATGATGAGTTCGAGGAAAATCCATCACGAATTCCATGTTCAAAACTTCCTACTTCCAAGTAGGAATACTAAACTCCTGCATAGACCCACTAGACTACTGATGCTCTATCTTAACCTGCTGATATGTAGATCACTTAGCTACAAACTCTGCAATATCTCTCTTCATCCCACTTCACCAATAGTTTTCTTGCAAGTCGTGGTACATCTTCGTGGTCCTTGGATGAATAGAGTAGCACACACTATGCTCTTCTTCAAGAATTCTCTACCTTAACTCATCTACACCTATGACACAGAGACAACCCGGACAACGAAGGATACTATTTCTCCTGGGGAGAAAACCTCTATTTTTTTATCCTGAATAGACTCTTTTAACTTGACAAGGCTAGGATCTCTATCTTGTTTTTCTTTCACCTCAAAAACTAGAGATGATTCTGAACTACTCTGAACCCATATATCACCCTCATCTATATCGTATAAGTGAATGCGTAGTCTTGCAAGATGATGGAAATTCTTAGCTAACTTCTTCTTACTATCATCCATATGAGCAACACTACCCATAGACAGTCTACTGAGAGTGTCGGCCACTATGTTGGCCTTACCTGGATGATAAAACACACTCATGTCATAATCTTTCAAAAACTCTAACCACCTTCTCTAACAAAGATTGAGAACTTTTTGAGAAAAGATATATTGAAGACTTTTATGATTAGTGAACACATCTACATGAACACCATATAGATAATGCCTCCAAATCTTCAAGGCAAAGACTATGGCTACTAACTCGAGATCATGAGTAGGATAATTTATCTCATGGGGCTTAAGCTTTCTGGAGGTGTAGTCTATGACCTTACCATGCCGCATAAGGACACAACCCAAACCTACTCTGGTGCATCACAATATACTATGAACCCATCGAAACCATTTGGGAGAGCTAAGACTGGAGCTGAGGTGAGTTGAGTCTTTAACTCCAAAAAACTATTCTCACAAGGATCTGACCACTAAAACTTGGCTTTTTTCTCAGTCAATCTAGACACAGGGGATACAATAGAAGAAAATCCCTCAATAAACCATCGGTAATAGCCAACATAACCCAAGAAACTTCTGATATCTAATGGAGAGATAAGTCTGGTCTAATTTCTTACTGCTTCGATCTTTTGATGATCAACTTTAATGCTATCACTAGAAACGATATGACCAAGGAATGCTACTGACCTTAGTCAAAATTTGCAATTACTGAATTTGGCGAATAGCTAATGATCTCTGAGAATCTAAAGTACTATTTTGAGATGGTCTGCATGATCACGCTCACTGTGGGAATAGACTAGAATATCATCTATAAAGACTTTAACAAACATATCCAAGTACTACTTGAACACATGATTCATCAAGTCCATGAAAGTAGCAGGACATTGGTAAGACCAAATGTCATGACTAGGAATTTGAAGTAACCATACCAGGTACAGAAAGTTGTTTTCAAAATGTCACATTCTCTGACTCTGAGCTAATGATAGCTAGATCTGAGGTCTATCTTAGAGATATAATTGGCAACCTGAAGTTGGTCAAAAAAGTCATCGATTCTAGGAAGAGGATAATTATTCTAGACCATGACCTTATTAAGTGGATAGTAGTCTATGCACATCCTAAGACAACCGTCTTTCTTGCGCATGAATAACACTGGAGTCCTCCATGGGGAAATGCTGGGCCTAATGAATCCCTTATATAATAGATCCTTCAATTATTTTTTCAATTCTCTGAGTTTTATTGGTGCCATTCTGTATGGCGGAAGGGATATAGGCTGAGTATCTGGAATAAGATCAATGTCGAAGTCTATTTCCCTTTTGGGAGGAATTCCTAGAAGATATTTGAAATAGACATTTGAATATTCACCTAAAACTAGAATTGATTCAAGGTTGGGAGTTTTGGAACTAGTTTCCTTAACTTGAATAAGATGATAGAAAAATCCTTTAGATATCATTTTTGTGCCCAAAGGTAGGAAACAAGCTGACCTCTGAACACTGAATTACTACCCTTCCACTAAAGGATGGGTTCATTCGAAAATTGAAACTGGAATATTCTATTCTGCAGTCGACTGTGTCATAGTAGGAATAAAACCAATCCATGCCGATAATGACATCAAATCAGTCATCTCTAATTTGACTAAGTTTGCTGAAGTGACTTTCTGAAATATCATAACTGGGTAGTTCCTTATACCTGCCAGGCTATGATGGTTTTACCCATTAGAGTAGAGACTGAAAAGGGCTCTGCTAGGATTTTTGAACTATTTTAGAAATAGCCTGCTATATAGGGAGTAACAAAAGACCAAAAAGCTCCTGGATCTAGCAAAGCGTAAAAATACACATGAATGATATGTAATGTAGTACTAACTACATCTGGAGAATTTTCTTGATCCAATCGGGACTAAAGAGCATAGACAAGATTTAGGCGTTGCCCACTAGTAGCACTTGTAGTGGCACCCTGCAGATTTAAGCGATCGGACTGAGCTAAAGAGCGGAGATGACTCTGATAACCTGAATAAGGGCAGTCTCTGACTCTGTAGCCTAGCTTACCACAATCGAAATAGACATCGCTACCAGCTCTGAAAGCACTCTTATGGTTCTTACCATAAATCTAACAAAGGGGATTATTTCAGGTATTGCTAACACTGACCTGAGACTTAAAGCCAGGTGCTCTATCTTTGTTACCCTCCCTGAACTTAGGAACTGGAGCATTGGCTGTAAAAGGGGATGGAACTGATGACTTAGGACAACACTGAGAATGGTTTCCTCCTTCTAACTTAGGCTGAGAAAAGTTGAAACTACCTATCTTCGCTTTCTTATTCTGCTTCTCCTTCATCTTAATCTTCTTCTCATTTATCTACTGAGCATGAGTCATGATCCTGGCTAAAGTCATGTCATTATTCAACATGGTGGATCTGCACTTATTAACCATGCTATCTGTTACCCCTGAAATGAACTTACTCATCTTAGCCCTGTTGTCTACAACAACATGGAGGGCATATCTGGCTAATTAAGTAAACTTAAAAGAATACTCTTTCACTATCATATTTCCCTGCCTGAGGTTGATGAATTCTATAACCTTAGCTTATCTAAGCTATAGGGAAAAGAATCTATCAAGGAATGCTGAAGCAAATTCCTCCCACTCAACCGACCCTGCATCATCTGTTATTTTTAACTTCCACTGTTTGAACCAAGTGTGAGCAATATCCTACAAATGAGATGTATCTGGCTGAGCACTCTCAACAGTAGTCACTTCCATGATGTCTATCACCTTTTAAACCTTATCAATGAATTCCTGAGGGTCCTCATCTACCTTAGACCCAAGGAAGGACGGAGGATTCATTCGGGTAAAGTCCCGAATTTTGGCTACAGTTGAATTGGCCACTGGGTTGGCTGGACCGACAGCTAGTCATTCATTCTAAGTAGCAACTGACTGAGCAAGAGTAGTGAATGCAGCCGTCAACTCCTTATGAGAAACATGTTTGCCCAAAGGTTTTTCAGGCTGAGGGGCTGGCTGATTCCCGTTTCTTCTTTTTGGAGGCATGTTCTATAGAAGAAAGGGAGAAACTGATTAGACTGAGGGATTGACTTGAGATTATGCTTACTGGCCCGACATGAATACTGAAAGAGGGGAAACTATTCCTAAAACATCTTATAGTCTCCTGTACATAAATGTGGCGCGCAACACACCTATGTACAAGACTCTACTAGATACGGCTTTAAGACTTCCTATGACTCTACTAAACTTTAGGCTTTGATACCAAGTTTATAACGCCCCCAATGTGGTACCTGAAATGTTACACGGTGCTCATGACCCCAAAAAACCATAAGGTAACACATGACTAATATCTGTACTTGTATACTGCATAAAATACTTTATAATGCGAAAATATGAAATGAAAGGCCAGAAGGTTTAATACTGAATATGATCTGAATGATATAACATCTGTGTGGGGTAATAAAATACCCAAAACAAAATTGAACAAACTGAAGTCTGAAAGATGATAGTCTAGAAAGTCTCTTACGGACTGAACTATCTGAGTAAGGAGCAGATAAGTCATGTCCCCAACTAAATCCAACTATTAAACTAATTAATGAGATAATAGGTAATAATTATGTCCTCAAAAGATAAGGACTCACTTCTAACTCTATCTATGAATATCTGGAATCCACTATTGCTCTGGAGCTCGTGTCTTTAAACCTATGGTATAAGACACCATAGCACAAATATGTCAGTACTTTGAATGTATTGGTATGCACTTGAGGTAGGCTGAATGCATGGGGTTCATATGCATGAACAATAATAATAACTGACTAACTATCATGAGCTTGAGAATACATGTATGAGACATAACAACTGACACTAAACTATGATAACATAATTACTTAATCTGAATATAACAAATAACATAAGTGACTATATCTAACAGTCCTGAATTTGATGGAAATAGCTGAGTTCTGTACTGTATCTAAGTTGACTGTATCTCATAGTCCTCAAATCCTAAGAACTATATGAGTTCTATTACTGAGATTGATTGACTGTGTCTGATAGTCCCAAATCTTTAAGATGAAAATATGGGAAGTATTTATCTAATCGACATGCCCCTGAGATGCCATTATGGCTGAGTTGGGGTCCAATCTGTAACCCCAATTGGAAGGGTGGGAATACTGCACCACTGGTAAGGACAAGCTATGGGTGATCCTCATCTGATAGTGTCCCCTGTACGAGAATGGTGGGGCCCTTATCTGACAGTGTTTATCTACCTTATCAACCCTCATCAAAAGTGTTGATGTCTTAACCTATGCTGGCTACATAGTTCTCGAATGCAAGGATTACTTCTAGGAATCACACCCTTATCTGATAGTGTGTGTTCCCATCCTTGGGTTCACTCGATGCTAATTTCTACTCCCATTTGAATAGACACTGAACATGATTTAACAAAACTGATCATGGGCTGACTTACTGAATTCCGGTTGACTGGCGAAATACTATTGATATCTGACAACTAACTGAGTTCATGAGATAATGGAGATTTCCTGAGTCATCAGACTATCTGAAATCAAAGGATATAGCTTGACTGAGAGTGTCATGAAAATATGACACGGCTCTAGGCACACAGCAAATATTTCGGGTATGATTACCCCCAGGATTCGATCGAAGGAAAACTGACCAAGCATAACTTACTTGAACATATAACTAACATCATAATCCAAAATATATTTATAGAAGCATTCCATCAAAACATGTGATAGGCATAACTTGTACATACATGGGGATTTAATGATATCATACTAGTTGGGCATTGTTCCTTCATCCAGGCATTTAATCAAACACATAGTTGGCATAGCACATGTAGACAACATTATACAACAATTAATCATCATGATTCATCTCTGATTTCACAATCCTAGGGTTTATTCATAGGTTCACATGAATATAAATCTATACAAATCAATTCCATATAAAATTGATGACCCAACATAGATTTGAATTCAATTGATTTGAATTCATAGGTTCACATGAATATAACTCTATACAAATTGAATGCATAAACAAAACAAACCCAACATGAAATTAAAAAAGAAATCCATAAACTTAAAATTAGAAAGGAGATTCTTAGGCTTCATGGATGAAAGGAGTCCATGAATGAACACTACACATACCTTAGTTCGTTATTTCTTGAAGATTGATGGAGAAACTTTCTTAGAATTAGATCTTCTATGAAAACCCTAGCTTGTTCTTGAGAGGTTTTTGAGTGAAGAGAGTGTTAAAGGGATTAAATAAGGGTGGGAAGTTGACTCTTTCAACCCTAGATGCATCATTTAATTTCACTAAAATTTTTCTGAACTGAACTTCTGGCGCGACGCGGTGCTATTGCACTGTGCCACTGGAATTTGACAATTGCGAAACTAAGGGATGGAGCAAAGCGGAGCCATTTCATTGCCCCTTCTTTGCGACCTGGAAATTTGGTGCGACATGGGGGAAATTGCTCTGAGACACTAGAAAATAGACAATTCTGAATTTAGGCCCTGGCGCGATGCGCCATAATCGCGGAACCCTACTGGAATTTGCCAAATGCCATTTCCTCTTGTTGCGTGGTATGCCACTGACTAATATGGCCCTGTTTTACAACGGGAACATGTAATAGTTGTAACTTCTAACCGGGTTATCGAATTTGGGCGAATCTTATATCAATGGAAAGCTTATTGAATTTCTCGCATGACTAAAAGTGAAAATTTTGAAAATTCCTGATGGACTAACCATCATTCAATTTAGAAGATAATACTAGATATTCTTGAGATGAAATTTGCTAGCAAAAAGTATGGGGTATTATACATGTATTCAAATTATAAATAAAGAACTAGATGAAAATACCTTCACCATGACGCGATGATGTGCCCATCGCTATACGCACTGCGATGCACCACTATCGCAGTGAGGTTCAGGAATTGAAATCTAAAAGTGACCCAATCCTTATCAAAATTATCCAAAACTTCCCTAAGACATACTACTTACACCCCTAAACATGAATTAACTCAAAAGCCATTATCTTAGAGTCCGTAAGGGGAACTTAAAAATCCTCAAAGTTAGGAGGTCTTGAAATGGCTAAATCCCCAAATCTTAGCTAAATTTCCAAGATTTAAGCCTCTTATGCATGCACTAGGAGCTAAACCAAGATAATCCTAATATGGGATAACATTCGTCCTCGAATGAGACTGACTTTACTGAAATACTAAGGAAAGACTGAGATAATGCATGACACACTTACGAACCGAATCATCACGGAATATCTGAATCTGAAATATGATGCAGGGGCTAAACTGGATTCGCAATTTACATGGATGCAAACAAACTACCCTTTGGAATAACCATATTCATGAAACTTTGGATAGTAAGACTAGATAGAAAGATGGAAAAACTATAGGAATTTGTCTGTCTGACTCCTAGTCTTGATTTCTAGCTATACAGAATGAATTATACTAAAAGCTTATACTCAACTATACACTCCACTTCAAAACTACACTTCACTTGAGGCTACTTAAAATATTCACATTGGCCTTGATAACTCTATCTACGAAACTCTGAGATGAACTAAATTCTCTCGGTATGTTCAAGCTTACTCGAATCTGCAAAGTGCTACACATCACACCATAACACTAGTATGAATCATGAATTCAATACACCCTATGCTTTTACACCTTCTCATCTCATGAATAATTCCTATTACTACTTCAATGACTACATTCACCCTTTTACTAGGCATTCACTAATGCATAATGTATCTATCCACGCATATAAAACCATGACATTCAATCCTATATTCATAACCACATATGTACTTCTAAAAAACACCCATAATAGCATATTTCTGACATTCTCCAAACCTTCATCAGTAACAACTTCCATGCACTACCCCAAGAGCATAGACAAAATTTTTTAACTAATTATGACATATATCATAAACATGGCCTCAGTCTTACTTTACACTTACAGCCTTAGCTAAAGCAAACATACAACAATCTTTCATCAACAAGAAATATTTTGTCTCTCCCATCTAAAAAATTGTTCTTCATTACTATATTGATGTAAAGAAAGGTCACAGAAAGGTTTAAACATGAGGACCTGAAATATTAAGGGATACTATGCATAACTTGACATTTTACTAAGGCCTGAGTAAAAGAGTATGAACTTTATGTATTCTTCAAAGAGATCTAACTAGGGGCATACATGACATAAAGTGAATTTCACTAATCATTAGAAATGTAGCATGAATACCCAGAATTGAACAGACTGTAAAGCATGAGTACATGGGTCATGAGTTGTATGACCTGAGTCTGGAGTTCATAAATTCATGGAACATGATTTGTACTGCTAAATTAATTGGAACTCCTCATACTTGGAACTGAGAGAGTACTTGGTTCTCTATTATATGCATGAAAATAAACTATGATCATAGAGCTCACATGTAAGACATGAGTAGATATCATATGGAATAAAGTACAAAACCTTGCATTGAGATGAGTACGGGTCATCATCTTCTTCCCTTAGTAATGTTCTACAATGCACTAGCATCAATACTAGAATCTGAGAGCCTGACTTTGTTAATTATTCTATCATCTCTCCCTTAGATTTAAGCCATTATTCTAAGTCTGTGAACCCTTTACTAAGCTCTAAATTAGACTATAATCATTGTACTGTAGAGTCTGGGATATAACAATACACATAAATAATAAACTTATCCTAAAAGACTACACCTGAAAGTGTAAAATTCACTGCTAATACTTTATTCTGAGATACAACTCTTTCTATAGCCCCAATAGTAATCATATAATAATTTGAACACTTACTAACTTAGAATCATTATGAGTACCACCATACCTGGAGTGCACACTATCTAGAGCTTCAACTTTTATTTCTATTAGATAAATCTTCAAAGATTCAAACTTAGATTCTAACACCTAACATGAATATCCCCAAACCTTTAATAACCATACTACTTCAATCATAACCTACTAATATCATATCTTTAAACTTCTATTATTTCACTAAACCATGAGAATCAAAATCATACCAAAAGACTCAACATTACCTATCTATAACTCCTTAACTTAGCTATTAAGAACATATAATTTAACTGGCCTTCTTATGGTTTAGTAACTCAAGGGTACTACCAACCACACACAACACTTAACAACCTTAGAAAATAATGCAACACCATATCACCTTGGGCACACATCTACATCATACTTAAAATATCATACTTAATTATCAATAACTAAACTTTACCTCGTGTATACATTGTTCAAAGCTTGTAGATCACTTCCATATAACTAGCATCACTAACCAAGCAATAATTACTTCTACCTTGATGATCATCCACTGTTTGAGCTTAAAGTCTAGGGCTAAACTTGATTGACAACCCAACCTCACATACTATTCTCACTTGGAAGCTATAAAATAAAGTATCAAGAAACACTAGTCTACTAGAACCTCATAATAACAATAATTGATCATAATCTTATGGCCTAACTTATTTTAATCCATTAGGACATACTATTTTACAAATCACTACAATTCACCCATTCATATAACTCAATTACATTCATAGCTCTTAAAGCATAAACCAATCTTGTTTTTCACATCCACACGGGGAAGACTATATTAACAATCCTTAACCACCAAATATTTTTATTAATAACCAATACTTTTGTAACACAACAAATACCATCAATAACATCTTTTATACTTCAAACAAGCAATAATTCACCTTAACTAATAACTCTTTATCTACCTCCAACCAAGGAACCTATACCATATTTATTACCCATAAGATGACACACAAAGAAATATCACCTTAACATAAACTCGATAACACGCAAAAATTTATCTATATACTCCCGATCAATTGCTATTCCGACTTTTCTTTTCACTATACTTATAAACCCCCACTTCTAACTATAAGAAGGTTAAACTAGTAATAAACCAAACACTCTAGGTTGCAAATACCTTAAATAAAAACTCTATTTAACAATCTAGATTCATACTATCTCTTCTCATGAGGACTATCTGTATTGAAGGATTAGTGAGGAATCTGAATACATATCTTATTTTTTCTTAGCTGAACAACTCATATGGATAAGGATATAACTTTAAACTTAAGGGACTTATAACACACTAGTGATCTTCTCTCAAGTCCCTTGTGAGAATTCTGAAGTTACCAGTAGTAAATCTAAGAGCATCATCTTAGTAGGAATTGGAATCTAGTACTCATGTTATCTCAGAAATTCATAGATGGAGAATTATGAAGTAACACAGAATGAACAAAAGATTCTGAGAGAAAGACTTTACAACACAATTTAGATCACGAAAGAAGGAAAACATTTCCTAAATTCCATGAAGTGTCTTGAAGAAAAGTACAAATATCTCCGTACCATTACACAAGACTCTACTAGACACGGTTTCATAGACACCCTTTGACATTTAAACTTTATGCTTTGATACCAAGTTTGTAATTCCCCGAGACAACCCCCTGGATATCACACAATGCTTAGAACCATATGTGTTCCTAATCTAACCCTTATACTGGCATAACTTGTGAGCAACTAAAATAAGATTCATTAATATGAAAGAAATAATCAAAACAGATGCCTTTGTTGAATATGTTCAAAACCAAAACTATCAAAAAGGATTACAACTTTGGTCATACAGAAAAACTAAAATTTAATACATCAACTATACTGACTGATTATAAAGCCTTTACTAATATTAACTGTAGGTAGCCGAGACATCACCCCAACTATCTCTAATCGATACAACTAAATAAAAGATTGAATACTAAAACTATAGTTCAAAGAAGTCCTCAAATCACAAGAATTCATCACCTATTGGCTGGAAGCTACAAACTACTTGACTATGAAGTGCTACAACTAGTACCTACATTATGAGACAATATAGCACATATATATATATATGGACCAGTACTTCTCCAATGTGCTGATCATGTGGGGATGAATGCATAACTAAAATAATAACCGAATATACTCATAAACTTTCAAATATTGCATGCTAAGTGTAGATGACTCACCTTGAGCTGGATTGAAAGAAAAATTATAAAATCATAAACATGTTTAATGAAGCATAAGGATAACCTTTGTGAGCCATAACACGTAGCTCTAAAAGCTTTACTTTTACTATTTCTTTTGAAAGTTCTTTTAACCAACATAAACAATGTGAGCTATCATGGTGTCCAATGTCTTACCCACGTTAGGGAATGTTATTATACTCTTGCCATCAGAATTGAACCTTAACTTAAGTGATGAATATCTTTAACTTCTTCTATATTGGAAATAAGATTAACCTACATTGGCTCGTTGTTCTGGGGCATGCGACCTTGGACTCATACCCAACTCAGTGCTAAATACTACTTCCTTATTACTTGTATGCTCATACTTTAGGAAATCCATAATAAAATAGTAAGAGTTAATAGAATGAAAACCAGTTATGCTTATCTTTGCTATAATTAAAACTCAAAATGAACAAATATGGTTTCCATATCTTTGATTATGATCAAAAGATCACTTCTTTCTTTAAATCTTTGTATAAACTTATCAAAGAAAACTTATAGCATGATCTTTATAAAATCTCAACAATTAAACTTAGGGCTTAAATTTAATGCTTTAAACTCATGACAATTTACAACACAACTTCATGCTCAATACAAATCTTGAAATACTTCAACAATATCAAGTTAAGATAGTGCAATCTCATGCATAATATAAATCTTATAAGTTAAAACATAAACTCTAATTCACATGATTCAAGAATATAGAAACTTGTAATGAACCCTAATTCAAAACAAGTAAATTAAATCTTAAAATTATGCAATTTGGGCACAAGGGTGAAAGGATACCCTTGTTCATAACCCCGCATACCTTAATACACTTAACGTGATAGTGAATAATTGATCTTAAAAGCCTTGGAGATTATCTTGAAAACTTTCTTTGAATTCTTTAATTAGGGAACTTAAATTCTTGGTTTGTCTTAAAGAGAAGATGATGGAATGGATAAACTCGGGGATGATTAGTGTTTGTTCTTGAGAGGAAATTTGGAGAATATGGGCATATAATGCCCTAACTGAAGCCGTAGGCCTTCTTTTTATGAATTGGTTTGAGATAGGAAAAGACCCAATTTCCCCTCCATCATTTAAACCAGAAATTCAGAACTGGAATGCAAATTAAAGGATCATCCGATGTGAACTTATCGCAGTGGCTTACAGATTTAATGAAAATGATCTTAACTTTTTGATCGGGTATCAGGTTAAGGAAAAATTGGTATCATTGGAAAGAAAATTCAATTATTAATAATTTTGCAGGTCTTGAGAAGAAAAATTCATTATATGTCCAAAGTTATACACGTTAAAATTTGACCCTTAGGATCAAACACCAAACTTTAGGCGACTCAAAGTCTCTTAGATCAACTTTGTTCTAAGTGATTCTTATGAAATTTTTTTACCTTATAAGCTCTTCACATTCTAGGATAAAGATTATGACACATCCATTCAAATTATAAATCAAAAACTATATGAAAACATCTTCACCGCGATGAGATGATGTGCCCATCGCTATACCCACTGTGATGCACTACTATCGCGGTGAGGTTCTGGAATCAAAATCCAAAAGTGACCCAATCCTCATTCGAAAATATGAAACTTTCCCAAGACTTGCTACTTACACCCCTGAACATGAATTAACTCAAAAACTATCGTCTCAGAGTTCGGATGGTCAACTTAATAATTCTAAAAGTTAAGAAGGTATTAAAATGGCTAAGTCCTTAATACTTAGCTAAATTTTTAGGGTTTAAGACTTTTATGCATGCACTAGGAGTTGAACCAATCTAATTCTAATATGTGGTATTAAAAGTTCATTTCGCCTTCTTCTTTCCGATTATACTAATTTAGTGTTGTTTTCTTAAGTTGAGTCTAATTGGTATCTAGTTGATTATAATTGCTATTGTAACCATCAAAATTGGGATTAGTTGGTCATAATTGGTATCTTGATGGTATTCAGAGTATTACAATGATACCATTTTTGTCATTAGGAATCAACTAGAGGCATAGAAGTTACATGTTTATTCTGTAAAATCCGATTGATACTGTGTTAAGTAATTATTGCTTTATGATAACATTCTATTAATATTTTAAGTAGATTTTTATCAATTGAAGTAATTGTTGTTTAATATGTGATGGTAGAATCCTTTAAGTATAAGTGAATTGTATTTTTAAATGGGAACAAAGTATATCAAAGGGATCTAGTGATCCTGAGGACTGTGTGTGATCTAAAGGTGTATCTTTATTTCCACATTTGAAACACGTCTCATTTCACCATGATTTGAAGTACTTCTTAATTTCCATTTAAATCGTAATAAAGATACAAGAAGCCTGCCTATTTTATCAGGAAGTATGGTATGAGTTGTTACTTAGATATGTAGGAGAGAAGATGTATATATATGGGAGTTATGAAATTCAAATCTATTTAGCAATGACTTATAATTATAAATTATGTATCCAGTTTGAAATTTTCTTTGACATGAGAACTGTAAACAATAAGAGTGATTGTAGGATAACATAGTGTGAGAAAGGTACCTTGAATTAGGTAAAAGAAAGACAAGAAGAACCAATGGAAGGTTACGATGATACAAGAAGAACCAATGGAATGTACTGCTACAGTTGAACTTTTACCACCACAAGAGTAAGTTAACTGCTATTGCAATTTCAAGTAGTAAACTGCCAGTGCACCTCCTATTTCATGATTTTATAATTATTGAATAAATGGCATGGTATTTTAAATATTTAAAGTTTGAAATCACTTTTAACATACAGAGTAAGTTAAGTTATTATTATTAAAGGTACAGTGATGGTAAATGTTCTAAAAATACTAAAAATAAAATAGATAAATTATTTGTAACAAGCCCCAAACGCGACCAACCCAATATCTATAAACATAAGGAAAAAAAGAGAGAGAGAAAATCTACCTAGTGGAATCCTCCAATATAGGTGTGTAAACCCTCCTACTCCAACCCATTGAGGAAGGAAAACTTCCACACATCCTTCCTTGTTAGCTTTAGGTGTTTCTTTCCAGGGGAAGCACATTTAGCTACATAGATTTCTACATCCTCAATAGAAAGTGGTCTTGAGAGCAGTGTTTTTTTTAAACTTACTTAGCCCCCTTCACTGTTTAGCATAGGCTCGAATACGGTCCAATAGGGAAGTAGATCATAACTGATCTAATATTGGTAGAGGCAACTAAGTCCTTTCAAAATAATATTAAATAGCAGTAAGGTCACATTCCTAAACACTAAAAATACAAGAGACTGAGTAGAAATGGTACTAGATTCCTCACCCACTCTAACCCTACTACTCTCTCCATCTTCTCTTATATTGCTCTTCTTTTTGCTTTATCCCCGTGTGCGCCTATTCCTTAATGGTTTTAATATCGTATTTCACTCTTTCATGGAATAAGGATCTTTCAGTGGCACGTCACCCTCTTGAACAACTCGATAATCAAAGAAGGCCAAAAAAGACCCCTCCCTAATCTCTCCATAGCATAAAAGTTCTACAATTTTTCTATGATCTATGGCCAAATATATATCTTAATCTCTACAATAGAATAAGCAACATTCATATCCTAAATAAAAACAATATCAACAATATTTCCCAAAGGATTTATCTTCCTAGAAACTAGCTACAACTATACTCTATGCTCAGATAAAATGTGGCACTCTTGGGCCTTTTGAGGCTAGACTACTTTACGTCACTCGATCAACCTTATGGTTTAAATACCTAAGCCGTCCATTAATGAGTCAGCAAATGCAAAGCACTAATCCTTAAAAAATGTAAGAATTAAGTCCTCAACACCTATTTGAAGTGTTTTTATGTTTTTTTTGTTTAATTCGTGTGTTAAGGCCTAATTAGTGGTTAAATAAAATGATAAAAATGTAAAAAGGAGGTAGATTGGAACTTAAAATAAACAAAAAAGAGCATGGGATAATTGGTTTATTGCAAAACCTTTTGTGAATCACAAAAGGGTAGTTCCATCGCTAATAGCAGTAGTTTGGGCTAGTTAAACTTGTGAAAGAACATCGACTACAAAATCGATTAGGCATATCACAAAACCAATTGGTGAATTCCAAAACCCATCATCAAAAGTTACAGATAAAACCCTTAGAGATTTATGTCTTGACAAATTAATTAGCCTTAGAAAATATGATTCATCACTAATATCGTCAGTGATAGATTTCTCCTAAGATGATAGGATGTGGTGGCAATTCTTCAATTTTGAGGTCCATTTTCTGAAGCTATTTAAGACTATTTAGCTATTTAGAACCCTATCTTTTATTATTTTTTAAATCTAATGCTTATGAACAAATTTTAGTAAGGATATTAACTATTTTATTACTTGGAATTTGGATTTTTCTTTTGAAATATTTGGATTCTATCGAAAATTTAGAACAGAAAACTAAGTATATCCCCTCTTTCTTTTACTTTAAGAAGTTAATTTCCCTAACTTGGGGTTATACATATTGAGCATTGATTGTTGTATGGGTAGTGATTGTCTACCTTTGTATTTGATTACATGTTATAACTTTAGCTAAATCTCTATGTATTAAGTTATAAATTAAGGTTGCAAACTTAGCCTATGTTTGGATCTCTTGTCTTGCGAGAAAGAGAAGACAGTGATAAGAAGTACTACCAGGAATAGACCATCCATTTTAAAGTTATTGGTTGCTGGGTAAAATATACACATGGGTGTTTAAAAAAAACACATGTGAATTTTTGTGGCAAATTAATAAATCACCATTAATACCTAAGGTCAACCCTGGTCATAACTAGCAATTGAGTGTAGGTAGATTTCACTTACCCATGCATAGTAATTCTTAAAAAGTTATAACCCCAAGTACTTTAATCTATTGGTCACATCCTATAACATTCGTTTAGAAAAACAAATATTGAAACACATAGCTTAACACAAATTTTTTTAAAACAATCCCCCCATATTTATTTATAAACTTATTTTTAGCATTTTGTGCCAATTTATAGTTACTTATGACACTTGAGGGTGAAGCTATTTCTTTTATTCCATATGAAATCGACCCTTACTCTAAGTTGCATGAAATTTGTATTGCTAATGACTATGTACATATTAAGGTTTATTTTGGAGCATTACAAAATGGTGTTGTTGTTCTAGAATGAAACAAAGTTTACATTCACAATAGTGCTACAAGTTACTTTTGTTAGTCGTTGTGTAAACTTTACTTTATTTGTGGTTTTTGTCTTTGATAGGTAACAATATGAGATAGCAAAAAAAATGAGTCTACACTATAGAGATAGTGATAACTCTGATGTACAACTTTAATCTGAAGATCACCTAAGGGATTTCAGAAGGGCAAAGGCAATTTCCATTCCACCTTTGAAGGTTTGTGGAGTATTCCACATAACAAGTTTTATGCTTCACTTACTCCAAATAAAAGGGGCTATTTGGAGTTCAAGCTCATGAATATGCAAACATCCACTTGAATAACTTTATGCATTCATTCAATCCATTCAACATTCCTCATATCTCACAAAATTCTATTAGATTAAGGCACTTTTCTTTCTCATTAATAGGTGATGTAGTGTTTTGGTTTTGAGAATTACCCTCAGGATGTATAACCTCATGGGTTAAGTTGGCTAAATATTTTCTAGACTAGTTCTTACCAACATCTTGAAAACTTTAATTGAGGAACAATATAAGAAATTTCTAGAAAGTAAGAGGTAAACCATTACATGTAATGCCCCATAGCATTGTTGAATTAATAACTAGTTTGGTGCCATGTTTAAGCAGCTATATATCAAAAAAAATTCTAAGTGTTGAAATAACTTAGCCTTATTTTAATATCTTAAACTTTAATGGTTCTAGATCAGTCATTTTGACCTTGAGACATGGGTTTTTAAGGTTGATTCAAGTTCAGGAGTGTAAAGGGGTTGTTCTGGAAAAGTTTTGGATTTTTTGGATCATCTTTGGGATATGTCTGGGTGGTCGAGATAGTGGCTTAATGTAATCTCAAAGCACCGTGTCAGCCAAACCAGTAACTTGATAAGATCTCGATGTGTCGTGTCAATAATCGCATTGGGTGTCCAGTTCGCGATCCTTTTAATTTCTGACTTTGGAAGGGCATTCCAGTCTTTTCCTCCTATCATATACCGGCCATAAGATGAGATTAAAAAGTATTTAGGGCCTGTTATGCCCAAAAGAAACCACTCAAAATCTCTCTATACAAGCCCTAACGTCCCTCCCATAGATCAAGAATTCATCTACTAATTTAAGATCATCAAGAAAGAAGTAAAGGCTAAGGTCTCTTTCATTGAATTAAAGAACATAAGGTATGTGGGACTACTCTAAAAGCTTTGGGCATTAGTTTAAATATTTTACCAAGATTAAACAACTCTAATTACGATTTATAATGAAGTATTTGATATTATTTTTAAAGTTATGCATCATGGGACTATTTTTATGAAAATATATGTTTTCTTGAATCCCTTTTCATGGAATTTGAACTATAACTACATACATATATGATTTAGTGTATTTTGTAAAATTGATTGAGAGCATGAGTATGAATTCCCTCTCTTGTTGCAAACTAAAATTTATATTTCCATTGTGAATGATTTAAAATGCATGCCTTAAGATTTGAAAGTGATTTTCTCAATATCATGGTGTTTGAAATGGTTTATATATGATGAGAAGGAGTTTCTTATTATAACTACATTCTTTCTTTAAAGGGAAAGAATTGCATATGATTGAATAAATAGACATGACCACCATATGTTTTGAATCTTGCAAAGAGAAGATAAATGCTTAAGTGTATTGAGATTTCAAAGTGATGGCTTTATTGTGATGTTATGACTCTTGGGTGGTCATATGCACTTTTTGAATGTGATGGGCTATGAATTTGATATGATATTGACTTGCAAGTTAGGGTATGATGATACTCGGTGATAGTATACCCTTAACAGAATAAATGATAAATGTTTTGAATGCATGAGAATGGTTTTAAAAACTAAAATTAGGCCTAAAGAGAGGTAGATGATTATCTGAAGAAAGCGTTTCAGTGTAAGGGCTCATCACTGGAAACTGAGTTTGTCGAATTGGGTGATATGATTGGTTAAGTCAAATGTATACTTCTCCTTAAGTGTCTGGTATACTAGAATAAAAATTAGGACCCTAATTCATACGAAATACTTGGATTGAGGGCTTGGCCTTCGAGTTAAGGGAAGATTATATATAGCCCATAGGATTGTATAAATATAGGATGTACCATCTATTTTAGAATTAAAATAAAGCGTGAGTCATGATTTCAAGGGAAGCAGTTGAAGATTTTTAAAATGCCCATGTGTTTTAAGAAATTATGTGTAATGTGTCGATAAATGCTCTCAATTATTTTGTATTAAAAACATATTATTTAGAGTTATCTTACATACTAGTACATAGGTATTGATCCCCTATATCTCAGGATCTGAGGCACAGTCTCGTGGCCCTATTCAGCAGTAAATTGGTTCACGTTAAAGATAGCAGTTGGTGAGCTTTCTCTATTTTGGAATGCCTATTATGCAGATTTCTATTGTTTCTCCTAATGTGGTCTACTAGGGCCTTGTCCCAGTTTTAGGATATGATTTAAAGAAGGGTGAAAAGTAGAAAAAGTGTATAGAAGGACAAAAGGGTTAAGGAAAGTAGGTCCAAGTTGCCTATCACTGAATCTTAAAGCTCTTAGAATAGCTCAAACTTTAAGAGGTACAATCTTAATTCCTCAGTAGATAGGAACACTACCCCTATTGTTAAGACATTGCATACTCCCGAGATTGCTTCACCCAAGAAATAGAAGGTATAATAATACTCCACTACTGTTATAAGATCTCTAACCTATCCTAATGGTGGACATCACGTCCTTAACCACCTTATAGTGCCTAACCAGTACACTATACTTAAGCAGCAATGGCTAATTTTAAATAGTTTTGAAGGCCAGAATCCTAGCGTACAATCAATGATAAGGTACAACAACTTCTAGGTATTCATCAAACCCTTAAAGCCTTTTATAAAATATTGGGTTAGGAAGTATCTATGGTATATGGGAAGCTTTTATGAGCTAAGAGAAAGAGGAGACCGCGAGAGATAAGAGAGGTTGTTAGGGTAATAGGTTTAGATTTTTACTGTAATGAGACAATAATAAATGATGTTTTGGGATGTAAAATGCTGAATATTCCTTATTTTGACACTAAAATTAGGAATTGAGTTTTTTTAAGTTATGGTCTTGGGTAATTCCTTTGATAAGTGATTGCGAACCTTTGTGGCTTGCACTGGAGGTATAAATTCAAAAGAAGGATACTTATTTAGAGGCTTTATATTTTTACGTTTACTTCATAGAAACTTTTTGCCTTCTAAAAATCCGTTGATACTTATGCACCCATGGAAATTTCTTTTAGGCACTATTATTATAAATAAGAGTTTTAACATGGCATCAATTATTGCCCCAGACATTGTTTGTCAGGCCGAACAAAAGTAAAGTTTCCTTGTATTCCCTTGTTAGATAACCGAATTCCATCATATTGCCAAGGTTTCTTTTAATAAGAAGTAGTATTTTCAGTATACCGCTATAGATACAATTGACATTACTAGACTTCAGCTCGCTTAAGAAATGAAATAGAAAAAAATATGAGTGGATCATTCCTCGGTAGTTGATTTTTGTTCTTTTAATAGTGGTTCCAACCAGCCTACCTATGATATTACTATAGTTCCTACCACTCTTGGTCAGTTACTTCTCATTTTACTCTAGTTCCGTCATTAGGTACATCATCATAGCATCCTCATCCTAGTTCCTCTTGTTCCTCATTCTTCTATGATTCTAGGCTCTTTAAGAGTCTTATTAACTCAGGATTACATTATTCCAATAAGAAAATTATCTTATTCTAGTGATATAAGGTCAATTAGATAGGAGAAGCTAATACCTACGATGATTATTTCATTCAAAACTTCCATTGAGCCGATATATGAGGAGTTGTGCTATAATGAACCTTTCGGTTAGTTTCCATATTTTCACTTAGTTTTGCCATTAGAACTTTCTATAACTGTCCCAAGTTATTTATGACTTGCTGAAACTAACAGTTCAATTACCAAATAGTTCATTTGTTTTTTAGAGCCAATTCCCTATTTTAAAGCCATTACTGGTTCCAAAGATCCACGAGGTGAAAACTTTAGTCAAACAACCTCAACTATAAATTTGGACTATTCCAGCAGCTCCATAATGGTGATTTTATGCTAGGTGGACCTTTGATTTGTGTCCCACGGCACCTGGCTCATTTCAACCTATTGGTCAAAAAATAGAGAAATTGGAAATTAGGTGTGCGACCCATAATTTGTCAAAATGACCTCGGATGGAAATTTTAAATGTGCCATTGAGTTTAGAATATCTAATGTTGGGTAGTCACATAGTTCATTTGCATATATAGGATTTTAAATAAATCTCGGGGGCTTAATAGAGATTTGAAAATTTTCCCAAGACTTATATGTATCTGGTGTATCACTATCGCGAAGCCAAGGGTTGCGATGGAGAAACCCTTGGTGGTCACCAGGAAGCTGCGATCATGGATATTATCTTGTGATCTCAACTCGCTATAACAACCCACCTACCACAATCGGGACAAGGTATGTAAAAATAACAATTTCTAAACTTGTCATAATGTACCACAATCGCAAATATCGGGTCACGATCGCGAGGTCTTAGAACCTGGAAAGGGAATAAATACCTTATTTTAGCCTCATTTTGTTCATTCTTTACCCATTCTCTTGGGACTAAAACCCCAACAAAGGAGGTAACTTTGAATTGAGGCTTGTGTGTGATCTAGAAGCTTGGCTAACATCTATTTTCATTATTTCCCTTTAATTTGTTGTAAGATTTCCTTCTTTTCATGTTCAAATTTCCCATTTCTTGTTTTAAAATACCAAAATCTTGGGGGCTCATGTTTAGCCCAAAATTAGCTTATATTTTAACTATTTTATTAGGGTAATAATTCCTTGAGCATATGGTAATGTTGGGTTGGCATCAGAAACATGATTTTCCTTAAATGGGACTCACATGGAATTTTGGGTGATTTTTGGAACGGAAGCAAAATAGTGAAGTATGGGTATCATTATCCTCATATTTATGTGAAAAATGTGAATTTGACAGGTTGGCAGCTTGAAAAAGTTTCTCAAAAAGGAAAAGTTGTGATTTAATAGAATATTGAGCTTTGTTTAGCATCTGGGAAGGCTAGGTTTTAATATTTTTTAGATTGAGATAATTCATGGTATGTTTAAGATATTGTGTTAGATTTGTGATTGGTCTTAGATGTTGGAGTGATGAATTGAAATGCTTGGATTAGTTAGATCGTTTAGGCTATTCAGAAATTATAATTTTGGTATAATCTACCTAGTTGCTTATTTTTAGGTTAATTTCCTATCTTAGGGAAAATTGAGGCTTGCTTAAATCTAAATGTTAATTTAGATACCTTGAGCATACTTCGGGTAGAAATCGACCTGGAATGAAATTTTAAGGATTAGAAGTAGGCTTTTGACCTACCTTAGGATAAGATACATATTTGCTTTTGTAGACCTTTATATGCTTTTTAGACTTTTGATAATTCTTATTGAGGTAATATTGAGAAATTTAGACACTTAATTATTGTATTGGTTGATGTTAGGGTTGACTCCTAATGATTATGCTATTATTTAGGCTATTAATAAAATATTTATTGATTCATGTCTGGCTATTGATGATATAATGACTGGTTCAAGTTTTACTATTGATTATATTTACTTGTTCAAGTCCGTCTATTGAGTATTTATATAGGTTTGACACTGGATATGCATATTATAATATAATGATATGCTTATTCTGATATGATGACATTGGGATGTGAGATTGATAATCTAGCTAAGTCCACAAAGGGGAAATGGTTATAATAAGGCATGATATAAAAAGATTCTAGTAAAATAATGACTAGTTGATAATTGAATATTAATTGACAAGGGCAAGCAATAGCTATTGTGTGGGATAACTTGGATGAGTTTTAATTGTATTATAAGAGTTCATACATGATGGTGGTGGGTTATACTATCTTGTGTGTACCTTCTAGGATTATGGGAGTTTGTAATAGGTTATTTACTTTTTAGTATCAATTGGCATATAAGAGCCAATTTTGTAGATACGATTGCATATGTTGATGCTTTATATTACATTATTCTGTTATTCTTGTTTATTTACTTATTTATGCACAATGATTTTAGAGCTGCTTCTGGTTTGTCTATACCCTGACTTAGTTATGTTATCTTGAATTTTATCCTTCATATATCACCATTTAGCTTAGTCAGTCGACTATGCCTACTGAGTACCCATGGATTTGGAACTCATATGACACTTTTGTACTTTTTTTATTGTAGATTTAAATACTAGTTGCTGCCGTTGATCAATGTTCCTACGTTTTTTATATTTGGAGATAGGGTGAGCTCTTGGAGTCAAAGTCACCTATTTCTTTCAATCTTTCATATTTAGTCTTAAGTTTTGAGACACAATTATGTTGAATATTTGAAGACTTAGGTTGTATTAAAATTACTAGTCTCTTGTACTAGCTCTACCAGGAGATAGGATGGTATTTATATTGACTAGATTTGTTTGTTTCAAATTTTATGCCTACATATAAGTTGTGTTGTTGGTTTTTGCCTATGTTGAAGATTTTTCTCCAACTTAACCCAGTGCATTTATATTTTGATTAAAGTTTGGCTTACCTAGTTGTGATACATAATAGATACCATCATGACTCATAAATTGGGTTGTGAAAAATTGGTATCAGAGCCTAGGTTACAAAGATATAGTTGGTACAAGAGAAAGTATCTAGTAGTGTTCTAGCAATAAGAGTAATAACATCCGTTTCCTACCTTTAGGAGACTATGGGACATTCTTAGGAGTTCTTTACTTATTTCATTCATATCTTGCTAAGAGTCTGAGGTTTTTTATAGAACATTCCTTTTATATCACTATTTCATAAATGGCTAGGACACGTGCTACCAATAGATGCAACGAGGGTCTTAATATCAAGCCTAGGGATCCTAATATTGTTCATGGAAGACCTAGTGTTTGTGGATAACATAAAGATGTGTCCCATCTACTGGATAGGATGTGGATCCTCCGCCAATCCCTATTCCTACTTTTAAGCAAGAGATTTTTCTACCCCAGCAAATGGTTGGCCATGGATCAGCCCAAGCTCAATTAGGGTTTATTTCTTCTTTAGTGATCAAAAATGCCTTAGTTTTACTTTTGGGGATAGTAGGTGCTACGCCTATTGATAGTGCATAATCTACAGATCAGAGTAGTACTGAGATGGGGATGTAGAATGTAGCTGTAACTCTTAGAGTTGAAGTTCCACCTACATGTGTGGTTTCACAGCCGATAGATGCTTAGCCAGTGGTTGCTATCCTACTATGTCTATTGAGGAGCAAATAATATTGGGTAGATTCTTGAAATTGGCTCTGCCTATTTTTTTTGGTGCTACAGGTGAGGATGTCTATGAGTTTTTGATTATTTGTAAGGATTGGATCCGTAATTTGGGTCTAACTAATACTTATGGTATGGACTACACTATATGTTAGTTGTACTTGGCCGCTTTACATTAGTGGAGAGGTTATACAAATCTAGACTGGCTGGATCTACTCCATTGACTTAGCTATAGTTCCCTGAGATATTCTTGGAGAAGTATTTGCCTTTAAACTTTAAAGATTATTTGAGATATTAGTTCTCTAGATCGGAGTAGTACTCCATGACAGTTGCAGAGTATGAGGCTCATTTTCATGAGTTGGCTAGGCATGCAATTTCTATTCTAGATACTGAGTATGGGAGCATTCATTTCTTTGTTAGAGGATTGAGACTTTCTCTTCACATGTCTACTTAGAGTTTGGTTATTATAGATAGGTCTTTTTGCTGAGGTTTTTATTCATGCTTGGGTGATAAAGGAGATGCATTTGAGGCCCAAGGAGGAAATAATAAGAGGCTAGATATCAGGGCATATTCAGTAGGAGCCATATTAGTTCCCTATTTTAAGGTAGTAGCTCTCATGGTGGGTATTCTCTATGTCCATATTATCATCCTTAGAGTAAGCCTAGCCAATCGATTCAGGCAGCTCTTTAGAGTAATAATGGAGGTCAGTCTAGTGCTAGTGATCACCATGGTCAGGTTGGTAGTCAGTCTTCAAGGGATTTGTTTTTTGACTATTCTAGTCATTGTGATGACTCTGGGACCGTCAGATCTATAGGTTTTAGTTCATGTTAGGGAGTATGTTATCACTATGGATCTTTTGGTGATTATTCTTATGAGTTTTGAAGTGACTGTTGCTTCATCTTGAAGTATTCCCCTTATTAAAGCTATCATCTCTCAGCTAAAAGTGGTTCTCAGGTGCAAAGGGGTAGTTTCCAAAGTACTCAAGGAGGTTCTTAAATAGGAAGAATAGGAGGTCGGTCAGGAGCCCAACAAGGTGGCAGGCGTGGTCACGTATATACAGTACCTGTTAGACTCAAGGCTTAGGCATTGGATGTTGTTATTAAAGGTATAACCTTTGTGTGTCGTCAGTTGTCCATTACTTTATTTGATCCAAGATCTACTTATTCTTATGTTTCTACTTATTATGATCCATGATTAGAGTTATCTTGGGATTTATTATCTATTCTCTTATGCGTGTCTACTTTTGAAGGTGATTCTTTAGTAGTGGATTGGGTTATTAGATCATGCATTATGACTATTAGAGAAGTTGATACTCACATTGATCTTATTCTTCTGCATATGTGTGATTTTGGACATGGATTGATTATCCCACTATCATGCAGTGATGGAATATTTTACCAAGACCGTTACCTCAGCCATGCCCAGTGTACCCCTAATCATATGGCAGGGAGAAGTTAGGCTCAAGCCAATGGGGATTATTTATTATGTTCATGCTAGGAGGCTTATTTCAAAGGGCTGTGAGTCTTGTCTCGCTAATATTTGTGATACTATTGTGTAGAGTTCGTCACTTGACTTTGTTCCTGTATTTTTGTGAGTTTTCTAATGTGTTCTATACCGGCCTGCCTTGTATTCCCCCTATCCATGAGATTGAGTTTACTATTAATATCGATCCTAGAACCCGACCTATTTTTATAACACCTTACTGTATGGCTCCTGCTGAGCTTAAGAGATGAATTCTCAGCTTTAGGATCTTCTTGGTAGAAGTTTTATTAGACCAAGTGTGTCTTCTTTGGGATCTTTAGTGTTTTTTGTGATGAAGAAAGATGGCTCCATGCATAAATGTATTAATTATAGACAGCTTAGTAAGGTGATGGTGATTAACTGTTATCATATGCCTCACATTGATGATTTTTTTGACCAACTTCAGGGTGTAGTTTTGTTTTCTAAGATTTATTTGATATCTGGTTACTATCAGTTGAGGATTCGAGATGAGGATATCCCAAATACATCTTTTACGACCCATTATGTCATTATGAGTTCCTTGTGATGTCATATGGCTTGACTAAGCCCTAGTCGCATTTATGGATTTGATGAACCGAGTGCTCTAACTTTATTTGTATTCTTTTATAATTGTATTCATCAATGACATCCTTGTGTATTTGAGCAATAGAGAGGATCATGCGTAATATTTGGGGATTGTGCTCCACACTTTTAAAGATCATCTTCTTTTCATCAAGTTCTCTAAGACCAAGTTTTGGCTTGAATCAGTCAGATACATGTGATGTCTAGGGATGTTATTATGTTAGACCCAACTATGATTGTGGAAATTCATTATTGCGCTAGACCTACATATCCGACTGAGTTTTATAGCATCTTTGGTTTGGTCGATTATAATAGACGATTCATCAAAGGTTTTGCTATTATTTCAAAATATATGACAAGATTGACTCAGAAGGTGGTTCCTTTTTTATGGTCCAAGGAGTATGAGTCGAGCTTTGGAAAGATCAAGGATTTTCTCACTTTGGCTCCTACTTTAGGTCTACCTGTTGCGGGTGAGGTATTCACCATATGTTATTATGATTTAGGTATTGGCTTAGATTGTGTATTGATACTATAGGGTCATGTTATTTCTTGTGCTTTGAGACAACTTAACGTGCACAAGTGCAACTACCTCACTCATGATTTGGAATTAGTGGTAGTAGTTTTTACACTTAAGAATTAGAGGCATTATTTGTATGGTATGCATTGTGAGATTTTCACCGATCATCGCAGTCTTTAGCATCTGATGAACCAGAGAGAGAGCTTAATGCTAGGGAATATTGATTGATGGAGTTTCTTAAGGATTATGATATTTTCATCTTGTTTCATTATGGAGAGCCATATGTAGTACCATATGCCTTGAGTCAAAAGATAGTGACTATGGGTAGTTTGTCTTGTATTTTAGTTTCTCAGGGGTCAATGGCATGGGACATTTAGATCTTAGCCAACTTTATGTTCGTCTTGATATTTAAGATCCAAGGAAGATTCTTTCTAGTGTTGAGGCGAGGTCTTCACTTTTTGGGAAGATTTGAGATCGTCGATTTGAGGATAGTAAGCTTCATTTCCTTTGTGATCAGGTGTTGAGTGGTGAGTCTAAGAGGATTAACATAGATGCAGAGGTTGTTTTAAGATTTTGTAGCCGCATTTGTGTTCTGAGGATTGATGACATGATTCATTTGATTTTGCACGAGACTCATAGCTCTAGATATTTTTTTCATTCGGGTACAATAAAGTTGTATAATGATTTCAGAAAACATTATTGGTGGAGTGGTATTAAGAGTGATATATCAAAATTTCTAGCTTATTTCCTTTGTTGTCAATAGTCAAAGGCCAAGTATCAGTGACCAGGTGGTTTGATTCAGAGATTGCCCTTCCTAAGTGGAAATGGGACTAGATTACCATGAATTCTGTCAGTATTTTTCCTTGTACTTCCCATAGTTCTGATGGAATTTAGGTCATCATGGATTAGTTAACCTAGTCAGTGCATTTCATTCCTATCTCGATGAATTTTAGTGCCAAGACGTTAGCTCATATCTATGTGCGTACGATTGTCCATTTGCATAGGGTGACCATATCTATTATTTCAGATTGGGATTTTGTGTTAACTTCTAGATTTTTGAGAGCTTTTCAGGAAAATTTGGGTATTCAGGTGGATCTGAGTACAACCTTTTATCCACAGATAGATGGCCAGTCAGAGCGGACTATTCAGGTGCTTGAGGATATGCTCTGAGCCTATGTCATGGATTATTTAGGCTAGTGGGAGAAGTGCTTTGCCTTAGTAGAGTTTGATTATAATAACAATTATCATTCGATTATTGAGATGGTGCCATTTGAGACTTTGTTTGGTAGGATTTGTCATTCTCTTATTGTATGGTTTGAGACATCGAATATTAAACCCCTTGGTACTAATTTAATTCAGGAGTCAATGGATAGAGTTAGAGTGATTCCGGATAGGTTGAGAGCAGCTTAGAGTAGGAAGAAGGCCTTTACAGATATTAGGTTTCATGCCTTGAGATTTGGGAGTTAGTGATCGAGTATTCCTCCATGTATCACGCATAAACGGTGTGATGACGTTCATGAGGAAGGTTAAGCTTAGCCCTTGGTATATTGGAAATTTCGAGATTCTTTGCACAGTTGTTGAGGTGACTTTTGAGTTAGCTTTACCTCCAAATTTTGCTGCTGTCAAGCCAATTTTCCATTTTTCTATCTTGAAGTGATTTATTCCTAATCTATCTCATGTGCTTAGATAAGAATCAATCCTCTAGATGAGAGATTAACCTTTATGGAGGATTCGGTGCTCATTTTGGCAAGGGATATTAGGAGTTTTCATACTAGTAAGATTCCTGTAGTTAAGGTTCAATGAAGGCACCACCTAATGGAGGAGGCCACTTGGGATATCTAGAGAAAGATGCAGACCCAGTGTCCTCACCTATTCGAGACTTTAGGTATATCCTAATCCTTAACCGGTTAAAACTTTCGCGGACAAAATTCAGTTAGTAGTGGATTTTATAATGACCCTTCAGGCAATATTCCATATTTCCACTAGTTTTTGTTAGCCTCCCAAGTCTACTTTTTAATAATGACAAACTAATGGGTAGATCTTTGCAAGATATTGAAGACTGCTAGTGTTGGAAGAATAAAGGATCTAGAAATAAAAAGACATCAATTCACGATCCGCAACATCCAAGTAAATCAATCCAAATGAGAACAAATTGAAGGAGAATCTTAGCCCTAAAAAACGCAGAAAATCAGATCAATCACATTGAAGTAAAAGGAAGAAAAGATCACAAATAAACTTGGAAAAGCCTCAATCACCACAAAACCAAAAGGAAGAAAGTTCACGGACATATGTGATATGGACGTGAGTAAAATCCGTATATGGACATATCTGATATGGATATATCATACGGATACATTCCTCAACTATGGAATTAATTTAAATCCTTTACTAAGAATAAATCTCTTGGGATTCCTTATGAGGAGTAGCAACCAAAGACTATAAAAGAAGAGGACTAAAGACAGTCACGGGTTTTGCAACTTCAAGAAGAATATCAAAGTGTCTCAATCTTAATCTCACGAAGCTTTGTAAACTTTAGTTTACAATTGTTGTATAAAGAGTAGGATCGAGTCAACTTTGTAACATCAACTGAAGTTGTGTCACAAGATTGAAAGAGCAAAATAAGTCTTCGGAACGTAGTTCCCATCATTGTACTCTAGCTCGACATTGAATAATCTAAGGAAACTTTGAAACCCAAGGGGACTAGAAGTAGGCACCACATTGGTGTTCCGAAGCAGGATAAATCTCTTTGTCTTTACGTTTATTTATTTACTTGCTTAATTATTTCAAATCTAATTCATTTTGTGAAGTGTATTGATCCACCGGCGAGTTGACTATAAGGATTCAATAGTCGACTCATAGAAAATTTTCAATTCACCCCCTGAATTTCAATTGGTATCAAGCAGGTCTCACCAACTATGTTGCTTAACCGCAAGTGAGAAAAGATCCAATGGAAAATTATCAAATTCTTGGTGCTCTTCTCCAGGATTTTCATTCCTCCATAAGACCACCATACTTTAATGGACAGTATTATGTTTACCTGAAAAATAGGTTCAAAATTTTTGTCCAATCAAATGATTTCCTAGCCTGGGTTGTCATCAAGAAGGGTCCAAAGCTTATTCTAGGACTCAAAGAGAAGCCAAAGAACAAATACAAAAAATCTAGCAGTACTGACATATAAGATCATGAAAGTTTTGAAGTCACTAAAGAACCAAAAGAGATAATCCAAACTAATGCATGTGCTATAAATTTACTTCTTTGTGCAGTTAGTGGAGAAGAATATGACAAGATATCCACTTGTGAGACTGTAAAAAGAAATATAGGACAAATTGGAGGTAACCTATGAAGAAACCACGAAAGTCAAAAAGTTAAAGATTGCTGCCCTAGTCAATGAGTATGAGTTGTTCAAAATGGAAGAGCATGAGAATATTGAAACAATGTTTGCCAAATTAAGAAAGATCGTTTGCGAATTGAAGTCACTAGGGATGATGTATGCACACAGCCTGCAAGTCTAGAAGCAGTTCCAAAGTCTTAAAAATTTTGGGAAACCAAGGTTGTTATTCTAGAAGACGAAGATCTTGACAAGATGACATATGACAAGCTATGAGGTAATCTTATTAAATATGAATGAAATTATATCAACAGGTATCACAAGGAAGAAAAGAAGAAACTAGTAGCATTCAATTCTTCTCCAATTGAAAAAGAGGACATCTTGGAATATGTAAATAGCGAAGGAACTGCCCTTATTAACCATTGAGAAATGTAGACCATGTGACAGAGACGACAAAGATCCTAAAGAGCCAAAAATAGTGACTACACTAGAAATGATGATCGTTGATATTATTGTGTAAGGTCTAGCCACTGCAAATAAAACTATATAGAAATAAGAAAAACATTTAGGAAGAATAAATATTTTGTAACCTAGACTCATAAAGATGAAACTAAAGATGAAATAGAATTCGTAAATATATGCTTCATGGCAATTGAAGAATCCAGCAAGGTAAGACTACACAATTTTTCCAACTGAAATACTCTTGAATCTAATTTAGATATGATAACTGATGAGCTTCATAAAATTATTAACGAATATAACAAACTTGCTCAACAGAGGGAGAGTTGTGAAGATCAATTTAGATAAAAACTCAAAGAGGAACAAAGAAGTTATCAAACAAATATTAAAGCATGTAAAATCAAAATTGACTTACTTTATGAAGAACTTGATGATGTAAAGATGAAATTAAACCGTATCAAGAGATCACCTAGTCACAGTTTTTGAGATCAAACTTTTCAAAAATAATTCAAGTTCCTCATTAGAATCATTTAAATCAACCATGACCACTATCTCATCTTGAGGACCTGTCTGTTTTATCTGTGGATTGAGATGGCACAATTGATACAGCTGCATGCACAAACCTTAAAGTGTGTGGTTTTAGAATCCCAAAGGAAGTAAAGCTAACCCGTAAGGACCCAAGACCACTTAGGTACCGATATAAAATTAATTTTCTTATTTTGTAGGAACAGGTCAGCAAGATCTATAAGAAGGGAATATAGGTTATTGAAAGCCGATGTTCTATACACATGACCAAAAATAAAGAATATTTTTCTTCTTTAAAGAAAATAAATGAGGGATATGTAAAATTTGATGATAATGCTAGAGGTAACTTCATTGGGGTTGCTCAGTAAAACTTATATCATCACATGAATTTACTAGAGTATATCTAGTAGACGGCCTTAAACACAATCTGCTCAGCATCAGTTAGTTGTGTGAGACTGAATTCAGAGTCTTCTTCAAAGCCAAAAATTGCTCAATCAAACATGACAAAAGAGACATCTCTCTAATCAGTTAACGTGTTGATAATATTTATGTATTAAATAGTCTTGATTTTTCTACCTTAACCTGCCTCACTATTCAAAATGAGATGAATGACAAGTCACCTATGCTAGTGAATCAAAAGAGCCCCACACGGCTTCACTAGACTTATTATTTTCAACAACACCTTGATGACAAGATTACATGAGATATAAATTTAATATGCCATATCCAATGAAGTAAGAATACATATCTTACTCTGTATAAATAAAATCAGAGTTAAACACTTCCTCCATGGACTACTATACCATTCACACATGCTACTAGTTACCATATTAGTCTATCATCATAAGGGGGTAAATCATTCTCAAACATCAGTTATTCAACTAAAATGTTCATTTACACAAAAGTCACCTTTGCTTTGACTTCTAACTTTGTGACTTCACATCACCAACTTCTTGGTCTAATTTCATACCAATAGGTCATGACAACAAAACTTTACGCATACTACTATTTGGGTGGAAATACAGTTCCAACATTCTACTACTTATCATACCCCCTTAAGCAAGATATTTGTAACGTAAATTTGAAAGGTACTAAATCAATTAATACCTCAAGCTGAAAACCACGATTCCATCAGGATCAATGTTTACATTGGAATCAATACACATTAAAGCACTAACGGACTCTTCTAAAGTCTTTGCACAAATTTTAACTCTTATATGGTTCAATCAGAAAGGACCATACCATTTAGATTCTAAACTTCTGCACTTGAGTCACCTTAATAATGAGACATATCTGAGGACATTAGAGTAAGGAAAGAATTTGGGATGACTTTTTTTTTCTTTTGTATGGGTGAAACCATAACACGAATTAGAGTATGAAAGAGGAACATTTTGACTCTATTGCATGAACTAGAACATGAAGAAAGAGAGACATTCCTAATTGCCTAGTAGCCTCCTACTTATAAGTGTAGCGTGCTACACACCCATAAACAAGACTCTACCCGATGCAATTTTTCAGACACCCTAGGACCATGAATCGTGCTTTGATACCAAGTTTGTCATGACCCGAACTGGGACCCTGGCTGTAACGAGCATTTCAGACTATGAAGGCCCGAAACACCCCTATCTATCTGTTAATCATGCACATAATACATATGATAATAAGATATGCAGAAGATACATAATATTACAAAAAACATAGTCATAAATCAAATAAAATCAACAAAGGGGAAATAATATCCCACAACATCTATCGACATCTAAACAACCTTCTGCGAAATATCTAATACATGACTGAAACAAATTACTGTCTAAAAACTGGGACAAGGTCCACAGAAGACCCAAAACTACTAAATGATAAATGAGCTAACAGACAGCAGGCCTTTCGAAATATAGAAGGCTCACCACTTAATTCTGCAAATCTGTTGAAAGAGATCTACTGGTTATCTAGACCCTTAAACTGTGCCTCCAAACCTGGAAGGGAAGGGGGTTAATACAAAAGTACTGGTATTCAGAGAAATAAAAAATAAAATATAATATTTTTTTCCAAATATAGGTGAGAGCCATTATAAAGCAGTTTCATATCAAATTATTTGAAAACACATGGGCATAATGTATAGTTTTCAACAACAATGTAATGCATCTAAGCTAGGCAGAATACCCTGCATATAATACTTACACCAACTATCAAATATCAGTTACCACCAAGAATAGAGTTTAAGTGAGGGGAAGACACACAAGATCACACAGCAGGGTGTCTTAACCCAATAAAGTATAGTAGCGCCCAAGATCACTTAGCCTGGGATCCTAATGATAGGCCTAATTTAGGAATGACATAAAGTCAAGTACATAAGATTACTTAGCCTGGTACCAAATCCCTATGTTGGCAAACACGATTTCCAGTGATGAGCCCTTATACTTAAATGCCTTCTTCAGACATCCACCTATCTCATGTAAAATCAATGCATCAAACTCCATTTAATTCAATCACATATCTTATTTTGTAGGGTATCATCATACCCGACTTGCAAGCCATAAATATCACATCATTCTTTCATGCAACTATTATATTCATCATATTTCAACAAAACAAACCTCTAATGTCAAGTCAAAACCATGACCTTTTTAAAAATATTTCATGTCACGCTTGTCAAGATGATTTCAAACATTTCACAACATATGAGAATTTAAAATGAGATCATATAAAGAAAGGGATTTCATATAATTCATGCTCTCAAGTTAACATCTTTTTGGAATACATGCATATACATATATCATATATCAAATCACTTCGGGAATAGGCCTAAAGACCAAATAAATATCATAAAATGTTTAAAATGGAATTATATTCATAATTTCAAAACCCCTATTTTTAAAACATGAATTTTAAAGCCCATGTATGCGAAGATGATAGGTGCTTCTTGAAGCCTACGTTCGGGGGATTCCAAATATGCAATTAGTTTCAAAAACCCACAGTTGAATTTTGAATTGCTTGGGTTTTTTTTTTAAAACCCTAAGGAGAGTTCTTGATCAATTTTGATGAATGAAGGTGTATTTTAGGGTATTTGGGACTGAATTTCATGTTTATGGCTAAATAAAGGTGGGAAAAGGACCATTTTGCCCTAAAAACGGAGTGTTTCAGTCACTTGAGTAATAACATATGTGCCGCACACCTTATCACATAATGTAGGTTGTGCGGTACACTCTTTATCGTACACATTAGGTTGTGCATCGTACACCTTATGGAATAAGTTTGGGTGTGCTTCGCAGACCTTCTGCTGCACGAGACACTCCAGTTTACAAAGCCATAACTTCTTCTTCGGGTGTCGAATTTTGGCAAAATTGATATCATTGGAAAGATAATTCGAATACCTTTCATTTGATATATAGTAGGAACTCTAATTCAATATATAAAATGAGTAATGATCGATTGAATTTGACCTAAGTTTTAATGCTCACTAAAATTTGAACGATAGGAAAATTTTCAACTTTTCCTTGAGCTTGGGGACCTCTATGATCTCAGTGCTTGCTTAAATAGGTTTCCACACTACATAATTTATTAACACACTAAACTTGCATTGGATTTATGGCTTTTGAAACCTTTACGTGAAGGAAATGACAATTTTTGTTCTCATCCGAAATACGGGGTGTTACACACACCAACTTACTAGAATTTAATGCCGGTAGCTAGGGAAAATATTATCCAATGTGATAGGCGATGCATCGCCCCAAAATCGCATTGGTTCACTATTTTGGGATTCCAAAGGAGCTTCAAACGAAGTCCAAAAAATCCAAAACTTGTTTGGGAACACCTATTGACCTTTCTAATCATGAATTAACTAAAACATACACACTTAAAGGACATTAAAGTCACAAGATGAGATTGCCAACTTTCAAAGTCCAAAATAAACTATGTTTGAATACTTAGAATTTTCCATGTCTGGGACTCCTTAACAAGCTTAAAGGACTGGGAGTAAAGATAATCTGAGTTTCTCATACTGATCATGCATATTTGATTCATGAATACATGACTGAACAAACTCATGAACATATGACTTAGTACGCAATGGTAAATGATACAAAGTTTATAATGGAAATCTGAGCATGAAACTGAATAAGCTTAAGGAAAGCCATTACCTTAGGCTGAGTTTGGATTAGAGGAGAAGAGGTGAGGATACTTGGTACATATGTCTGCTTTTGCTTCCCAAGTTTCTCTCTCAATGGACTAATTCTGCCAAAGAACATTGACTTGAGAGACTTGGGGACATTACTGAGTCTGAAGTATGATACATGGAATGAATATCAGGCACTAAACTGAGCCCCTGAACACATAGCTCATGGCTGATATTTGAAATTGAGGGTCTACCTGTGAGTACCCTCCATTCCAAACTAGATTCATTACGTGAAAAGAAGCTAGAGAGTTTAGGACATGATAGCTCAGGGGTTATAGAGAATCTCCCCCTTGGAACATTATGTCCCTCATAGAATACTGACTTGGCTGAGATACTGAGGCGAACTAAGATGATGCATAGGGCATCTATGAATAGAGTCATGACAGGATATGATATCTAGGGTCTGAAACTGAGACATGATACATGGACTGGGATAAATATTCAACTACCTGGTTTCCCCACCTTGGAATAGTTATCTTCATGAAACTTTGGATAGCATGAATAAATATAAAGAAGGGAAACCAAATGAACCTGTCTGTCTGACTGCTAAACTGAATCACGGGCTATGTGGACTAACTTATGCTGAAAACTTATACTCGACTGAGGCCTTTCACTGATGCTCTTTCTATAGAGCTCTAGTGCCTTTAGGGGGTAAGGATAATATCGATATGGTCTGAATAAGTTCTGTAATGTAAGACATGGACTGCGAAACATCATCTAAGATGAAGTGGCTAAGCCTGATGCACTGCAACTAAAATTTTTGACCTTAGAGATATCCCTTGAATATTCTTACAACTATACCCTTCACCTGAGACTACTAAAAATATTTGCATGGGAGTTGAGCACGAATGCATAAGCATACTAACTTATCGAATTAACTGAATTACTTGGTCTATAAGACAAAACTATACTTAGCCTAAATAATTAAACTGAAATCATAGAGTGCCATATATACGAGGTAAGGACTACAGGATAACATAAAATAATTAAGCATGAATTCATGAAAACTGTATTATTTTAGAATGAAAGACCAACCATATGATATGATTCTAAAATTGTCTGTAAATTGAGGTGCTGAAATACTAAAAATTTGAGTAACTAATAATTGTATGCTATAGTCGAGCAATCCTAAGACTGAATCAAGTTATAAATCTAATCACTGGACCGATACTGAGGCTGACACTATGTATGAGACTGTATTGATGTAATACCCCACTAAGTTCTCTCCTAGTCTGAGCCTTTGAGCATTTTCGGAAAAACAAAAATGAAAATCTGAGTCTAAAAATTTTAGAAATATCTTCCCAAGGATGAAACACTTTGAATCATGTTGTATTTCTCTAATTTCAACTTTTTTCATGTAGAGTATTGAATGATCTTTCCATCGATACCAATTTCATCAAAATCTAACATCGGACGAGGGAGTTATGGCTGATTTACTAAATAGTATCAGAATCGCCCAGGTTTAACGGTCGACCTGGCGGACTGCCAAGACCTTGGTGAACCGTCAAGTGTCCCATCAGGCCAAGATAGAACATCCCATTTCAGTCCCCCAAGTAATGGCCAAAGTGGTGGACTATCAAAAAGTTGACGAACCGTTAAGGGGTCTGTCAGGACGAAATAGAATGGCCCATTCCTGACCCTCGAGTGATGGAGGATCTGGTGGACCATCAGATTCCTGATGGACCATCACTTCGACCATCACGTCGAGGTAGAATACCCCAATTTTGGCACTCGAGTAATGGACGACTTGGTGGACCGTCAGTTCCTCTGACGGACCGTCACTTCGACTATCACAGACCCCGATCAAAATTTTCTAGATAAATTTTAAAGGTGCATTTTGGTCTTTCTGTATCCTTCCCCAGCTCTATAAATACCGGGCCAAGGGCCTTCAACTTCATTTTTCTATTTTCCACCCAAAAACTAGGGTTTCCAAAATAAAAAATTCTCTCTTCTTCCACCAAAAATTTAGAGAGAATCAAGAGCAAGGATCAAGAATTCTTCCAAGATCCTTCAAGAAAAGAGTTTCCCCAAGAGTGAACTATAGAACTATGTATCTTCAGACAAGCACGAAGATTAATTAGGCTCAGTAATCTTAGTTATCTCTAAAATCTTTGTATCGCTAGTAATCTATCCTCCATCCTGTAAGCAGCTCAGATCTAATAGTATTAAAGTGATTTAATTCTAATCTCAGAAGCGATTTGAATAATCTATTCAGGCTTTACATCGTCAGTCAAATGTTATGATTAGATACCTTCCCATCAGATACAGAACTAAGTAATCTCTACATAACTCAGTCAGATCTCTTGAGAAATATAATCAGTATTAGATTTAGCTCAGTCCAAGTTCATTTAACAATCAAATCAGTGTTTTCAGTTGGGAGTAAAAACTAGCACTGAGCGAGCTTAAGGATGGGGACTCACCTACTATTGGAGGGTGTGATCCTTAGTGCGATTCTTGTGCTCCAAAACTATGTAGCCAGCATAGGTTGACACATCAAACCTATTATATGAGGGTGGATGAGACACATCATACCTGCTAGATAAGGGTAGATGAGGTGGTTTGACCTGTTAGATAAGGGCTCTACCATTCTCGTATGAGGACCTGATAGATGAGGGCCATATAAAGATAATATCTTTAATCGTGGCATGGTATTGACACCCTCCCAACTGGGGTTAGAGTTTGGACCCTAAGAGATAGTAGGGGCATGTCGGTTAAGTAACTACTTCCTACAGTCTTAGTTTTAGAATTAGTCTCAAACTTTAAGAAAGATCTCAGTTCAGTGTACAAAATACAAGGCTGTTAGATACAGGCCATCATGTATAATTATCTGCAAATTCGAAGATCCGCTGCTAGATAGGGAAATCTCAAAATAAGTTATCATATCTCAAAATCAGTTATCAAGTAGTATTATTATGCACAGATTTAGAGACTACCTGCTAGATAGGGTTGATCTTAGTTTCAGTCAATCATTCTTATTATTAGCAGATTCGGAGACAACCTATTAGCTAGGGTTGCTATCATTTTCAGAAGCTTTAGATTCTCATAGTCTAAGTATGTCCCAAAATTTTTGAATTTTAGTATAATCAGTATCAGTTACCCGAGTTATTCCGAGTATGCTCAGTGACAGTATGCACAGTATGTTCAGTAATTACAGATTCTTTATGTATGCTAATCCAGCTCTTGCATATCATTCAGTTAATCTATGTTCATGCATAAGCCCTTGAATTTAGCCTTACCTACATACTCGGTAAATTATTGTACTGACGCATTTGCTCTATGGTGTTCGGAGGCATAGGACCCATAGTATCCCCATTAGTTCAGTCCCAGTCAGCAGCAGTAGCAGTGAGTCCTCTTCTTTCGAGGAAAAATCTTAGTTTACTATTATTATATTATATTTTGTTTATATTTTCAGTTGATGGAGTTAGTTGGGGATATGTCCCATCAACTCCACAGTTCAGACAATTTAGAGGCTTTTCAAATGGATGTTGATGCATTAGTATTCAGTTTTCAATTTTGAGTATGTATTGATATTTGAACCTTATGGCTAGTTTCCACATTTATTTTAGATATTATGCAGTATATAGGTATAGATATCAGTAAAGGGTTAGCTTGTGGTCCTTCAGGTCCATAAGCACCGTGTGACATCTTGGGATGGAATCTCAGGACATTATAAATGATGACTGTGATTGAGATGGTAACGGGGGCTAAACATACTGTATGGCATGAGAGTACTAGTCATGAGCTATATGACCTAAGTTTGGAGTTTTCTGTACTAATGGAACACAATTCATACTATTGAGTAAATTTGAACTCCTCATACTAGGAACTGTATGCACATGTGATTCTATGAAAAATGCATGACTATAAGCTGTGTTAATGGACCTTAGACGTAAAGCATGTACTGGTATCATAATGACTAAAGTACAAAACTTTGAATAGAGGTAAAGATAGGTTGGGCTTCATTCCCACCCTTTACTTTTCTACACGTACTAATATTGCTACTAAAATCTGAAAGCCTGACTTCCTGAGATATCATAATCAAACAGTTCCTGTATACCCGTTGGGCTATGATAGACTGACCCACTGGGGTGGAGACTGAGAAAGGTTTTGTTAATATTTAGTTTGACTTTAAAGTTTACTATTTTGCAAAGAGCTATAAAAGATAGAGAAGCTCCTGAATCGCATGAGAGATAAACATGTGAAAGGGAAGGCCTGTAACATACTAATAACAACATCAAGAGAACTTTTCCTCTCTTTCCTAGACTAAAGTGTATAAATCCTATTTGGGAACTACCCACTGGCAGCACTGGAAGTGGCACCCTGCTGATTCGGGCGACTAGACAGAGCTGAAGGATGACTACACTAACTGGGTAGGCGAGTCTTAGGACAATCTCAGACTCCGTGACCTGACTCGCCACATCCAAAACACATATCACTACCGACTCTACATGCCCCCTTATGATTCTTACCACATTCTTTGCAAAATATATTATTACTAACATTGCTTGCACTACTCTGGGTCTTGGAGCCTGGCACCCCATAATAACTGTCAATCCTAAACTTTCGTACTAGTGCACTAGCTAAAGATAGAACTGGGACTTCATATTTTGGGATGAACTGAGAATGATTCCCATCCTCTGACTTAGGCAGAGTGAAGTTGAAACTACCTATTCTAGCATTCTTATTTTCTTTCCTTCTTCTTAAGTTTATGCTCCTCAATCTATTAAGCATGGACCATAATCTTAGATATGTCCATCTCCTTAATCAACATCGCAGTCCTGCACTCCTTAACTACTCTACTCGATACCCCAGACACAAACTTACTTATTCTGGATCTATTATCTGTCACTACATAGGGAGAATACCTAGAAACTGAATAAACTTAAGGGAATACTCTTTCACATTCATACTGCCTTTCATGAGATTGATGAACTCTAACAACTTAGCTTCTTTCACTTCTATGGGAAAGAATCTATCTAAGAAGGCCATAGAAAACTCTTTCTATTCTATGGGCCCTGCATCTGCACCCTTGTCTACCTTTCCCTGCTTAAACCATGTATGGGATACATCTTGTAGATGATAGGCAGATAACTTATCACTCTCACTGGTGGTCACTCCTATGATATCTGTGACTTTTTGAACCTGATTAAGGGACTCTTATGGATCTTCTAGCTTAGATCTTGAGAATAAAGGAGGATTTATTCGGGTGAAGTCCCAAATACTGGCTGTAATAATATTGGTCACTGGGTTATCTGGAACAGTAGCTAGCCGTTCATTATGGGATGCTACTGAATTGGCTAGAGTAGTGAATGCAGTTTTGAATTCTGCATGAGAGATTGCTCATCCAGGGTATTTGTCTAAACAGGCTGAGGTGCTGATTAGTTTTTGATTCTTCTTTTGGGAGGCATGTTCTGTAACCAAAAGGAAGAAGCAGATTAGAATGAGATTTTAATTGGAGTTCATGCTCACTCGAACGACATGAATACTAAAAGAAGGGAAATTGTTCCTACAATATCTCATAGCCTCCTATACATAAGTGTGGTGCGTTACAAACCCATGCACAAGACTCTAATATATGTGGCTTTCAGACTTCCTAGGACTCTATTGAACTTTAGGCTTTTCTACCAAGTTTGTAACACCCCGAGTCTGGTTCCTAGGTGCTACATAGTGCTCATAATCTCAAAGGACCATAAGCTAGTTCATGAATGGTACTTGCTATAATAACTGAGTAATAATATTGTATAATGCAGAATAATGGGATGAAATGCCATAATGTTCAAAATTCTAATACAGATATAGAGAAATGCTAAAATCTAATAAAATATTAGAATCTGAAATATTGATTACTATCTGAACAGCTATTCTAAAAAACCTCTAAAACTGTCTGAACTGTGGAGTTGATGAGACAAGCCCCCAACTAACTCCAACTACTAAAAATAAACTAAAGTACTAAATAAATAAATATGTCCTCAAACTATGAGGACTCCCCACTACTCTATATGCTGAAAGTCTATTCTGCAAAGGGTGCTCTGAAGCTCGTACATCTAAAACTATTGTATAAAACACCATAGTACAAAAGAAAAGTATGCGTCAATATATGTGAATATACTGGTACATAAAGTGAGGTAAGGCTGAATGCAAGGGTTCATATGGATGAGTAATAACAACTATATAACATGAGTATGACTGAATGAGAGTACATACATAAATACGTGAACTGTAACTGAGATCGTGATAATACTTAATACAAAGTCTAAATAATGGTTAATTGATGAAACTGATAACTAATATACTATTTACTAAGTGCTTGTATTTGACAGTCCTATTTCAGATAGAACTAGCTGAGTTCCATATAGAGCTGAGTGACTGTATCTGACAGCTCTGAAATCTGTAGAACTATTTGAGTTCTTCACTGATACTGAGACTAAGACTGTGATTGTGGGAGGTAATCATCTAACTAACATACCCTTTCTAAACTATTTGGGGTCCAACCTATAACCTTAGTTAGAAGGGTGTCAGTACTGTGTTATGGGTAAAGACAAGCTATGAGTTAACCCTCTTTGATAGGGAGCTCTTCCATCAACCCCTCGCTGGTAGGAGAACTAGAATGAGATATATTTATCCTAGACTCATGGGGTTATATCTCAACCTACACTGGCTACTTAGTTATGTAACTCAAGGATTGCTTCTAAAGATCACACCCTCTGCCGATGGGTGAGCCCCCATCCTTGGGTTTACTCAGTAATGTATCTTACTCCTAACTGAATAGACATTAGACTGATTTCCTAGTTCATACTTGGCTAGACTAATCTGTTACTGATTATAGTGATTAAATAAACTGAAATGGGTTTACTAAGTTTCGTTGACTGATGGAATACTACTGAGTTCTGTTAGCTGACTGAGATTACTAAGGTCTAAACTAAATACTAAATGGGACTGGATTAATACTGAATTTACTGAGTTTTCTTGAGTTCTGTAACTGAATTAGCGTACTACTGATCGTGACATGACTAAGGTTATTCTGTAATTGACACTATCTCTAGGCATATAGCTAAATTGTTGGGTATTAAATACCCCCAGGAGTCAATACCATAAAAATAATAAAACATGACAATTCTTGAATACTTGAAAATAGTCAACAACTCACAATACAATCTATGAGGCATTTCATCAATCACTTGAAAGCCATGAACTTGTACATGAATAGGTATGCATGCTAACACATCATATCTTCATTAAACCAATCTAATGAGCATTCCATCAAACACATACAAGGTATAGCTTTAGCATGGAAGACATTGTGAACATGTTGGTATAGCATGAGTACATCATTTAGATCACCAAAGGACCATAAAAGCACCATAATGTCAATTTAGCATTTTGTCAAACACATAGCAGGCGTAGCTTCATAATAGGGCATGAAAAATAATGCTAATACATCATGACTTCATAATTCAAGGGTTTCAATATACGAGAATCAAAATTCAACTTATATGCTATCATAATATTAAGAAATACATAAAGATTTCAACTTGGAACACATACCACAACATTAACATGATTACATTCAAACCCACAACATGGAAATTACAATTCATGTTTTTAAAAGAAGCTTCATGAACTCCAAGGTGTAAGGGACCCTTGGATGAACACCTCACATATCTTATTGCTTGAAGTTGAAAAGATTGATGGTGAAATCTGTTGGATTGATAGCCCTAGGGTTTTGTTCTTGAGGATTTAATGAATAATGATTGTATTATACCTCTAAAGTGGCCAAATTTCATGTTATGAGGGATGAAGGGTGTGGGAAAAACACCCAATTACCCCTTGAGATGTGGCTTTTAAATAATTGAAAAATTGGATTATCGATGTGCACATCGACGCGGTGCATCGATGCCATCGACATGATAGTCGATGCTTCATGCCAAGATCGCGCTGACTCACTGGAATTCAAAGATAGTAGTTTGGGAAAATATTAACCAACATGATAGGTAATGTGGCGGGTAAAAATTACATTGGTTCACTATTTTGGGATTCAAAAAGAGCTTCAAACGAAGTTCGAAAAATCCAAAACTTGTCTGAGAACACCTATTGACCTTCCTAATCATCAATTAACTAAAACTTACACACTTAAAGGACATTAAGGTCACAAAATGAGATTTCTAAATTTCGAAGGCTGAAATAAACTAAGTGTGAATACTTAACTAGAATTTTCTAAGTCTGGGACCCCTTTAAAATCTTAAAGGACTGAAATAATCTAGAAATTTTATGGGGTCTTACACTCTACTTTTCATTTATTTATTTTCTTGTTTAATTATTTCAAATTTAATCTATTCTGTAAATTGTAGTATTTTGTAGGTAAATCGACTATGAAGAATTTGTAATCTACTCATAAAAAATTTTCAATTCACCCATCTTGAATTTTAATTTTTACCATTTATGCTTTTCTATAGTTGCCTGAAGTCATTTATTACTTGGTGTAACTGACAGTTCAATCATTGGGATTATTTTTCTATTTTTAGAGCTAATTCCATATATTGAATTTTTCGCTAGATCCAAATAGCCACTAAGTAAAAACATCAGTCAAATGACCTCAAATGCAAATTTTTAATATTTTAGTAGCTCTTAAATGTCTATTTTAGTCTATGAGGACCTTTATTTTAGGTACCGAGGAACTCGAGCTCACTTTGACTATTAGTTGATGGAAATTTCTACTACGCCATTGAGTTTGGAATGCCAAATTGGTGGGGGTAATTATTTTGTTTGCATATACAGCATTATAGTTCAATATCTAGGGCTTGGAATAGATTTGAAAAATTTCCCAAGTCTCAACTACATCAGGTGCATTTCTATGGTGATACCCTTGGCAATACTTGGGAAGTAACAATCACAGTGATTATGTCATAATCACGATTCATCATAGCTTCCCCCAGATCATGATTGCAATGAAGGGATGTCACTATAGTGACTTCTGACCCTATCAAAATATACCACAATCACGAATATCAGGTTATGATTGCATGACTCGAGAACATCAAAAAAGTTTAAATACCTTATTTTACCTAGATTATGCTTATTTTTCACCCATTATAATGAAACTAAAACCCTAACAAGGGAGATAACTTTGAATTGAGGCTTGTGGGTGATCTAGGAGCTTAGCTAATATCTATTTTCATGATTTCCCTTTGATTTGTGGTAAGATTTTACCCTTTTCATGATAAAATTTCCCATTTCTTATTATAAAATCCCAAAACCTTGGGGGCTTGATTTTAAACCCAAATTAGCTAAATTTCACCTATTTTTGAAGGTAATGATTCCTTGAGTTGTGTTGGATTTGAAAACATGATTTCATAAATGGGACCCACATAGATTTTGGGTGATTTTGGACCCAAAGAAAAATGGTGTAATATGAGTATAATTATTCTCGCATTAATGTGAGAATGTGAATTTTATATCTTGACATCTTTTAGAAACTTCTCAAAAGGGAAAAGAAGTGCTTTAATTGATCGTTGAGCTTTTTTGGCATTGAGGTACGGTAGGTTTTACCCCTTATTATATTAAGTTAATTCATAGTATGATTATTATATTGTGCTAGATTTGGAATGGGTTTTAGGTATTGGAATGATGGATTGAAATACTTGGGTTAGTTAGATCGTTTAGGCTATTCGAAAACTGTATTTTAGGCTTAAACAACCTAGTTGCTTATATATTAGGTAAATCTACTATCTTAGGGATAATTGAGGCTTGTTCAACATCCAAATGTGAATTTAGATATCTTGAGCCTAGTTTGGGTAAAAATTGGCCTAAAATAAAACTTTGAGGATTTAAAGTGGGCCCTTGACTCACCTTAGGCTAAGATACACATTGGATTTTGTAGACCTTTATACGCATGTTAGACTTTTTGAAATGCTTAAAAAGGTAATATTGGGAAATTCGTACACTTGATTATTATGTTGGTTATGTGAGGGTTGATGCCTATGAGCAATACGATTATTTAGGTTACTGATGATATATTTATGGGTTCAAGTCTTGCTATTAATGATATAATTACTGGTTCAAGTCTCGGTATTGATTATATTTATCTATTCAAGTCTTGCTATTGATTATATATACCAGTTTGAGTCTGGATATACATATTATTCTATGATGATATACTTATTCTAATATAATAACGTTAGGATGTGACTTTGATAATCTAGCTAAGTCAAAAATAAGGAAATAGTTATAATGTGTATGCTTTGAATGGATTCTAGTGAAATAATTATTAGTTGATAAGTGTTGATTAATTGACAAGTAATGAATATGGGCAAGCGATGTCTATAATGTGGCATAACTTTGATGAATTCCAATTGATGTATAAGAGTTAATAAAAGATGGTGGTGGGTTATAGTATCTTGTATGTACCTTCCAGGTGTATGGGGGATTGCCATGAGGTATTTAGTTTTCCATATCAATTGGCGTATGGGAGCTAATTTTGTAGTTACAATTTCTTATGTTGATGCTTTATGTTATGTTATGCTATTTTCCTGTATTTTTACTCTTTTATATACAAAGATGTTAGAGATACTTTTGGTTTGTCTATACCTCGACTTAGTTATGTTATATTGCATTTTATCATTATTATATCTTGATTTAGCTAAGTTGGCCAATGATGCTAAATAAGTCTCCATGGTGTTTGTACTTATAGCATACCTTTGTTACTTTTTGGTGCCAATTCGAGTACTAGTTGCCTTTATTTATCAACGTTCATGTTGTCTTAATATCGTAAGATATGGTGAGCCCTTTGAGTCTGAGTCACCTATTTTCTTCTATCTTTAATGTCTAGACTTTAGTTTTAAGATAGAATTATATTGACTATTTTAAGACTTGGATTGAATTATTATTGCTAGATGCTCTTGTACTCGCTCTCCCAAGTCGTGGGATGGTATCTATATTGACTATCTTTGTATATTTCAAATATTATGCTTATGTATAAGTTGTGTTGTTAGTTTTTGTCTACGTTGGGAATTTTTATCCAGGTTATCCCATTGTGTTTAGCTCTAAGTTACGATTAGGCTTACCTACTAGCAGGATTTAGTAGGTTCCACATGACTCATAAATCTAGTCATAACATATATAGTGTTCATGAGAACCTATGGATTTTAGCAGGATGTTAGATAATTTGAGTGCTCCTCAACATCCTACTATATTTGAGGCAATGATGAAGATACAAGATGATCTTGTTTCCCTTTTAAAGTATGTAGAAGAGCTCTGAATCCATGATTTGTAATAGTTGTATGGAGCTTCACCTAGGATACTAACTCTAGTTCATACATCTATTTGTGATAATGACTCAATAATTGTGGAAGAGATAAATGAGAAAGACCTTTCTTCCAATGAGAAAGTTGATAAGGCCCGGTGTAGGGCTAATTTGAGGAGCTTCATTAAATTGTTATGTAGGCTGAGACTTGGATAGTGAAGCAGAATGATGAGTAGGCTGATAGGAAATAGATATCTACTTCTACTTTAGAGAAGTCACTTCATAAGATGACTTTAATTGGGATCTCTAGTTGAAATATTGCGATAGAGATAGATGATTTAGTGTCAGATCCGTCCCTACAAACCATACATGGATTGAGTCATGCACTGATGCCTAGAAAGAAGCCACTTTTGTATGCCCGTCACCGCCACATGCTTAAGTTTTTTTAGGTGGACCCTTATTCACATACTTCTTTAATTATCTTAGTCTTATTTCATTTTGGATAATGTATACTCCAGAGTTAGGTGGGTATTTACTTACTTGAATCTGTAATATTGGGTTTTGATGCTCTATTTTGTTTACTCTTTTTTATTTAGGTAAGTACATTTGATTTGTTTGATATTTGGATATTTTTCATATGGGTAGTAATAATTTAGATTTGGTGCCTTGGATTTCATTGAGCGTGTGGTATGTGATGTTGCATTTCCAATTCCTTACTTTTCTTTGTAGTTTAGTAGTTTAGAGTTTAGTGCAAATAAAAATTTATTTTGCCATATGTTGTTAAGAGGAAAGTGTACTAGAAATAGAACACTATGACTCCAATAGTACACTTGGGAAGTTATTTCACATGCATAAACTTTGAAATGATAAATTATTGTGATTGTGTCCATTTTTCAAAAATATTCCCATTTTAATTTTTTTTATGTTTTTCTAGTTAAGCTAGTTAGGCTCTTATTATTTGTGAACGGTTGTATCTTATTTTGACTATGTGAGTACCTTCTTCGATATATGCTGTAAATGTGGTACATCAAATTAAGGAAGGGTTCTTAGAGTATGTAATTGAGTTCCACATTTGGGTGAGTAATTGATTTGATCTTGTTCAATGAGTCCATCCATAACTTGGTTGGTTACTCAAATTCAAAAGTATAATGTGTGAGATATCAGAGAAATGATCTTAGGTTATTGATTGAGACTAAACCACTAATTTGACAATATTGAGCAACTAATTGTGAGTTAAGTGACAAATTGTTTCCCTAAATTAAGCCTTGGAACTATTTTTCTTAGGTAACCTTTGGTACAAACCACAACCTTTTTTCCTTATATCCCTTTCATGAAATAGAACATCCTTGAATTCTCTTGGTTAAGGCTAATGACAAACATAGGCTTTTATATAGGTTGGGGGTGGAGTAGCCCTTGGGATGTATTTATAAGTTCTTAATATGGGGACCATTCAATTCCTCTTCTAATTATCCTCGAATCCATTATAGATATATAATAAAATAAGAAAGAGGATTAAAATATTAGAATAAGAGTTGTAGTTTGTTGCTGGTAATTGCAGAGAAAGATAGTTTGAAAGGTTTGGAAAGTTTGTACATGAAGTGGTATAATAAGCAAGCCTTAGGAAAGTAGAATAACTGAGGTCTCTTTGGACTTGATAAGGTAAAGTCATTTTAACCTTAACCTTTCCTACCTTACTTGATGTTTATGCTACAAGTCAAACTAAGACCTTAATGATCTTTCAAGTAGTTTCTTGTATGTGGTAAAATAGAACTTAAGTGTAAGCCTATGGTGTGGCACTTATGTTCTTGATTGTTTTTTGGAGTGCAAATTATTTGTGGTTGTCCCTTATTTTAATTGTTAAAATCTTTTTGAGGGAAGAGAATTCTTTGTGTGATGGTTCTTGGTCATATGCCTGAGTATTCCTCCATCTTGGTTAAAGTCTATGTGCATATGCTTGGCTAGGCAACCCTTAGTCAATATTTAATGCTTGTTGTTCATCAATTGAGTGTTTGACAGGTGAATCTTAGGCTATTTTTTGCAAAATCACAAGGGCAAAGTGTTTTCACAAATGAAACATATGTCTAATATCCAATGCAGTGCCATTTTTAGGCGTTGTCGATTTTGTTGTTCATATATTGATTTCCTTGAGGATGATTAAATATTTGAATTGGGTATGTACATAAGTCAATAAATTGTGGCTCATTTATGCTAAAAAGGGTATGAAATCAATTCCTCATGCCAACTTGAAGTGTTTTAATGTTTTTTGGGTTTTATTTTAGGATTAAGGCCAAGAAATGGTTGAAATGGAAAAAAAACAAAAGATGGAAGATTGGAGCTATAAATACACAAAAGCATCACAAGGGACATTTGGCGCATTGCTAGACCCTTATGCACATCATTAAAAGAGTAGTTCTATTGCTATTAGTAGAAGTTTAGTCCTATGTAAGTTGTGACAAAATAGCGATGATGAAAGTGATTTTGAATAATGTGGAACTAATTAATTGAGACCAAACCCATTGCAAAATAAGAAAGATTCCAACCCTTGAAGCTCAGTGTCTTGAAATATCAGCAAGCCTTGGTCAATTTGATGCATTGCTAATATGGTCATGATAGATATCTCCTCAGCCAAACTAGACACAGTTGTAATTCTACAATTTTGATATCTTGTCTCGCATGAAAGACAAGACAAGAGTGATGACATTTAGTTGACAAAACTTGAGTTATGCTCATTCGAGAAGTTGAGCTTTGAATAGACCATCAATTTTGATGTTATTGGTTCCTTTAAAGTGTATATACATAGTTATTTGAAATAAAATTATGTGACTTTCAGTGGTAGATTCTAAGGCCAAGCCTAGTCAAAACCAGCAATCAGGCTTAGGTGCATTTTCAATTACCCACTTTAGTGACCCTCAATGTGATTTCTTGCACTTTTAAAATATTTTTTGTCGTTAAGAGCTTTTCAATAGTTGCCCAAGTTATTTGTTATTTGTTGGGGCTGATAATCCAGTTACCAGGCCATTTGTTTGATTTTCAGTGCCAATTTCCTATTTTGAGGTCTTTATAGGTATGAATTGTCAATCGAGTGAAAACTTTAGACTAACGAACTCATATGCCTATTCTAATAGTTCCATTAGCTCTTACAAATTAAATTTAGGCTAGAGGGACATTTGGTTTTCATCTCATGGCTTCTGGACTCAGTTTTAGGCTATTGGTTTGAATTGAATATAATGGACCATGGGTATGGGACCCATTTTAAGTTAAAAAGACCTTGAATGGTAATTTTGATTACGCCATTGAGTCTGTAATGTCGAATTTTATAGGCTACATTATTTCTTTTCATTCACAAGATTATAAAAGAATCCCAAGAAGTTGGTGGAAACTTTGAATTTTACAAGTTTCAACAAGTTCAACTCAGCTGGTACATCCACCTATGAGGACCTTTAGTGATTGAAGCGGAGCCTGCTTTAGCAGCGAAGTGGTTGCTAGACACTTTAGCGATAGACCAATCGCTTAAGCAGAAATCACTTAAGTGATTTCCTGGCCTCTTAAGTTGAGGTTAGGCCCAGGGCATGGATTACTTAAGCGATCCATGGACCTCTATAGCGATGATTACTTAAGTAGTTAAGTGATAGTTTGTGCTGCAACTAGGAAGACATGAAATGCCTCTTTTTCTCGACTTTCTCCTATTATCTCATAAGTATTCAAAGCTAAAAACCCTAGAGAGTATGGGAAATTCAGAGAATGATCATTAGAAGATTTTGGGGTATTTACCATCTTTGATAACTCATTCCATGATTGAAATCTCAATATGTTCCAATTAATTCGTAGATTAATTTCCTAATTTAGATAGAATCCCTAGATCATTGTTAGGTTGATTTTAACATCATTTGAGATCAGAATTTACCTATTCTTAAGGTTAAATCATCCTTGAGCATAGTATGACACATTGATAGTACAATGAGGCCTAACCTCAGAGGTCTCAAACAACCCTATGAAAGATCGATAATTCATATCATATAGTACCTCAAATGGTATTTTTTTAATACTTAAGTGGTAGTGTACTCTGACTGCATATTATTCTTGGGGGGGGGGGGTAAAATGTGATGCTAACTACCATGTGAGTACCCAACTTCTCTTGAAAATCCCTCCAGAAGATAAAAGAAAATATAGAGCCTCTGTCTCAAATAAAAAATATAGGTAATCCATGCAGGTAAACTATCTCACAAACTTAGATATAGGCGAGCCTCTCAACAATAACAGACATCTGAATAAGAAGGAAATGTGTTAATTTTTTCAACAAATCAATAATGACCAAAATAATATCAGAACCATGGAAAGTATGGGGTAAATCACCAAAAAAATTCATGGTAATTGAAACAACCTAGGTTCTGTACTTAGAAACTTCCTAGGTTTTGGACCTTTTTGGACATCATACGACTCAACATACTAGTACTCAATATACTAGTGGTATGGTGAGGGTATAGGTAAGGTGACCCAGTTATTTATAATCCAGTATTAAGTAGTTGAGTTTCTAGAAAGGTTACGACTTGGGTGGGTATGGGTCGTAAGGTAGGTGACGGGTCATAGGTTGCGTTTTCCCTCATTGAATCTAAGAATTAGTAACTTAACTTGGATCTGAGTATGAGTTGCTCACCATGAGTCTTGAGATAGGGTACAAGTGGTATAGTCCAACTCATATGTTGGACAGTGTTAGACCCTCTAGATTCTAACTAAAGTACGGGTTAAGTGTACGATTCGTATGCTTAGGTATGATTAGGCTTGGTGGTCATATGTTGGAAAGTGTTGAGGGTCCAAACAATTCCTAGGGTATAAGTGGTGGGTACCACTTGTATTATAGAGTATGGGTGATATGGTAGAGCCAAACCCTCCTGCATGAAATTTATGCAATTTGAGTTGGGGGTGTTCTAGGTAATTCCCCATATAACTCCTTGGGACTCCAACACTTAAACCACCTTTTTTTGGCTTCATTAGCCTATTTGTAATCAATCAAACACTCTAAACTCTCTCAAAATATCTCAAGGCTCTTACGTTAAGAAAAAGATAGGGTTTTCTTCAATATGGTCAATTGAGGCTCATAGGGGTGATTTCTTCACATCTTTTTCTCAATCTAAGGCATGTTACTTCACCCCCATTGTTTGTTTAAACTAAAGGCATGTTTTATGAATTGTTTTCATGGCATAATTGTTGTATGTTTTTTGGTTTTCAAATAGATGTTGGGGTGTTTTGCTTAAAAATTCTTGGTTATGGTTTTCCCATGTTTTAATTATGGATTTATAGATTTTAATGGTGGTTTGGACATTTTGTTGCATGGGAATGACTATTTGGTACTTAGTTTTTGTTTTGGAAACACTATGCCCCATTGTGTTTGATAAAATGCCTATGAGATTATTTTTACTACATTGTTGGACTTCTAATGGAACTATTGCATGGTATATCTTGGTAATGGAACCCTAAATTATTTAGAATGGTTAAATGGTACGGTCTTGGTGGTTATGGTTGGTCTAATTGGAAGCCTTGTAAGGTATAAGGGAATACCCCAAGCAAACATTAAAATGATCAATTATGGTGTACATTGGATTCCCCCAAGTCAAATTAATAAAGTAATCTATGGGTACATGGGAATCCCTTCTACTTTGAAATGATGGCTAGGACATCTATTGCAAGCTATAGTTGGTGTGACGATACCACAACTTATAGACTTGGTTAATAATAAACAGAATATAGGTTTGGTTATGTGGTAATTGCTTTAATTCGGCAATAATGGTGGGGTTTACCAGGTAACCATGAATGTGTGAGTCCAATGGATGGAATCTGGAAACTCATGTTTGCTGACATAAAGATTGGTCATGAAGACCATATATTATACCTATGGGGTACGTGGGAATCCCCCAAGTACACTTGTACATATATATCATAGAGAGCAAATGGTAATCAAGAATCCCCTACACTTATGGTATCTCCAGTTTGTGTGGCTAAATACATTGGGGCCCATTCAGGGGTTACACTGGACCCATTTAGCCTGTGGGTGGTTCTAGGATGGTTAAGATACACATACCCAGGTTAATGGTTTTAAAGTCATGCTAAACCCAATTCATTTTCCCAGTATGCTTATATATATGTATGTATGGTTGTGAATGCATATATCTAGTTTACATGAATTTTAAGGTTGGTATTAGTTTATCCTTATCTTGAGTGTATGCTCGTGTTTATGCGCTCACCCATCTTCGACCAGTTGTATCCCCACGCAATATAGGAATCAACTATTCTACTCTTTCTGCTTAGTACTTAAATTTGGGATTAACTCGATTGGATTGAAGTGGTGAGATTACAAATTCTAGAAGGCTCCATTTTATGTCATGGATATTTTTACATGTTTTAGTCATTTTATAGACATTGGTTTTGGCTATTGTTGGGGGTATTTCCTAATAGTATACTAGCTACTTTTAGTTAGAGGCTTTGTGGAACTACTATAGGTTAGTATGGGCAGTGTCGGTATTAGTGTCAGCCTTAGGATTGGCGTTGGTATTGGGGCTGATACCATTTGACTGTATTTATGATTGTTCCATTCTTTTATATTATGAACTCATACTTGGTTATTAATTTTGTTTGGTTTTGGTTATTTATTGGATATTGGTTGGTAGGACTTGCTTAGGTTGGTCATGGTCATGGATTTATCCTAGAGTCTGGAATTACAATAAAAACTGTCTTGTTATATGTCAAAATTTATCTGACTCAGGGGATGTATTTTAATGGTTAGGTTGGGTATCGAGGGTGGTCCCTAGTCTTGGTTTGACTTGGGTTGCCCATTATGATAAGGTCCTAATTTAGGTCGTGTTATGTTTTTATCAGAGTTTTAGGTTCATGTTCAATTAGGAGTCAACAAAGTCGTGTCAAATAGAGTCTTTTTTAAGGGTATGTAGCTCACCACACTTATAAGAGAGAGGCTATAAGGCACTTATGAACTTTTTCTCTTTCTTTGTGTTTTATTTTCAAGCTTGAATTCTAAGTCCTAGAATCTTCTCTAATTCCTATTTTGTTGCCTTTTTGATTATGCCTCAATGATCTGATGTGCATGAAACCTCCTCTATCCTAACTGGGGATAATATTGATGGGATACACTCTACTCACGAGATCCATACTCAGTCTAGGTGTCTAATCCTTGATATTCCTAGAGTTCTACCGGTTCTTTCTAGTCCTTCTCAAGATAACATAACAAATGCTGAGTTTTATCAGTTGATTTATATGATTGCTCAGTTACTGGCTTCTCAGGCTGAGCATAGTGCATATGTTATTCCATCTTTTGAGGCCACAAGGGTTGTCCAATTTATGATGTTGAGTCCTTCAACTATTACTCATGTTAAGGTAGAGGAGTATCCTTAGTGTTTTCTAGATAAGGTGGAAAAGATATTTAGGATTATCATGCCACAAATATAGAAGGGATGGAGTTTGCAGCTTATCATCTCAAGGATGTGGCGTACCAATGGTACGAGGAATGGGTTCAGGTAAGGGGTGAGATTGATGAGTTATCTCTGTGGAAGACTTTCACCTATGCATTTCTAAACCATTTTTTCCCTCAAGAGTTAAGGGAACCAAAAGCAGATGAATTTTTAATTTGAAATAGTGGAAGATGTAAGTCAAGGTGTATGCCTTGAAATTTCACCATCTTTGTAGGTATACTCCAGAATTGGTGTTAATATGAGGGCCAGGATGAGAAAGTTTGCTTAAGGAAATTCTCGAGATTTGATCCTTGAAAGCAAGACTGCATTGCTAATCAAGGACATCTATATATCTCGGTTAGTTATTTATATGCAATAGGTAGAGAAGGAAAAGATAAACCAGGCGAAGATAGGTAAAAGAAAGTGTAAAAGGTTTAGGTTCTATGATTAGGATGGTTAACAACAAAGTGGTCTGGATAGTGGTAAGTGGCTAAGGAAAAAGTGGGGGAGTTTTGGTTCTTTCACTATAACTAGTGCTTCTTACATAAAACTATTGGGTGACAAGCGTCAATAGGGTAGCGATAGCTTCAGGGAATATAATGCCCAATATTAGGCTAGTAGGACAAAGTCATCTTTATCATGTCCTCCTTGTAGGTTCTATGATCGGTTGCACTAGGGTTTATTTGATAAGGCGAGGGACTGGTGGTTCAAATATGGTCATCAAGGTCATATCTTTGAAATTTTATGGTGGGTAATGTTTCTTCGAGAGAGAACAAGGCTCTGGTTGCCTCTTAATTTGCTCCTGCACCAAAGAGTGTTGCTTCTATATCTATTTCTACTTTTGGTACCAGCACATGCCGGAATAGGTTATATGTTTTCCTACCCGACATTAATCTGAGGCATTGCCTGATGTCATGATTGGTACATTATAACTTTTTTCTCCTGACGCGTATTGTTTACTTGATCTGGGGTCCGCTCTTTCTTTTGTGACCCTATTTGTGGATATGTATTTTGGTTTTGATCTCAAGGTTATTTTTGATTCTTTCTCTATTTCTTCCCCGATAGGTGACACTGTAGTTGGTAAAAGTGTCTATAGGGGGTGTGTGTATGTTTTTGTAGTAAGGAGTCTTTAGTGGATTATTTTTCAAATTAGATATGGTGAATTTTGATGTCATTCTGGTGATGGATAGGTTATGCTTGTGCTATGTGCCCTTAGATTGTCGAACTCGTAAGGTTGTCTTTAAGTTTCCTAGTGAACCAGTTATTGGATGGGAGAGTGGTTTCATAGCTCCTAAGGGGAAATTTATATCATATCTTAGAGCTCAGAGGTTAATCTCTAAAAGGTGTCTCTATAATTTGGTCTGGGTTAAAGACTTTAACTCGAAAGGTCCTTCTTTACATTTTATTTCGATGGTGAATGAGTTTCCTGAGGTCATTCTGGATGATCTTCTTAGTGTACCTCCGGATAATGATATTGAATTTGGGAATGATTTTGTTTCGTACACTCATCCAATATCTATTCCTCTTTATAGAATGGCTCTGATTGAGTTGAGTGAACTGAAGGAGCAACTTAAAGATCTTTTGGATAAGGGTTTCATCCATTCTAGTGAATCCTTATGGAATTCCCCGGTGTTATTCATATGTAAGAAGGATGGATCCCTTCAGATGTGTATTAACTACTTGAAGTTGAATAAGGTGACAGTCAAGTACAAGTATCTTCTTCCTGGGATAGATGACTTGTTTGATCAATTGCCATGTTCCAAATTCTTTTCAAAGATAAATCTTCGATCTAGGTATCATCATCTTAAGATTAGTGAGGTATACATTCCTAAGACTATATTTCTTACATGTTATGGGAACTTTGAGGTCTTTGTTATCTCATTTGGTTTGACCAATGACCCAGTGGCATTCATGGATTTGACGAATAGGGTATTTTGTCGTTTTCTTAATCAATTTGTTATAGTGTTCATTAATGACATTTTGGTGTACTCTAAGAGTGTGGTGGATCATGTCAATCACCTCCATGTGGTGTTGTAGACCTTGAAAGAGCAACAGTTTTATGCCAAATTTTTTAAATATGAATTCTTGTTTAACGCTTTGACTTTTATAGGTCATTTTATTCCTAGTGATGGGATCATGGTAGATCTATAAAAGGTGGCAGTGGTGAAAAAGTGGCCTAAACCTACTTCTCCAACCAATATTTGAATCTTCTTGGGTTTGGTTGGGTACTATAGGAGGTTTGTGGAGTGTTTTTTAGCGATAGTTGCCCTATTGACCAAGTTAACTTAGAAAAAGGTAAAGTTCTCTTAGTCAGATGCTTGTGAGGGTGGTTTCGAGAAGCTGAAGGATAAGCTAACTTTGGCTTAGGTTTTGACCTTGCTTGAAGGCAACTAGGGGCTTGCGGTTTACTGTGATGCATCTTGGGTGGGACTTGGTTGTGTTCTTATGCAGCATGGTAAGGTAATTGCCTATGCTTCTAGGAATTTGAAGTTTCATAAGAGGAACTATTCTACTATTGATTTTGATCTTTTAGCAGTGGTGTTTGCTTTGAAAATCTGGTTGAGACAAGCACACGGAGCACTAAGAGCACAAGGTATTATCTAAGGGTCAAGGCTTCAGAATTAATAAGCAATTGAACACCTTTTGGAGTATTTAGAATCCTTGGTCAAGAAAAGGTAGGAGGGGAACTTTTACACTCAAGAGGCACCTCAAGTGAAGGGCATTAAAGACATATTGCACTCCAAAATAACACTTAAGAGGTGCCCCAATTCCCTCTCCCATTAATGGCATTTTTTCCCATTGAATGTAATAGTATAAATAGACCATTTTACTTCGCTTTTCATTAGCTTTTGAAGAATATTGAGAGATTTATCTTTATTTGTAGTTCATAGTCTGTAGTTTCAGTGTAGAATCTGAAATTTGGAACCTTGAACGCAATTGAATTGATATTCACTTGTATTGGGTTATTTGGAAAGAAAGGTCAACTTGAGGAAGTGTGAGTCCTTTGGTCCACCTAAGAGGAAGGTTTGAGCTTCTATTTGTGAGGTGTGTTTGAAGGTTTGATACACCTTATAGTGCTAATCATTGGTGGGAGTAAAGGTTTTTCTATCTATCTTTACTTTTTATGCAATCTTCTTCTTCATCTCCTTTCTAGTGTGTTGTTTTCTCTTTGTGTGCTTGCTGATTTTTACCTTTAAGTGTCCATTTTCGTGTGTTCTTAGTTAGTTCCTTACAATTTGATACCAGAGCCTTGTTTAGGGTTGTTCCAACAACCCTAAATATTGGTTTTAGTGTTCTTATCAAGAAAATCTCAACAAAAAAAAGTCAAAAATCCAAAAATCTCAACAAAAAAAAAAGGTGTCTAGTTGAGTAGTGTTGTAGATCCGAACCTAAAAGCTTAGATCTACATGTTTTTACTTTGTTTTTAAAGTTTCTTGTACAAGATCCTTGTTCTCTAGTACCAAGGGAGTCTTGATCTACTTTTAGAGTGAAGTTTGGATGAGTTTGAGTTAAGATCCACCATGGCTATTGAGTTTAGAAGATTTTTGAGCTAGATCCGAATTCAGCATAGTGATTTAGGCGTGTTTTGTGGCTGATTTATAGTTTGTTGAGTTTTTTTTGGCTTAAGGAACCTAGATCTATAAAAAAATCAGATTTGGAATCCATTTGCTTGTTGGTCAAACTTGGTCAACACTTGAATATTCATCTTGTTCATCCATCATCTTCATATCTTAGTGAAGAAGAACAGTCAAAGGTGTTGTTTGATCCAAAAAAAGAGGAAAGAGAGTGAAGAAGTTTTTAGTCCAAAGGGGGCCATTGCATTCCAAGAATATTCAAGTCTTCCAAAAAGGAGTGGGGACAAGGGGACAACAAAGTACACTTGCAAGTACAAAGGGGGCCATTGCATTTCAATTTCCATTTGAGGCTTGAAAGGACCCTAAATTTCCTACTTACCACTCAATATCTGGAACTCTCTTCTTCCCAAAGTGATACTTGGCCGAAACAAAGAGTGGAGAAATTGAAAATTTGAAAAGTGACAACCAACCACGTAGTGCCACGTCATCATTTTTGATCAACCAAATTCATCGCTAAATTTAGATTTTCTTAGTTTGTAATTTTTTATTCTAGTTTCTTAAAAGTTAATTCTATCCCTAATTAGTAAGGTAGTAAGTACCTGCTAGTTTGGTAATCAGATTAGAGTCTATTTGTTTCGTGTCTTTGGTTTTTTTTTGTGTGCCTTTTCTTGTTTTTAATTCATAGTTTTTTGTTGGTTCAAGTCGTACATCACTTTATTTGAGTTATTTCAAACAAAGATCAATTTCGGACCAAAGCTTCTCACCACTCAAGTAACTTGCCAAGTGCCAATTATCCAACACTTGTGAATCCAAGTGTGAGGTGAGGTTGAGTGAGAGTGTGGTGAGGCTTTTTTTTAACTAATTTGTTTGTTCGTTTTGTAGGTGTTATCTTGCTGCCTTTGTAAGGTATATTTGAAATGGAATTCGTAGATACATCATCCTAATCTTTGGGAAATGATGATATAGAAGCCTTGATGGCTCTGTTTGAGGCCTTTGCCCGAGATATGAAAAGTAATCGTGATGCTTTAAAGAGTGATATAGATGCTATAAGGAGAGACATGAAGGGTTATGTGGGATCAATGAGGGGTGACATGATTAGAATTAAAGCGGGGGTTGATAGACTATGTCCACCAAAACCTCCATAAAATTCAAACCACCAGTCTCAAATCCACTTGACCAAAGACCCTACACTCCACAAAGCCCTATGCAACAAATCCAAACCGATCATCAACCAAATCCGGTTCCCCCTCTCCAAACTTCCTTAAACAAATTACCTTCATCTAAGTAGAAAAAGAGGAAGATCAAAAACCCATGAAAGGTGAGGCTGCGCCTCAAGATGAAGAGGAAATGAATGGTGAGGTACAAGAAGAATGTGAGAAAATAAAGAAGGAAAGGGAAGGGAAGGTCTCGGAATATGAGCTTGAAAATAGAAAAACAAATTTGATTGTGGAACTTGCCCACAAATGTGCCTTGATACTTCCTAACCAAAAGGCTAGCATTTTTCCTAACTTTGATTCTTTTTATGTGTAGGTACAAGATAAAATGATATCCAAGGATCCAAAAGGAGTTCCACATGAAAGCATGGGAAATGAACTAGTGACAGCATTGATCGAGACCTCCAAAAAAGTGGACTGTCCAAGCTTAAACTGAGGTGACTTTGCTATTCTCAACACTTTCTTGAACTCAAAAAGTTGTGATTTAGTATTTTGTGAAGTGTTTTTGGGTTTATAAATGCATACCTCCTTCCTTAGTAACTCTTTTGTTGTGAATAACGATCAACTTGCTCTTAAAACTAGTCGATTACTTTAATATAGGAATTGTGGGATTGAAAAACTTAAGTTAATGTTGATGTTTATTATATTGATCTTGATAATGAATATGGTCCCTTGAACTTCTTGTGTGGTGAGAACCATGTTATTAATTATGTTCTTGGTGATTATGTGCATGGAGTGATTGCGGATCATGAAACGTATATTGTTAATGAAGGATTACTAAGCCATAGGTCCTTATCTTTGTGTGCTAGTGTTCACATAAGAACAAATGATTTAGGTGAGTCTGATGCCCTAGTAAGTGGAATTAATAGCTTTGGATTATTCCCTTGTCCACTTCACCCATTTGATCCTGGTGTACTAGCAGGTGGGAAAAAGATAGTTTTGACTTTTGCTTTTTTTCCCATGATGTTTACCCTAGCCCTATCCTTTTTGATGCATATACTAATTGTTTCATGGACAAAACAAAGGATTGATGGTTGTATGTCAACTATGTACCCCCTTGACATTATAATCTAGTGCAAGGGATGCTTAACCACGGCCTAGACCCTTGCTTACTATTTCCCTTTGAACCCAGAATACTCTTAAGAGGTGAAAATTATAGTTTCGGGTCATGCTCTCTTATTTTTTATATTGATGCTATTCATATCTTTGGTATCCTTTATGCTAAGCTTTTTTGTCAAATACCATGGATATGTGGGTGTATGTCAAGTGTGAGCAACCATGGGTTGATGATATAAGTGTGGTACTACTACTAACCCTCCTACCAAGAGGATTGTGTGCTTGTTTTGCTCTCTCTTTGGTTTTGTAAGATCTAAATTTGAGGACAAATTACTTTAAGATGGAATGGATGATACAGGCACAAGGACTACCAAGAGCACAAGGTATTATCTAAGGATCAAGGCTTCGGAATTAATAAGCAATTGAACACTTTTTGGAGTATTTGAAGCCTTGGTCAAGAGAAGGAAGGAAGGGAACTTATACACTCAAGAGGTGCCTTAAGTAAAGGGCATTGAAGACATTTTGAACTCCAAAGTAACACTTAAGAGGTGCCCAAATTCCCACTCTCATTAAGGGTATTTTTGTCCATTGAACGTAATAGTATAAATAGCCCATTTTAATTCTCTTTTCTTTAGTTTTTGAAGAATATTGAGAGATTTATCTTTAGTTGTAGTCCATATTCTCTCATTTTTTTGTATAATCTAAAATTTGGAACCCTGAATGCAATTAAATTGGTTTTCACTTGTATTGGGTTAATTCGCAAGAAGGGAGAACTTGAGGAAGTGTGAGTCCTTTGGTCCACCTTAGAAAAAGGTTTGAGCTTCTATTGGCGAGGTGAGTTTGAAGGTTCATACACCTTGTAGTGCTAGTCCTTGGTGGTAGTAAAGGTCTTTCTATCTATCTTTACTTTTTATGTAATCTTCTTCTTTATCTCCTTTCTAGTGTGTTATTTTCTCTTTGTGTGCTTTCTGATTTTTGCCTTTAAGTGTCCATTTTTGGGTGTTTTTAGTTAGTTCCTTATCGCTGGTGGCACTATTTGTATGGAGTGAACGTGTATATCTTTTCTGATCATAAGAGTCTATATATCCTCAAAAAGAGCTTCACCTCAGGCAGAGGTGATGGCTTGAGCTTCTCAAGAACTATGACCGGAGCCTTTACTACTATCAAAGTATTGCTAATGATGCTGCTGATGCACTTAGCAGGTTGTCCATATGGGTTTTAGCTCATGTGGAGAAGGAGAAGCAGGAGTTGGTAAAGTATATTCACAACTTGGCTAATCTTGGAGTTCACCTTTTGGACTCTAAGAATAGGGGTGTATTGGTACAGAAATTTGTTCAATCATCTCTTTGTGTAGTCATCATAGAGAAGAAAATTCTATGTCCTTTCCTGATGAAAATCAAGGTTAATGTAGGTGGGCAAAAGGTAATCATATATGAGATCAGTGGTGATGGTACCTTGTGATACCAAGGGAGGTTATTTATTCCTGACATCGATGGTTTGTGATAAAGGTATTATATGAGGGATATGAATAATGCTATATTGTTCATCCTAGTTTGACAAAAATATATCATGATCTTAAGGAGATGTATTGGTGGAATGGTATGAAGAAGGATGTGGCTGATTTTATGACCAAATGTTTTGTGTGTCAACAAGTGAAAGTTGAGCACATGAGACTTGATGGCTTGTATCAAGAAATTGAATTTCTAAAATAGAAATGGGAAGTGATCAACATAGATTTCATTATCGATTTTCTTCGATCGCGGATAAAATTTGATTTGGTTTTGTTCATCGTGGATAGGATGAAAAAGTCGGCATACTCTTGCCAGTGAGGACTAATATTTTGGCTGAGAATTATGTGAGGTTTTATCTTCATGAGATTGTGAAGCTTCATGGGGTACCTATTTTCATTATCTCTAATCATGGTACTCAATTTTCATATCACTTTTGGCGGTCGTTCCAGAAGGGTTGGGGACTAAGGTTAGTTTGAGTACTATTTTTTACCCGCAGACATATGGATATATAGAAAGAAAACTTTTGACATTATAGATATGCTTCGTGCATGTGTGATTGATTACGGTGGTAATTGGGTGGAGCATCTACCTCTTCTAGAGTTTGTTTACAACAATAGCTATCATTCAAGTATTGTTATGGCCACTTTTGAGGCATTGTATGGTAGGAGGTATTGATCTTCTATTGGATGTTTTGAGCTTGTTCAAGCAGATATATTTTGCTTGGATTTGGTCTATCAAGATATAAAGAAGGTAAATGTGTTTTGAGATAAGTTTAAGGCTGCTCAAAGTCGACAAAAGTCCTAACGGATGTAAGGCATAGGGAATTGAAGTTTAAGGTTGGGAATAGGGTGTTCCTAAAGGTGTCTCCCATGGAAGGAGTAATGTAGTTTGGGAAAAAAAGAAGCTCAATCCCCTGTATGTTGGTCCTTATGTGATTTTGAAAAGGGATAGTAATATTGCGTATGAATTTAAGTTTTCATCTATTTTTAGCTCTATTTATCCGGTGTTCAATGTCTCAATGTTGAGAAAGTGTACAAGTAATCCTTCATCAATTGTTCTTTTGGAAGGTTAGGTTTCTCAAATTTTCTATCTTATGAAGAGATCTCGGTTGAGATCTTGGATCAACAGGTTTATCTGTTGTGGACCAAGGATGTATCTTCAATCAAGGTTCTATGGAAAAATCATAAGGTGGAATCTACTTGGGAGGCGTAAGAGGACCTGAAGTCCAAGTTCAATTTTCTGCTTTGGATATTCATTTGGAAGGTATGTGTTCTTGATCGCTTCTTTGTTTTTATTAACTTGGTTAAAAGAAGGTTTATTTCCTTGCATCTTTGTTTTCTAACTTAGTTAACATTTTGAATGGTTATGTTAAGGTGTATTTCATGCTTGTACTACCTTATCCATCATTCGGGGATAAATGATCCTAGTGGGGAAGATTGAAATACCCTGGGTTCTGGTCTTTAAAAATTACGTAGGTTTTGGACATTTTGTACATAATATAACTCACCATACTAGTCATATGGTATGGGTATGGGTTAGGTGACCCTGTCGTATGGCATTTAGTGTTGGGTGGTTGAGTTTCTAGAATATGTACAACTTGGGTTGGTATGATTCATATCGTGGGTGGTGGGTTATAGATTGGGTTTTCCTTCACTTAATCTAAAAATTAGTAACATAACATGGATCTAAGTACAAGTGTATCACTATGAGTCATGACATAGGGTACAAGTGGTATAGTCCAACTCGTATGTTGGACAGTGTCAACCCCTCTAGATTCTACCTAAGGTACGGGTTAATGGTATGTGTTGTATTCTTGGTTATTATTTGGGATTTGTGGTTGTATGTTCGACAATGGTATGGTCCATAGGATGCTTAGGGTAGAAATAGTGGGTACCACTCGTATGATACGGTATGGGTGGTATGGCGAAGTCTTACCCACATACGGGAAATTTACACAGCTTAAGTTAGGGGTATTCTTGACATTTCCCCTTATAAATATTAGGAACCTATGACTTAAAATAGCTTTTAGGGTCTTCATTAACCTATTTTCAATCAATCAAACACTCTAAACTCTCTCAGAATCTCTCAAAGCTCTTGGGTTAAGCAAAAGTTCGGGTTTTCTTCAACGTGGTTAACTGAGGCTCGTTGAGCCGATTTCTTCTCCTCTTCTTTTCAATCAAAGGAATGTTACTCTTTCCTCATTGTTAGTTCTAACTAAAGGCATGTTTTATGAATTGTTTTCATGGAATAACTGTTATATGATTTTGGGTTTTCAAATATATGTTGGGCGTTTTGGTTATAAATACTTGGATATAGTTTTCCCATGTTTTAATTATGGATTTAAATATTTTAATGGTGTTTTGGACATTTGGTTGCATGGTATGCTAATTGGTACTTAGTTTAGTTTAGGAAAAACTATGCCCCAATATGTTTGATAAAATGCCTATGGGAATATTTTTACTACATCCTTTGACTTTTAATGGAAATGTTGCATGCTATAACTTTGTGATGAAACCCCAAATTGTATAAATAGTTTGGAATGGATAATGGTTAGGTCTTGGTGGTTATGGTTTGTCTAATTGGAAGCCTTATGGGGTACAAGGGAATCCCCCAAGCTAACATAAAAATGATCACTCGTGGGGTACATGAGATTCCCCCAAGTCAACTTAATAAAGTAATCTATGGGTACATGGGAATCCCTTCTTCTTAAAAAGGATAGCTAAGGATATTGCTTGTAAGATATAGTCGGTATTACGATACCACTACTTATATCTAGTGAGTGGTGAATCTACCACTCAATTATACTCCACATTCGTGTGCATTACTATGCTTTGAATGAATAAGCGACACATAATTTGTGATTAAATACACTAATATTCAAATTTTATAGGCACCAAGATGTAAGATGGAGCGATGTGGATTAGAGCTAAAAAGGGAACAAAAGGGAGAAAAGAAAGAAGTGCAGCTGAAGACCTGGAACAGACAATGGCCTTAGTTATTGCAATTGAGGTCCTCAGACCGTGGTCACATTCAGTCAAGATGGTCAAGATACCGTGATTGCGAGCAATGTCTGCAGTCGCTGTAGGTGCGATCATGACAAAATAAGTGCGATCGTGGCCTAACAAAAAATCAGCCCAAGGGAAAAGACTAAATGCACACAGTTGTTCAAAAAATTTTCCCTAAAGAAGAGTCAAACCCTATCTTTCCATCATATATTCCACAATTCCCAATTATTGAACATTGTTCTTGTTCTTAGCCTCATACTTAAAGAATAAAATATTTTTAAAATTTTGGGTGAAGAATATATTGGAGTAGTATCCAAGTGCTCAAGTAGCTAACTCTTATTGATTATTTATAGATATTACAAGTTATAAGTAACATTCACTTAGTCTTTCATCGATCTAATCAATGGAGGTTCTTTGCTATATCTTTCTATTTGTACCTAGTTCTTCCTCTTGGGATTATGCTATATTAGGGTGTATATATGTGTGGGATTTGGTTTGTTTGTGCATTTACTAGTCGATTATGTTGGGTTCTACTATTGCTTAAGTAAATTGGGTGGGATTTGAGGGTGAAAGCCCAAAACACCTAAATGGGTTTGATGGGTGAAAATCCCAAGATCTAGAAAGCTCAAACCATCCTTGAAAGACAAGTTTGGGTGACAATTAAAAACCTTTATCATACCTGAAAGAGGGATTGGGATCCAAGGAAATATTAGACAATTATTTGGTTTAGTTTTATAAATTTCACTATCTTAGGCATAAGGGTGATTATTTAAGTTTACTAGACTTAAAGCACTCATTAGGTACTCAAAAGGGTGAATGAGTGACACCTTTGAGGTTTTGTTGACAAACTAGCCTCAAGGATTTCTAACCTACCCTATCATATTACCAACATTTAGAATTTACACAAAGTCATCACATGCCCTTGCATAAGTTTCCCCTAGGAAAGAATAATCCCAAAATCCATGCTTAACTGGTTAAACTCTAATCAGTCGTAGCCCCAAATTAATATTTTAACCCTCCCCCTCTAAAAAAAAGTAAAAGAAATATTAGTTGTGATATCGTCTAAGAAAGTTCCCTGAGCTACCAGCAGGAGAGGTATTTCTTTGAATGACTTCATAGAAAAGGCTAGACTTTGGTTGGATATTATTTTTAGGGAGTGACTCCTTGCATACATATGATGGCTGTCACAGATTTACGCGTGTCAATGGTGGCCTATATTTTATTAGGGATTACTCTGGACATGGGAAAAATTGTAATCTCAGAGTGAAGGCACTTCAAGAATCAAAGGGGTACACTTATTCTCTTTTCTTCACTTATTATTGACCTATGTAGGAGGGCAGAGGTGGAGGACTATGCTGCAGATACTTGGGTGCACCCACGCCCCTGCATCTTTCCACTAAAAATATGGGGTAAAGGTGTACCTGGTCAGAGCAAGAAAAGAAAGGTCAACTCAGGCAAGGCGATAGCTGAGGAGTCTGAGTCATTAGACCATCCACTTCTGGGCCTCTAATTGATATTAGTGTGGATATTAGGGTTATTAAGGAGATGGTTTCAGGTTATCCTCAGGGGTTAAGAGAGCCCTTCACTAGGCGACATTCTTATGTGTCTCGCTCAGATTATGAGAAGTATTAGGACGAGTAAAAGAAGCAGGAAACAATAGTTTCTAGGCTTGAGAGGGCATATTCAGCACAGATAGAGTCTCACAGGGAGCTTTAGGCCTCCTATGAGAAGATGATAAAAAGAGAGAAAAGGAGAGATAAATTCTTTACCAAGATGTAGAAAGGGGTTAAGGGCATCTTCATAGTACTCAAACCCAAGGAGCAATTACCTTTTCCTTGGGTCAAGACTGATGATGAGGTCCCCACTGAGTGGTCTAATATTGATAGTGGTAGAGATGATGTAGAGTCTTCCAGAGAGACAACTTCCTAAAGATGAATCAGGGAGCACCCCTTTCTCTTGTCTTATTATTTATGCAGTGGGGACACTGCTAGATTTTCAATTGGGGGTATTTGTTTCTAGATCTATATTATTTTGATATATTTCGGGATGTTGATGGTATTAGTTTTATAACATTTTGGATGATTTTAATTTTTTTTTTATTGATACAATTAGGGCACTCTGATTGTGCCCATATTTCATCGATTATTCATGTTGTTTTGACTTTTAGATCTTTGTTTTACATTAGTTTTAATTTACTTATGGTGATGCATGGCGTGCATTTCCCTAGGATAGATTGAGTGAGCACATTAGTAAGAAAAAAAGCATCGTGATTTGAGTTTTGAACATAGATGTAGGGGAATTTTGAGTATCCATGGAATCAAGATTATAAATACAAGAGAAGTCTGAGTACCTATGGCATTGTGAATTTAGGATTGCACACATGTCATTTACGAAGTCTGAGTATCCATATTGTTGATTTTCCTATCATAAGACATAATTTGAGACTAAGGCTTCAGTTATTTCCATAAGTTAGTAAATTATGTGTGGTGCAAATGCAAAGCAGACAATCCCCCTCCGTTCGAAAATTTCAAGAAAAAAATATTAAGGGCATGGACGTGAGCAACCTTGAAACAAAACTTTGTCTAATTTTGTGACTCAAAAATGTTTGACTTATACATATTCATAGATACTCCATTTTTTTCCTAATGTGAAAGTCAATTAAGCATTTTGGAGAGTTCACATGCTGTATACGGTGAGTTTATTTATCTAAATCTCAAGCATACTTGTGTCATCTAGAACTTTCCACATTAGTCTTTCAAAGCTAATTTGATTGTAGTTGGTTGGAGAATTGATCTTAGTCCATCTTTGGGACATTAGAAGCCCACTTTAGCCTAAAAAGCCTACCCGTGTGTAAAAATTATCCCTATCCACTAATTTTAATCCGTTAGATCTTTCTTTGGAAAATATGTGACAATTCATGAGACTTTTAACATTTATTCCTTTTTTTAACCATACCTTCCTTGAACTTAGTATGCAACTTAAGGTTAAAAGGCTATGTTAGGCGTGGTTAAGATGGAAGGAAGAAACGTCATGCCACGAAGTGTTAGTGAATGCTTATGTGCTTAAGCATTTAAGAAAATGAATAACAAAATAAAACGACCTAATAAAGAAAGAAATTGCACAAAATTTTCAAGAAAATGGGTGAAAGAATGAAGAAATAGTAGGCATTTGTGTAATAAAAAAAATGAAAACAAAAGGTAGTGGTATAGGACTACTTCAGCTGCCTCATACATATGGGTTAGATCGTTAAACAATTTAAACCGTGCTAAAGCAATGACTGTTTTAGCGGTCATAGCCAGACATGTATGAAAATTATTTTTCTTGATTTTCATCCATTTTTGAGACTTTGAGCTTTGGGTTAAGTGATTTTTGATTGATATATTCAATTTTCATGCTTGGGTAAGATCTAAATCACTATTTAATTTATTTTACTTCAATTATATAATTTAAACACTTTTAAATCTCGATTCCAAATCAAAATTTGGTGATTGCTTTCTCGAAAGGCCTAAAATTGTATTTCTTTGATTGACATGTTATTTTAAACATGTTTTCACTTGGATTTTTCTCCTATGCATTCCTTTAATCATTGGTAAGGTTTTTCTATGAAAAAAATTCAGTTTTATCCTTTCATTTTGGAAACCCATTTTGGGGGTTTGTTTTGATCCCCGATATAAAAGCAGCAATATTATTGGATTTTTTAACATAGATTCTATATTTGTACTCTATAGTTGATTCTGAGGATATTCAAAATTGGAAAGCTTCATATTGCAGGACCTCAAGCTTGTATTTTGGCATCACGAGGTAGGTTATGACATAACTTTCTTTAGACTGAGCTGGGTAGGGTAGTTAATACATATATAAAAGCAAGTTATGGGTAAGGTTAATTGATCATAGAAATAACATTATTATAGTTGTGTGACCGTGTGGGGTTTTATATTACTGTTGTAGGTGATTTGAGATGATATTCGCTACGTGTTGCTCGTGTGGGGCTTTATTTGATATTGTTTGTATCATTTATATATTTGTTGCTTTCTTTATGTTTAAAATGGCAAAGTTAGTGTAAGTGCAGCAATAATGATGTCTTATATGCATATCTATTCAAATGGTACATTTCTTATACTAAATCATGGATCTTTTACATACATATATTGAATATTCCAAAGGGCCAATGGAATGAATGAAGAGAGATATTTGAAGAAAATGATCCAAGTGAACAATTACCTAAGCAATTTCTTTAATTTCCAAGCATGTTATACGTAAGGTTAATAGATCATTGAAATAAAAAATTTTCATTTTTGTGCTCGTTTGGGGTCTTATATTATTATTGTTAGTGATTTAAGATGATGATTGCGATGTCTTTCTAGTATGTGGGCTTTATTTGATATTGTTGGTATTGTTTACGTATTCAGTGTTTCTTTATGTTACAAATGCCCAAGTTTATGTAAGGGTGGTAATAATGATGTCTTACTTGCATATATATTCCAATGGTACATTGCTTAAGCTAAATCATAGATGGTTGACATTCCAATATTGAAAATTCCAAGGAGCCAAAGGGACGAATGAAGAGAAAATATTTGAAGAATATGATATGAGGAAAGAGATGCAAAAATGATAGGTTGGTGATGATGCTGCTAAAATAGATATGGTGCCAATGGTACCTAAATTTTGAAGGTGCGAGGTAAAACACTTACAAAAACCATGGTAATCCTCTCCCACTTTAAGGACTTGATATGTGAATTTTTTCCTTTTATATGTTTAGTTCATTTCACCCCTCTTTGTGGATTCTATTTGTTTTTCTAGGGTGTGGGAATGGCTTACGCGATCCCTGATGTGATCGAAAATGATTTGTGCTAGTTTGTAATTTTTAGAAGTTTAAAAGGCATTATAGTGGACTTCAGTGAATATATTTTGTTCTTTGTATTGGATGGAAAAAAGTATTACGTTAAAAAATATGTAATATAAATTTTAGATTGGTAATGTGGTCGATTTGATTTTATTGCTTATGGATCTCATTTTGACCCTCGATTTAGAATTAGCGATATTGGGTCTTGTGTGTCAATTTTGTTAAAACAATCTCTTTTCAAAAAGTTGTTGTCATCATTGAGTTGGAAACATCAAATTTAGTCTAGTAGCATAATTCATTTTCTTTTATGGGTTTTCTAAGGAATCCTGAGGGGTTGATTGGCAACTTTCCAACTTAGAAAAGTTGTTGGTGCATTGTACCTGGTGTAGGTGTTTAGCAGCCAAAGGACCGCTAAAGAGGTAGTCTCTTTGGCGTCCTAAGAACCGCTTTAGCAGACCCTACCACACTATCCAACTGTCGCTAATATGGATTGAATGCTTTAGCAGTCGCCACTATATTGGTACAGGAAGGCTATAGCTGGATAGGTATAAAAATTCATTTTCTTGATTTTCATCCCTTTTTATGACTTTGAGTTTCGGGTTAAGTTATTGTTTATTTATTTCTTCCACTATCAAGCTTGGGTAAGATCTACATCACTATTCCAATTATTTTCACTTCAATTATATCATTTAAAACCATTTTAAATCTTGATTCAAAATAAAAATTAGGGATTTTTGGCAAAAAAGGCCTAAAATGGTATTTCTTCTATTAAAACATAATTTTAAACACTTTCTAACTTGGGCTTTCTCTTATGGATTCCTTTAATTATAGGTAAGGTTTTTCTTAGCAAAAAATTAGTTTTATCCTTTCATTTTGAAAACCCATTTTGGGGGCTCGTTTTGACCTCGACTTGAAAGTAGGCAATATGGGTGTCATTTGATTTGTTTTAACACATAGATTATATGTCTGTATTCATTATCTGATTCCGAGGCCATTGAAAATAGGAATGCTTTGTGTTGAAAGGCATTAGTATTGGATTTTGGTGTCATGAGGTAGGTTATGGCATAACTTTCTCCAGACTAGGCTGGGTAGTTAATACGTATATAAAGGATATTATGGGTAAAGGTAATTGATCATAGAAATAAAATTATTACTATTGTGTTCCCATGTGGGGTCTTATATTATTGTTGGTGGTGATTTGAGATGATATTTCTACCTATTTTCTATGTAGGGTCTTTATTTTATATTGTTGGTATCATTTATGCATTCTATGCCTTCTTTAAGTTAAAATACCCAAGTTAGTGTAAGTGTGGTAATAATGAAGTCTTACATGCACATCTGTTCCAATGGTACATTGCTTATGCTAAAACATGGATGGTTCACATACCGATATCAGACATTCCAAGGGGCCAAAGGGACGAATGAATATTCTTTTAAAATAGATAAGGTGCCAATGGCACCTAAAGGTCTGAAGGTGTGAGGTAAACCACTAACAAAATCCATGGTAATCCTCTTCTACTTCAACTAGGGAATGGGAAATCTCTGAATCAGGCCAATAGGTTTGTAAGAACTTAATATGTGAAATTTTCCCTAAAATCAATTTTGGATTTGTACCATAGTAGATTTGATTTTATGTCTTATGGATCTTTTTTGGCCCCTAGTTCAGAAATTAGTGAAATTGGATCTCGGGGATTATGTTTTTAAAAACAATCTGTTTTTAAAATTTGATATCGTCACTGAGCTTGAAACATCAAATTTTTTCTTGTAGACTAATTTATTTGCCTTTATGAGACTCCTAAGGAATCTCGAGGGTTTGATCGGCAAATTGGAAACTTAGAAAAGTTGCTGGTGCAACTGTACCTACTATAGCTACTTTAGTAGCCAAAGGACCACTAAAGAGAGTCGCTTTAGTATCCCTAGCACTGATTTGGTAGACCCTACCACTCTAAGCAACTACTGCTAAAGTAGATATTCGAATGTTTTAGCAGTTGCCACTTTAGCAGTACAGGAATTCTTTAGCGGCCTTATATATATGGGTTAGATCGTTAAAGCATTCAACCCGTACTTAAGCGACAACTACTTTAGGAGTCATAGATGGACATGTATAAAAAATATTTTTCTTGATTTTTTGTCCATTTTTTAATCTTTGAGCATTGGGTTGAGTGATTTTTGATTAATATCTTCATTTTTCAAGCTTGGGTAAGATCTAAATCACTATTTCAATTATTTTACTTTGATTGTATAATTTAAAAAACTTTTAAATCTTTAATTCCAATCAAAATTTGGGCATTTTCGTCTCAAAAGTCCTAAAATAGTATTCTTTGATTAAACACATCATTTTTAACACATTTCACTTGGTTTTTCTCCTATGGATCCCTTTAATCATGGGTAAGGTTTTTCTAGGAATAAAAATTTAGTTTTATCCTTTCATTTTGAAAACCCATTTTGGGGGTTCGTTATGAACCCCAACTTGAAAATAGCAATATGGGTATCATTGGATTTTTTTATCACATAGAGTCTATGTTTGTATTCTTTAGTTGATTCTGAGGCCGTTTAACATAGTAAAGCTTCATGTTGATAATCCTTAGACTTGGATTTTGGAGTCGCGAGGTAGGTTATAGCATAACTTTCTTCAAACTACGATGGGTAGTTAATACATATATAAAAGAAAGTTATGGGTTAGGGTAATTGATTATCAAAATAAAATTATTATTATTGTGTTACCATGTGGGGTTTTATATTATTCTTGTTGGTGATTTGAGATGATATTTGTTACGTGTAGCCCATGTGGGGTCGTTATTTGATATTGTTGGTATTATTTATACATTTGTTGCTTTCTTTATGTTTTAAATGCCCAAGTTAGTGTAAGTGCGGTAATAATGATGTCTTACATGGATATCTGCTCCAATGGTACATTGCTTATGCTAAATCATGGATGGTTCACATATAAATATTGAACATTCTAATGGGCCAATGGGATGAATGAAGAGAAATATTTGAAGAAAATAATCCTAGCAGAGAATTGTAATATAAGAGGTTGGTGATCATGCTACTAAATTAGATAAGATGCAAATGGTACTTAAAGGTCTGAAGGGATGAGGTAAACCACTAATAAAATCCATGGTAATCCTCTCCCACTTCCACTAGGGAACGAGTGATCTCTGAATTAGGCCAAAAGGTGTGTATGGACTTTATATATCAATTTTTCCCATTTATATATTCATACCATTTTACCTTTCTTGTGGTTTCTATTTGTTGTTTTTGGGGTGTAGGAATGGTTGGCATGATTCCTGATGTAATTCAAAATGATTTGTGCCGGTTTATAATTTTTTGAATTTGTAAAGGCCTTATTAAAATTTGGTCAATATTTGTTGTTCTATGTGTCGGATGGCAAAAAGTTTTGCACCAGTATATTTAGAACATTGATTTTGTATTAGTGGCATGGTCTATTTGATTTTATCGATTATGGATCTCATTGTTAAATTTGGTCTAGTAGCATGATTCATTTGCCACTATGGGATTCTAAAGAAATCCTGAGGGGTTGATCGAGAACTTTGCAACTTAGAAAAGTTGTTGGTGTAACTGTCTATGGTGTAAGTGCTTTAGCAGTAAAAGAAGAGCTAAGGAGGTAGTCGCTTTAGCGGCCTAAGCACTATTTTAGCATACCCTACCACTTTATGCGACTACCTCTAAAGTGGATTTTCAATGCTTTAGCAGTCTCCACTTTAATCATATACGACCGCTTTGGCGGCCTCATACATATGGGTTAGATCATTAAAGCGGTCAACCCACGCTTAAGCAATGACTGTTTTAGCTGTCATAGCTGGACAGGTATAAAATTTCTTTTTCTCAAATTTTCATCCATCTTTGGGACTTTGAGCTTTAGGTTGAGTGATTTTTGAGCGATTTATTCAATTTTCAAGCTTGGGTTGGCTGTAAGTCACTATTTCAATTATTTTACTTTGATTATATCATTTAAAAACCTTTTAAATCTCGATTCCAAATCAATATTCGGGGATTTTGGCTTTGGCCAAAAATGGTATTTATTCGCTTAAAACATCATTTTTAACACGTTTTCACTTGGCTTTTATCATATGGATACCTTTTATGATAGGTAATGTTTTTCTAGGAAATAAATTCAGTTTTATCCTTTCGTTTTAAAAACCCATTTTGGGGGTTCGTTTTGACTCCAACTTGAAAGTAGGCTCTATGGGTATCATTGGATTTCCTATAACTTATAGATTCTATTATTGTATTCTTTAGTTTATTTTGAAGCAATTCAAAAGGTTAAATCTTCGTGTTGAATGGCTTAAGGCTTGGATTTTGACATCACGAGGTAGGTTATGGAATAACTTTCTTCAGAATCGATTGGGTAGTTAATAAGTATATAAAATCATGTTATGGGTAAGGATGATCAATCATAGAAATAAAATTATTACTGTTGTGTGCTTGTGTGGGGTCTTATATTGTTATGGGTGATTTAAGATGATATTTGATATTTGTTTCCTATGTAGGGGATTTATTTGATATTTTTTGTATTTTTTATGCATTCGATGCTTACTTTATATTATAACTACCAAGTTTGTGTGAGTGTGGTAATAATGGTGTCTTACATGCATAAATATTCCAATGGTACATTCCTTATGCTAAATAATGGATGGTTGACATACCGAGTAGATTTTAAGCTCGCATGTATATTTACTGAATGGATTCGAGATATTTATACTGATTTTGTTGTGAGCATTACATTCCTCATATGACACATGAATTCATGATACATAATTAGTATTGAGGAAACGTTGGATTTTGACAGAAATGACACATTTTTATAGAACCCTATATCGTAGTCTATGAGTTAGAGAAGAGATATGGATATTTAGATTGGGATTGAGTATTGAGAAATAATATGGGTTGCGATCCTACCTGGAAAAGCTAAGGCTCGGTAGCTATATATGGAGGTTGTACAATTACCTCAATCATATCAAATCATTATCATCATCGTCATTGCATTTCATATGTTATACATCTTAAGTGTCATGATTTTTTTTGTTACTTATTGCATATATTATTTGTTTTTTAGATATATATTTATTTGTCCATGTACTATAGTTAGAACAATTAGTAGAGATATTATGAGCTACCATTTGGGACATTTTCTAATTGCAGGTGATGTGTTCATAGTATCTATTTGCATATCTTATTTTGTACTTTACTTAGTTGGCCTATGATACCTACTGAGTGCAAGTGGACTGTACTCACCCCTATTTTGCCTTCTTGATGTCGATGTAGGTTTAAGTGTGTCGCCCGACAGATGAGATTTTTCATGAGTTTTTAATACTTTTGAGGTTGTTTGCTCTTTAAGACATTAGAGTCAACCTCAAACCACCTCCTATCCAGTGGATGTCTTTATTTTGCATTTCAAGTTAGACTTGTAGATTTTAGATTCAGTTGAATTTCCATTTTTGAGTTATATTTAGATTATGTTTACACTATGACACTATGTTTTGGGATTGTTTTGTGGTATCTTTATTGTTCAAATTTTAATTATTGTTAGACTTCAATGGGTCTAACTTTTTTCCAGAAGTCTGACCATTGGAATTATTGTGTTACAATTTCTTTTTACTTATCAGTCTAGGCAATTGGCATACTCATCAAGGCTTAGTCATGATAAGTGGCATCATAACCTTAGTTTTTGGATTGTGACAAATTGGTATCAGAGCAGACTGGGTCATTGGTCTCATTAGTGCAAAAATAGAGTGTCTGATAAAGTCTCGTGGATCAATAAGTTGATGTTTGGATCTATCTTTGAGAGGCTATAAGATATCTTTAGGAAAACTTCCTTGTGTCTGTTCCTTATTGTGTAGGTTATCCACAACCTACTTTCTAAACTATGTTTCAATCTTTTATGCGCAAATGGTAAGGAGTAGAACTCGTGAGGTAAGGGATGCTGATCTAGAATCTAATAAGAGAGCCCAGCCTTGGAGATGATTCATTTTTCATGGATGTGCACAAGATAGTGGATAGGTTCAAGGATCTTCCTCTTATAGGGGTAGTACTAGGGGGATCGCCCTTGAGCTCTAGGTTGAGAATGCTAAAGGGCTTACTCAGGTTCCACAAAGTAATACTACCCTATTCTAAGAGGGTTTATTGATTCATTTATAGACTTATTTAGAGGGAGTTTTTTTTAGTGCACCTATTATTTCTTCAGCTCTGAGTGTTGTACTTTCGAATATGATTACTTCATTGGTACCGACATCCCCTTATGGTATTTTGCAGGCTCTGAGTGTTATTCATCCTTTTGTGCTAGAATTTGAATATTGTATTTTGAGTCCATGAGTTCAGCCTTCATCTATGTTACCCTATAAGATGGGGTCATATTTTGCCAAATTCACTATTTATATTATTATTATTGGTCTTGCTGTGTCTTTTGAGGATTAGAAGAGGTTTGAGAGATTTACTCACTTAAATCTACCCAAGTTTGGTAGTGTTATGGATGAGGATGTCAATGAGCTCTTGATTGATTACTGGGAGAAGTTTTTTTACCTTAGATCGCTCGAGTCGAATGGATTTTCTTACACCATATATTTGTTTAGAAATGTAGCCAGGGATTGTTGGAGGTCATGTGCTAGTTGCAAACCTCTTGGTTCACCAGATATGACTTGGGATTAGTTTGTGGAGGCATTTTTGGAATGGTTTGAGTCCTACAATTTTATAGATTAAATAAGAGATTATTTGATCATCTGGAGAAGGTATCTATGACTATCGTCGAGTAAGAGGCATATTTCCAAGTCTTGTCAAGATATTTTATTTCCAGTATTCCCAGTAAGTTTGATAGTATTCAAAAGTTTATAAAGGGATTGGATACAATATTTAAGTTGGCAACTGCCCACATCATAGTATTAAGGGCATTATTTTAGAGTGTGATGGATCATGCAATAATTATTGAGGCTATTCTTTGATCTACTTTGGGAGGCACCAAGATGGTGCACTGTCATGTGAGTTCAGTAGTCACATCCCTCGAGGTAGATATTTTAGCCGTTCCTATGAGTACCATGGTAGACCAGAGCAAACAACATTTTAGGGTTTAGGTTATAGGTTTTCTAGTTCAGTGGCTCTGGGTAGTCGAGTATCATATCAGGGTAGTGATTTTAGCGTAGTCGCACCTCCTCATATTGAGTTGGCACATAGAGATTGGTATATGTGTGATGAGATTTTCCATATGTCCAATGATTTCCCCTTGCTATGTTTTCAAGCCTACTTCTATTTTGAAAGTGAGAGGTTACTCTCAGGGTGGTAGAGGTACTACTGGAGGTGCACGAGGTTGAGGTGGTGGTACTCATAGTGGTGGTCATGAGGTTGTTTAGTATTATCATAGCTTTTGAGTTGCACCAACACCCTAGCCATATTAATAGAGTTAATGAATCGAGTCTATAGACCATATCTTGACTCTTTTTTCACTGTATTTATTGATGAAATAATGCTTTACTCGAAGATTGAGGCCGACCATATAGAGCATTTGCACATTGTACTTCAGAGGTTAAGAGATGAGGTGTTGTATGCTAGGTTCTTAAAGTATGAGTTTTTTCTAGAGTCTCTCTCTTTTTTTAGGTCATGTTGTGACAAAGATTGGTATCATAGTTTATCTGGTAAGATTCTAGCTATTTGTGATTAGTCTAGACCAATTTCTACCATCGAGATTTATAGTTTTGTATGGTTATGCAGCTACTATCGATGTTTTGTCAAGTGTTTTGAATCTTTTACGACCCTTTTGACCAAGTTGAATCAGAAGAAGATTTCTTTTTAGTGTTTTGATTCTTAAGAGAAGAGGTTTCAAAAGCTCGAGGATTTATTAACCTTAACTCCTATCTTGACTTTGTGTAAGAAAGGCATGGAAATTATCATTTTTTGTAATAATTCTGGTGTTGGATTAGGTGATGAGTTGATACAGAAGGATAAAGTGATTTTTTAGGTTTCTTGTTAGTTGAAACCTCATGAGAAGAATTACCTTACCCCTGATTTAGAGTTGTGCACAATTGTATTTGATTTAAAATTATGGAAGAACTATTTGTTTGGAGTCCGTTATGAGATCTTCTCGGATCACCGTCACCCTTAGTATTTCTTCACCTAAGGAGATCATAGTATGAGGCAACATCATTATCTTGAGTTGCTCAAGGATTATGAGATTACTAATCTCTATAATCTAATAAAGGCTAATATATTGTTGATGCCTTGAGTTAGAAGTCGACTAGTATGGGAAGCTTGGTGTATCTTTTAACCTAGAAGAGGCCTTTGGCCTTAGAGGTTCAGTCTTTGGCTAGCCAGATTGTTAGTCTTAATATTTCGACACTTGGGCATGTTTTTGTCTTTGTGGAGGGTAGATTGTACTTGAATTAGTAGATTCAGGATCATTAGTTTAATGATGTTGGTTTTAGAGTTATTTGGGATTTGGTGTTGAGTAGAGAGGCCAAGAAAGTCACTTGACACTAATTGAATTTTGAGGATTGGAGGTCGATTTTGTGTGTCTAGGGTGGGTGATTAGGTGAGACTAATTTTTTAGGAGGCTCATTGTTCTAGGTACTTCAGTCACCCAAGAGTGACAAAGATGTATCATAATTTGAGACAATACTACTGATGGTGAGGTATGAGGAAGCATATAGAAGATTTTGTAGCTCGTTGTATATGTTGTCTGTAGGTGAAGGATGAGATATTGAGTCCTTTTGGTTTGCTTCAGAAATTACCCATTCCCAAGTAGAAGTGGGAACAAATCATGGTGGACTTCATGGCTTTGTTGCCTTATACATCTCCTTGTTTGACATTGTTTGGGTCATCAGAGATTAATTGACCAAATCTCTTATTCATAACTATTAGGTTTTCTCTAGTACGGAGAGACTGGACAATATCTATGTTCGTGAGATAGTATATCTCAATGGTGTACCACTGTCAGTTTTCTCATATAGAGGTTCAATTTTCACTTCTCATTTTTAGAAGGCATTTTGGACAATTTTTGTACTCGAGATGATCTTAGCACAACTTTTCACCCCATCACAATGGTTAGTCAGATCAGAATCTTTAGCTTTTAGAGGCCATACTCCACGCTTATGCTATGGATGTTGGAGGTTAGTGGGTGGCGGTGTTTGGTTGTAATAATATCTATCATTTTAATATTGAGATGAAATCTGTTGAGGCATTATCTGGTAGGCATTGTCGCTTTTTTTGGTTAACTTGAGACTTCTAAGATTAGAGCTAAAGATACTAACTTGCTTCACGAGTCTTTGGATAGAGTTTGAGTTATTCAGGATAGACCTCGAGCGGCTTAAAGTAAGCAAAAGTGATATGCAAATTATTTACTTTGTGCCTTAATGTTTAAGGTTAGTGATTGAGTCTATTTATATTTGTCACCCATGAAGGGCGTGACAAGGTTTGGGAAGAAGGGAAATCATAGGCCTAGGTATGTCAGGCCATTTGAGATCGAATAGACTATTATGGATGTATCTTGCAAATAAGCATTTCCCTTGGACATTTTAGTATATTAGAGGTTATCCTTTATTGAGGAGTCAAACTCCATTTAGCCTTGAATGTTAGACAACTGTGTTCTAGAGATATTTGTGTGGTTAAGGTTCAGTGGATACACCATTTTGTAGATGAGGCTACATGGGAGGTCGAGTTTGGCAGGCATAGTAGTTATCCTTAGCTTTTCACTGGTTAAGATATTTCTCTTGCCATTTGTTTTAGGATGAACTAGATTCTTAGTGGTGGATATTATAAGGACTTGATTCAGCTAATTTTTTCCTTTTATGAGTTTAGACCATTTTTACCTATCATCGTGATTGCTACGTGTTGTTTTTGGGGTATGGGGATGGTTGGCATAATTTTGAAAGTGATTCAAAATGATTTGTCTGAGTTAGTGGTTTTTAGAGGATACAAAATGCACTGCGCCAACAGATTTGAAATCTTTATTTTGGGTTGGTAGCATTATTCGTTTGATTTCATGGAGTTTGGATCTCATTTCCACTCTAGTTTGAAAATTAGTGAAATTAGATCTTATGGGTCAATTTTATGGAAAAAAATCTCTTTCCAAAAATATGATGTCACCATTGAGTCCAGAACATTGAATTTAGTTTAGTAGAATAGTTTGTTTGCCTTCCGAGGATTCCAAATAAATCCTAAAAGGTTGATCGACAACTTTGCAACTTCATAAAGTTTCTGATGTAGCTTTACCTATTGCATCCTCTTTTGCAACAAAAGGACCACTAAATTATTAGTCGTTTTAGTGTACTAAGCACTACTTTAGTGGACCCTACCAGTCTAAGCTACTACAACTAAAACGAGCATTTGACAGCTTTAACAGTCGCTAAATTAGTGGTAGGGGACCACTTCAGCCACCTTACGCATATGCGCTGGACCGCTAGAGCAGTCAACCCATGCTTAAGTCATGACTGCTTAAGTGATCATAGCTGGATAGATATAAAATAGATTTTCTCGACTTTTCTTCCTTTTTTGAAACTTTAAGGTTTGGATTGAGTGATTTTTGAATGATTTTTTTCATTTTCAAGCTTGGGTAAGGTCTATATCACTACAATTGTTTTACTTAGATTATATCATTTAAAACCCTTTTAAATCTCGATTCCAATTCAAAATTTGGGGATTTTTGGCTCAAAAGTCCTAAAAAGGCCTTTGTTTGATTAAAACATCATTTTAAAGTTATTTTCACTTAGGTTTTCTCCAATGGATTCCCCTAATCTTGAGTACAGTTTTTTTAGGAAAAAATTCCAATTTTTACCCTTTCATTTTGAAAAACAATTTTGGGGGTTCGTTTTGACCCCGACTAGACAGTAGGCAATATGGGTCTCATTGGTTTTCTTTTAACACATATATTATATATTTTTGTACTTTAGTTGATTTCGAGGCCATTTAAAAGGGGAAAGATCGGTATTAAAGGGCTTTGGGTTGGATATTGGCATCACGAGGTAGGTTATGGCTTAAATTTCATGATACTAGGTTGGAAAGTTAATACGTATATAAAAGCATGCTATAGGTATGGATAATCAATAATGGAGACAATACAAATATTGTTGACTGCTCGTGTGGGGGCTAATATTGTTAGTGGTGGTAATTTGAGATTATATTTGAAAGAATGTGGGCTATATAAGATATTATTGGTATCTTTTACGCATTCGTTTCTTTCTTTATGTTATAAATACCCAAGTTAGGGTAACTATGGTAATAATGACATCTTACATGCATATTTGTTCCAAAGGTATATTGCTTATGCTAAATTATGGATGGTAAACTTACTGAGTAGATTATGAGCTCACGTGTATATTTATTTAATGTATTTGAGATCTTCATACTGCTTTGGTTGAGAGCATTACATTCCTTATGTCACATATGCATTCGGGAGACATTGTTACCATTTGGAAAATACCGGCTTTTGATAGAAGAGAGATATTTTTACAAAACCCTATATCATAGTGTAGGATTCGGAGAATAGATACGGATATTGAGATTGGGATTGAGTATTCAGAATGTTAAGAATCCCCCATGGGCCCTACTTGGAAGTGCTAAGGCTTAGTAGGAGAATACAGAGGTTCTGCGCTGACTTCAATTATATTACTTCACGATCATTATCATTATTACATTTCATACATTATTCATATTTAGTGTTGTGATTTTGTGTTTTACACATTGCATATATAATTTGCTTCTATTACGTACTTATTTTCTATGTACTATATTTAGAACTTTCAGTAGAGATAGTGTGAATTTCCACTTGGGACATTTTTTGATTGCATGTGACATGCTCATAGTTTGGACTTATATACATTATTTTCTACTTTGCTCAATTGGGCTAAATACCTACTGATTACAAGTGGATCGTAATCACCCCTACTGTGCCATTTCGATGCAGATTCAGGTTTGAGTGCTTCAATTAGCTATTGAGATTTCCAAGGATTATTGATACTTTCGGTGTAGTGGCTGCTCTATGCCATCAAAGACGACCTCAGGCCTTCTCAAATCCAGTGGATATCTTTATTTTATATTTAGAGACAAACTTGTAGTTTTCAAATTTATTTGTATTTTTTTAGTTTTTGAGTTGTATTTAGATTGTTCTTACACAGTGACACCAGGTTTTAGGATGGTTTACGGTATCTTTATTGTTTGGATTTCCTCTATTGTTGTACTTGTTTGGATCTGACTTCACATTATAAGTCTCTCGTTAGGAATCGTTATGTTTTGATTTCTTCCTACTTATCAATTTAGTTGATTGGCTTAATTATCAAGGATTGCCGGCGTTAAGTACCATCATGAACTTAGTTTAGTGGTCGTGACAAGGACTCTGATGCTCAATTTTCACCAAATGATAAAATAGGTAATGAACTACAAAGTCTATAGCATCACTTTTCATCCCACTCCGCCAGTGGTGCTGCCTTAAATCCATATACATCTTAGTTGTACCTAGGTGAATAGAGCATCTGGAGTTGTAAGACTCATTCAATATAAAATAAATCAAGTCTCCAACCCTCAAAACACAAATGCATTCAACATATCTCAGAATATCCACAAAATACATGGTATCCCTCCTAGACTCACCCTTTAGCACCTTATCACGAAAGACACAAAGTCCTATATCCTCAAACTAACGATTCTGAATCAGCTCAAATAAGCTAGACCTAGCCTCAATACTATCAAGGATCCTCCTAGAGTCAGAAATACTAAGTCTCACCATCTAATTGACTAAGGACTAGATGCCCTACACCAACAGCCTCATAGAAACCAAAATAGAAGCCACGATATCCATGCTCACTGCATTCCTGCTCAATGCATCCACTACTATATTCATCTTGATCGGATGGTATATAATAGAAATGTCATAATCCTTCAGAAATCCCATCTACTTACTGTAACACCCCGATTTTCTGAACCGAAATGCTACACGGTGCTCATGACCCCAAGGAAGCACAAGCTAACCTATGTCTGATATTTGTAACTGTATACTGCATAATATATCATAAAATGTGGAAACATGAAAGGCCATAAGGTTTGAACTGAATAAACGTCTGATAACAAAATGTCTGAAAAAGGTATAACATTACCAAAATAAATCATAAATACAGAAAATAATGAGATCTGAATATCTAATCTGACATCTAGTCTGAAAGCCTCTAGCTGAACTGAATAAGGAGTTGAAGGAACATGTCTCAAACTAACTCCATCTAGAAACTGAATAGCAAATGTAGCAATAATCATATCATTCTCGAATTAGAAGGACTCACTACAAACTTTGAACACTGGAATGCTACTGCTGATCTGGAGCTCGTGCCTGCACCTATGGTGTAACATAAGAGAAAGAACCATAGCATAAATGCGTCAGTATGTTTGAACGTACTGAGTATACGAGTGAGGTAGGCTAAATTCAAAGGGTTATATGCATGAATAATGCTGAGTAATATGAACGTGAGAATAAATACATGCATACATAACTGTAACTAAACTCGTAGAGATACTGACTACTGAGTCTAAATACTGACAACATGAGTGTACTAATACTAAGATACTGAATAGATGAATGACTATTTCTGATAGTTTGAATTATGAAGAACAGGTCTAGTTGACTGTGTCTGACAATCCTGAAGCTGAATACTGATATCATGAATTCTGATAACTAATATAACTGTGATGATCGGCCTAACCGATGTAACTAATACTGAGCAAATATATCTAATAGTCTAAGTTCTAATCGAACTATCTGAGTTCTATTTTATATGGAGTAACTAAATTTGAGATTAATCCTATCTAGCGGGTGATCTTTAGATCTGATGATTCTGATACTGTTAAACTATAGTTAAGATCAGTCCTGTCTAATGGGTGATCTTGAAGTATATTTATAATGATAAGAATTGATTATCTCTAACATTACTGAATCTGTACTACTGAACTGAGTTGACTATATCTGACTGTCCTAAATCTGTAACTGAAACTGTGGGATGTATTCATCTAACCGACATGCCCCAAGCTAAGCTGACTGGGGTCCAATCTCTGCCTTGATTGGTAGGGTGTCAGTACCACGCCACCAATAAAGACATCTGCTGTGGAGTCAGTCCTAATCTAGCGGATGACTCCTGGGATCTGTCCTATACATATAAATGTGCTAATGGGTGACCCCTGAGTATGTCATTCCTATCTAATGGGTGACATCTCGTACCTACGCTGGCTACGTTGTTCTAGAACTTAGGGATTTCTTCTAAGGATCTCAGTCCTAATCTAGCGGGTGAGTCCCAATCCCTAGTCTCACGCGGTGCTGAATCCTACTCCCATCTAAAAGACACTGAACTAAATAACTGGGCTGAAATAAATAACTGAACTGAACTAATACTGATTAACTAGACTGATACTAGTAGTATTGTTTAGCGGAGCTAAACTAAATTTACTAGATTCTGATGAATGATGAAATGTACTGAGTTCTGAGGACTGGTTGAGAGTACTGAAATTACTGAGATTGACTTTGAATACTAAGGTTACAGATATTACTGAGTATTGAGATCACTGAGATTACTGAACTACTAAGATTACTGAGGTTACTAGATTTTCCTGAGTCACATGACTGACTGAATTTTATAGATCATAGCTTGACTGCGAGTATCATTATGACATGACATGGCTCTAGGCACAAACTATATTTTCATGTACGAATACCCCCAGGACTCGATGGAAGCAAACTGACACAACATGACTGACTTGATCATAAGATTGGGGTCTACAATTCACATTGTCATAAGTAGGGGATATTATACTTCATGTAGTTCTTCAACATCTTAAGCATGGTAGGGAGTGCCTGGATATATTTCATGTACTTATAATATATCTCCATTATCATACATGTTTCATACCACAACAATAGCAACACATCAGTAGCATGGAATTTACGTTGAAGTATATAGCTAACATGGACTTGTCATTTAAATATCATGGAACCCTGTAAACATAAATTTCTAGCATCCTAAGCATTTTATCGAACATCTTCCATGCATAATATTGAGCATAGGTGTACTTAACAAATTTAGAAATCTTGAACCACCTAAATTAATGGGTTTCCAACTAACCTATTCACATGATTCATGAAAAACTTACCAAGACACAACCTTGAGTCCAAACAACAATCATTAACATGAATATAGTCATAAAACAACAGGAAAATCACAATTTATAATTTAAAACAGGATTCTTGAGCTCCATGGATGAAGGGACCCATGGATGAAGACTACGCATACCTTAGATTAAGAATTTGTGAAGATTGAAGGCAAAATTTTCTTGAAATAGAATCTTCTATGAAAACCCTAGGGCTTGTTCTTGAGAGTTTTGATCTTGAAAGGAAACCCTAATCTTGTGGCTGAGAGTGAATGAAAGAACTTTTCGAGATGACTAACTAAAGAAAATGAAAGATAATACGCTCCTTGAGGGTTAAAAGTCGTGGGAAGTGAAGGAAAAAGACCAAAATACCCTTACTAAAACGTCCCTCAACTGTTGGAAAATAATACTTGACGCCATCCATGATAGGCCGTCAGGTCCGTGATAGGCCGTCACGAATGGTTATCAAAAACGGGGTCCAAATTGTTGATTTTCTGCCCAGGGATGACGATTTCATCAGAAATTTCGTCAGAATGTGGCGACGTCGTCAAAAAGGTCATCAGAAACATGATAGCCCGTCAGAAATGTCGTCACCATTTTCCAGCTTGACATACTGGAATAAAATGGGGATAACTCTTTGCTCCGATATTGTATTTAGGCAAAATTGGTATCGTTGGAAAGATAATTCAAAGAGATTTCATTTGATATATAGTAAACCAACCAGTTCGTTAAATACAACGAGTTATGGTGGATTGAAGTTGACCCAAGTTTTGACGCTCACTAAAACTTGAACGATAGGAATGCATTCAACTTGTACTTGAGTTAAGTGACCTCTATGATCTAAATTCATGCTCAAATAGATTCTCACACTACATAATTGATTAACACACTAAATTTATATAGTATTTGAGGCTTTTGAAAGATCTACGCAAAGAAATGACGGATTTTCATTCTAGTCCAAAATGTTGGGTATTACAATATCTCCCTCTTGGGAACATTCGTCCTCGAATAATATTGGCTGAGATGAGAGAAAAGAAAACTTACACAAATATATAGCATGAATGACTGATCATGATTTCATGACTGACATAACTGAAAATTGAGTGTATCCTATTGTACATGCATGTCTGATGTATGGGTAGCTGATTTATGAATGTAGGAATGAGTGTACCAATAAATTGAGTTTCTCAAACTGAGATTGCATATCTGATGCTTAACTGATAAGTTGAATCCATGCATATCTGATACATGATTACATGAATGACATGATATGTGAATGCACGAAAAGTACTGATAAGCTGACTACATATATCTGATGCGTGAATACATAACTGAACTGACTCACGAACATGCGACTGAACATGCAATGGTCAAGGCACTAAGATTGAATTGAAACATGAGAACATGACTGATTCTGCTACGTGACATATGGGCTGAACATCATGAACTGAACTAAACCGCTGAATACTTGACTTACAGCTAAGGTCTAACTTGCAGGTCAACTTATGAGTACCCTCTATTCTAGACTGAATTCGTTATGCAAGGAGAAATTGAAGGATCTAAGGCATGAGAGCTTTAAGAGAAAGTGGGGTATCTCCCCCTTGGGATGCTATGTCCCTCTAAGAATGCTTACCTTACGGATATACTAGGCGATGCACAGGGAATCTATGAACTAGATTATAACTAAACTTTGGGAGTTTGAAACTAATGCATAATGCATGAGATAAACTGAACTTGAAACTACTAGGAGGTTCTACCTTGAAATAGTTACATTTTCTGAGATTTTGGATAGCATGAATAGATGAAAGGATGAGAAAGTAAGCTATACAAATCTGGCTGCTCACTAGCATGACATGAGCACTGAAAGAAGGGAAATTATTCCTAAAACAAATCACAGCCTCCTGTACATTAGTGTGGTGCACAACACACGCATGTACAAGACTCTACTAGATGCAGCTTTCAGACTTCATAGGACTCTATTGAACCTTAGGCTCTGATACCAAGTTTGTAACACCCCGATTTTCTGAACCAGAATGCTACACAGTGCTCATGACCCCAAAGGACCACAAGCTAACCCATGACTGATATTTGTACATGTATACTGCATATCATATCATAAAATGCGGAAATATGAACATGAAAGGCCATAAGGTTCGAACTGAATAAATGTCTGATAAGAAAATGTCTGAAAAAGGCATAACAATACCAAAACAAGTCATAAATACTAAAAATAATAAGATCTAAATATCTAATCTAACATCTAGTCTGAAAGCCTCTAACTGAACTTAATAAAGAGTTGAAAGAACATGTCTCCAACTAACTTCTTCTAGAAACTAAATAGTAAATGTAGCAATAATCATATCGTCCTTAAATGAGAAGGACTAACTGCAAACTCTGAACACTGTAATGCTACTGCTGATCTGGAGCTCATGCCTCTGAACCTATGGTGTAACATAAGAGAAAGGACCATAGCATAAATGCATCAGTACGTCTGAATGTACTGAGTATTCGAGTGAAGTAAGTTAAATACAAAGGGTTATATGCATAAACAATGCTGACTAATATGAATGTGAGAATACATACATGCATACATAACTTAACTGAACTCGTGGAGATACTGATTACTGAGTCTGAATACTGACAACATGAGTGTACTAATACAGAGATACTGAATAGATGAATGAATATTTTTGACTGTTCAAATTATGAAGAACTAGTTTGGTTGACTGTGTCTGACAGTCCTGAAGCTAAATAATGATATCATGAATTCTAATAACTGATATGAAAAATACATGAGTTCAAAAAACTGATATAACTGATATAACTGTGATGATCGACCTAACTAATGTAACTGATATTGAGCGACTGTATCTGACAGTCTAAGTTTTGATGGAACTATCTGAGTTCTATTATATATGGAGTAACTGAATTTGAGATCAGTCCTATCTAGCGGGTGATCTTTAGATTTGATGATTCTAATACTATTTAATTATAGTTGAGATCAGTCTTGTCAATAGGTAATCTTGAAGTCTATTTATAATGATAAGGATTGATTATCTCTAACAGTACTGCTTCGGTACTAATGAACTGAGTTGACTGTATCTGACAGTCCTGAATCTTTAACTGAAATTGTGTGATGTATTCATCTAACCGACATGCTCCAAGATAAGCTGACTGGGGTCCAATCACTACCCTGACTGGAAGGGTGTCAGTACCACGCCACCAATAAAGACATCTATTATGGAGTCGGTCCTAATCTAGTGGGTGATTCCTGGGATCAGTCCTATACATATAAATGTGCTAATGGGTGACCCCTGCGTATGTCATTCCTATCTAATAGGTGACATCTCGTACCTACGCTGGCTACGTTGTTCTGGAACTTATGGATTTTTTCTAAGGATCTCAGTCCTAATCTAACGGGTGAGTCCCCATCCCTAGGCTCACGCGGTGCTGAATCCTACTCCCATCTAAAAGACACTGAACTAAATAACTGGGCTGAAATGAATAACTAAACTGAGCTGATAAGCTGAACTGATATTGATTATCTAAACTGATACTAGTGGTATTGTTTAGTGGAGCAAAACTAAGTTTACTAGATTTCGATGACTGGCAGAATGTATGGAGTTCTAAGGACTTTAGAGAACTGAAATTACTGAGATTTACTTTGAATACTGAGGTTACAGATGTTACTGAGTACTGAGATCACTGAGATTACTGAGGTTACTGGATTTTCTTGAGTCACATGACTGAATTCTATAGATCGTGGCTTGGCAGAGAGTATCATGATAACATGATATGGCTTTAGGAACACAACTATATTTATGGGTATGAATACCCCCAACACTTGATGGAAGGAAACTGACACAACATGACTTACTTGACAATAAGATTGGAGTCCACAATTCACATTGTCATAAGTAGAGGAAATTATACTTCATGTAGTTCTTCAACATCTTAGGCATGGTAGGGAGTGCATGGATATATTTCATGTACATATAGTATATCTCCATTATCATACATGCTTCATACCAAAACAATATCAACACATCAGTAGCATGGAATTTATATTGAAGTATATAGCTAATATGGACTTGTCATTTAGATAACATGGAACCATGTAAACATGAATTTCTAGCATCTTAAGCATTTTATCAAACACCTTGCATGCATAATATTAAGCATAGGTGTACTTAAAAAATTTAGAAATCTTGAACCACCCAAATTCATGGTTTCCAACTAACCTATTCACATGATTCTTAAAAAACACATCAAGACACAACCTTGAATCCAAACAACAATCATTAACATGAATATAGTCATAAAACAACTAGGAAATCACAATTTATAATTTAAAACTTGATTCTTGAGCTCCATGGATGAAAGGGACCCATGGATGAAAACTTCGCATACCTTAGATTAAGAATTTATGAGGATTGATGGAAAAATTTCCTTGAAATAGAATATACTATGAAAACCCTAGGGCTTGTTCTTGAGAGTTGTGATCTTGAGAGGAAACCCTAATTTTGTGGTTGAGAGTGTATGCGAGAGCTTTTTGAGATATTTAAATAAATCTCCTTGAGGTTTATAAGTCGTGGGAATTGAAGGAAAAGGACCAAAATACCCTTACTAAAACGTCCCTCAATTGCTGGAAAAATATACTTGACGCCATCTGTGACAGGATGTCAGGTCCGCGATAGGCCGTCACGAAGGGTCATCACAAAAGGGGTCCAAATTCTTGATTTTCTACCCAGGGATGACGACGTCATCAGAAATGTCATCAGAATGTGACGACGTCATCAAAAAGGTTGTCAGAAACATGATAGCCCATCAAAAACGTCGTCACCATTTTCCAGCTTGACATGCTGGAATAAAATGGGGATAACTCTTTTCTCCGATATCAGATTTAGGAGAAATTGGTATCGTTGGAAAGATAATTCAAAGATATTTCATTTGATAAATAGTAAACCATCCATTTAGTCATATACAATGAGTTATGGTCAATTGAAGTTGACCCAAGTTTTGACGCTTACTAAAACTTGAACGATAGGAAAGATTTCAACTTGTACCTGAGTTAGGGGACCTCTAGGATCTAAATTCATGCTCAAATAAATTCTCGCACTAAATAATTTATTAACGCACTAAATTTATATAGGATTTGAGGCTTTTGAAATATCCACACATAGGAATGATGGATTTTCATTTTAGTCCAAAATGTGGGGTATTACACCTGCCTTTATCGAGTTAAGCTCTATCTGAGTCATAAGGTTCTAAAAACTATGATGATTAGCATAGATCTCATAATTAACACCATAATAAATAATCCATCAAAACCTTAAGCGCAAAAACTACTGTCGGTAACTCTAAATCATGAGTAAGAAAGTTGTGCTCATGCATCTTCAACTACCTCTATGGATAATAAATAACTCATCCATGCTGCATCTAAATACAACCCAAACCAACACTAGAAGCATCACAATATATGGCAAATCCCTCACCATCAGTAGGAAAAGCCATACATGAGCTGGAGTGAGAAAATCCTTAAGATTCCAAATGTTCAACTCATATTCCTTAGACCATTGGAAAGGAACCTCCTTCTGGGTCTATTTGGTTGTCAGTGTTGCAATAGTAGCAAAATCCTCAACGAACTACCTATAGTAACCTATGAAATAAATAAAGCTTCAAACCTCTAATGGATTTGTCAATATGATCTAATCTCAAATAGACTTATTCTTTATTTGATCCACCATAATCCCATCCTTAGACACCATATATCCTAAGAATATATCCAACTCAATCCAGAACATGCACTTAAGGAATTTGGCTAAAAGACTATGCTCTCTCACAATCAAGAGAACAATTCTCAAATTTTGCATATACTCCTCTCTACTTTGAAAATACACAAGGATGTCATCAATGAACACAATAATGAAGGAATCTAAATAAGGCTTGAATACCCAGTTCATCAAATCCATGAGTACAACTGGGGCATTGGTCAACAAAAAGACATCACCAGGAACTCATTGTTGCCATAGTGAGAACTAAAGGTTGTCTTTAGGATATCCTCAACCCGAATCCTCGGCTGATCATAACCAAATATTAAGTCAATCTTAGTGAACACCGCCTCTCCCTAAAGTTGGTAAAACAAGCCATCAATATGAAGCATAAGGTATCTATTCGTCACTATCACCTTATTCAACTATCTTTAATTGATACACAATTACAAGGAATCATCCTTTTTCTTCACATACAAGATAGGAGCACCCTCAGGTAACAACTTGTCCTAATGAAACCTTCACCTAAAATATCCTAAAGTTGAGAATTTGGCTCCTTAATCTTGGTAGGAGCCATAGGGTAAGGTTCCATAGAAATAGGTTAAGTTCAAGGCTCATGATTCACCATAAAATCTGTATCATGCTCTCAATAAAGATAATATAGATAAAAAGGAAAAACATCAGGAAAATCACAGACTATATAAATAGAATCAAGAGAAGGACTCTTCGCACTAACATCATGAATATAAACTTGATAAGACTTGCAACCCCTCGATATATGTATCCTAGCCCAAACATAAAAAATAATCCCTATTAATGCACCACTAATACATCCCTACCATACAGTTTAGAGTATACCGATATGGCTAAGGTAATGATCTTGGGAAAAAATCAAAGACTGCACGATAGGGAATAATAAGTCCATGCCTACAATAGCATCAAAGTCCACCATATCTAAAACAATAAGATTATCCTGAGTATCAAAATCTTGATGGTCACAAAACATGATCTATAAATCCAATCCACTATTAAAGAATCACTCGTAGAAGCAGATACGTGTCATGGCATAAATATGAAATTCTAAGGCTACTCTAATCGTGGTGCATAATAAGTAGACACCTATAAGTAAGTGGATCATGTATCTAAAGCAAAAATAAATTAATGGCACACTAAGATCGTAACTATAATAACAGCATCTGAAGACTTTACCTTCGTATACCAAGTATAGTATATATATGGCCTTGCCCACTACTTGGCTGGGTGCCTAACTAATAACCTATCCTACAAACCTGAGGACCTCCTCGAGAAACCTAGGGACCACCCGAACGACCCTGCATACCACCATTAGTTGGGGGTGGCACTGCCCTAATCTGTGAAACACTATGCACAGTAGGTATAATTATCCCACTTTAGGGACACTCTATTGAATAACGACCAATGTCTCTATTTTGATAGCATTTCCTACATACTTTACTATGTCTAGAAGATCTAATTTCCCCATAATAGCTATCTTAGCAAGAAAAACCAGAATATGTATCACCAAAACGCTGACCGCTACTTTGTCCAGGATGACCACTATAAGTGGAATAACCACCATCAACAATCTTATGTGCAATATAAACAAGCCTACTAGACTGAATTTAATGTTGATACAACAGGCGTGGGAGGTACCTACCCTAAGAACCTCTTTCATTGAATTATGAGGCATTTTAGTTCCTATTAAACTATCATGGTAACATAATCTCTTATTGCTACCAACTTCGGTTTCATGGTGCATCTCCTCTATGGAATAATCATAATTTGAGACCTAAACCAAACACCAAATCTACTCATACTCGATATGCAAAATAGTTGTAGCATGCCTATCTAACTCATGGAATCAATCCTCATACTCGAATCCAATCATAGACCCATGCTCTTATCTATAGAACTGATCTCTTAGAACCTCCTTAAGTCTACAAAGCATATACTTCTCCAAGAAAACCTCTGATAACTAAGTCCATGTCAAAGGGGAGATCCAACTGGCTTGGAATTAAGATAACCTCTCCACCAGTGTCTAGCTATCAAGTCCAACTAAACATTACTGTTTTCAACACCTTGAGTCTTCACCAAGAAAAAATTATAAAGCCTATCCTCACAATCATTCAACGACTAAAATGCATTCTCCTTTGGTATCCCAGAAAAACCTAGGCAATGTCAATCTCCAAAATTTTCCCAATATTTTCTAATCCTCACCAGATATAGTAGGTTGGGTGGCTATTAACTGAGCAACTACTATAGCTGAAGGGATCTCAACCCTTGGAGTCACAGCTATAGGGTGTGCCTCTGCCCTTATGCCACTCCGATTTATATACTAATCACTATTATATGGGGAACCATCAATCAAACCCAAAAAATGAACTAAATCATATCTGAGCATTAACGAAGAAATAAACCCAGGGGATCTTGGTGTACTCCCTATCTAACCACTAGTTAGGGTTGAGAAATATCTGTTGTGGGAGTAGGAATAGGGTCTTATAAAGACTCCCTATCTGGACTTCTAGATAAGGTTGCAGCTCTCATATGCCTCAGACCTCTAGGTCATCCACAACCTCTAATAGGATCCCTAGTAATGAAATCAGGGTTATCGTCTATAATAGCAGTAGGTCATATCATAGCCATATGCAAAAGAGTAAAACTAGGTGAATTTTAGAATCCAATACGGAGTCATAGTAAAAAATAAGGGAAGGGAGTGAAGATCTCCTAATAATTTCCTATAGCCTTCCGAACATAAGAAATAAACATCATTATTTTTATTTGTGGGAGTATACTAGACACTTATTCTTCTAGAAACAATACTTGTGAACTTAGGATATGATACCATTTTGTTAAGACCTGATTTCATGAGTCATGATGGCACCTACTTTAGCCCGCCAATAGCTAATCCAAACTATATCCAAAACAAGAAGTAAATGAGCTAATTGGTGGAAGGTAAGGTACATATCATAATTACCCAATTAATTAGATTACAATCCTTAAAATATAGGGATAGTAATGCAACTGAAGAAAAATAAATAGAATAATTAAAATATCAGATGACTTAGTAAGGTCGCTACAAGAGCTTATAGAAAAAGTATAAGAGTACTATAAGTATCAAATGTACAATAGTCTCAAATAAAAATACCAAGTAAAATAGAAAAATGAGAGAAAGTCACCTCCGACTCCATAAGTTTACCATATTTTCAACCTCTGAATAGAACTAATATAACATTAATAGCGGCAGCTAGTACTTAGATCTGTATTAAAAAATAATGTAGCAGTGTAGTATGAGTATCAAAGAAATGGGTTACAGTATGTATTATTTGTCGACTGAGCCAAATCAGAATATATTTTCAATAGGATGTGTGATAAAAACTACTACCTATTAAAAAGGGAAAATCTAGAATAGTGTTCAAAATACTAAAGGTAAACAATCGAGTAAATAACATTACGTGAACATGAGTAATTATAGCCTAACTGGGCCCCCATAAGTCCAAAAGGTGAAAACAAACATAAATATGGGGCCCCATAAGCTCGATTGATGCAACCAAGAAGGGAATACCGATAGTAATGCTCATAAAAGATTCAAACCTCAAAACTGTAACCATGGATCCTACCATACCATAAACACTGAATGCAAACTCATTCCATAACAAACATAAGTAGTCCTTCAATGCCAAACTTGAATAAAAAATAGTATCGCCCATGCTAGACTTGACCAAGAAATAGTATCATGAATAGAAAACATAAACCACAAATAATATCATCACTGATGTTGAACTAAAATCAGTATTAATATCAAAACTATCAGGCATGAAGCGATCTTAATAATTTAAAGGTACAAGACTAGAACAAGTCGAAATATGTATAAATCCTCTTTGGACTCAAAAATGTAAATCAGATATTAGATGATGGACTCTTAAATCTACAAGGAGATAATTATCATTTTGACTTAAAGAGGGATAGAGAGGCCTACTCCTAACCCTAAGAGTCCACTATAAGGCAATTTCTACCCTAAACTAGACAAAGGTTCAAAAATCCCACTACAAGGTGCTATTTAAATCTCATTACTCCTTAGGTGGTGATTAAACCCAAGGAATTGATAGTTAAATCAAATTCACCTAAATACAGCTAACTTAATGGATAAATAATACAAATTTTTTCTAACTATATGATCATGTTGTAATTCCAAAACTAAAACTAGCATAATATCACTCCAAAATATCATTAAGAACAATCTATGAGGAGAGTAAGTCTAACCTACCTGGATGCCAATGGATGCCCTAATAAGTCTTCTAAATTAAAGATTCTCCAATCTAAGAAGCCTCCAAATGATATCATTCTATAAAAAAAGTGATTTATATATTAATACGAGAATACTGATGCCCATATTGAATTTTAAGCATTGGGTCCGAAATTGAGTCAAAATCCCATGTGGGTTCTGCTTGTGAAATCATAATTCTAAAATATTTTCCAAGTCCCTATATGCCCAAGTATTATTTGCCCTTAAGAATAAGGAAACTCCAAGATGAATCTAAACTCAATACAACCCATCAAGGAAATAGTTTATATGATTAAATCAGAGAATCAAATAAAGAAATTGAAGGAAACTTACAAGGATTATGATGAGAGAATAACTTTCCCAAGCTCGCCAATACCCCATGATCACCCAAGGATTAATTTCTAAATTTCCTACATTCTATATGGTTTTAATGTCATTGGGACTTGGAAAAAAGGGGAGAAAAATAAATGAAGGGGAGATTTTAATGTCCTATGGTTACCACTTAAGTGTTAATTGACCACTTACACAATCGTGGCTAGAGCAGCATATGGCCTCTGTAGCGACACCTGCACCTGGCTGACCTTAGCTTTAGCAAACAACATGACGCTTAAGTAACGTCCGTTAAATTTGTAAGATCTATGCTAAATCGATAGTGCAAGGACCAACCTTTGTCTCTAAAGATACTCGTTAGCTACTAGAGCGGCCAAAGGTCCGCCTAAGTAGTTGCACTTGTTGAGTCCATGCACCAAATAAACGTACTTTTTGCCAAGTTTCCATTGACCCTTCAAGATTCATTAAGAATCTTATGAATGCAAATGAACTATGCTACTTCATCAAATTCAACATTCCAAACTCAACATCACCATTAAAATTTTCATTCAGAGTAATTTTAATGAAATATGGGCCCACACACAAGGGCCACTTTAAGCAAGATACATCTCATAGCTTGAAATAAGTCTGGAAGCCTTGGGACCTAAACTAGAAGTCCTTCTACCATAAAATCAAAATTTTAGAGCTGATGAAACTTTCAAACTTATCATGCGAGATAGTTAACCTAACTGATAGCTAATCTCTACTAGGAAAGCTACAAAATAGAAAATTGACTTTAAAAATCAAATGAACTACTTGATAACCTAACTTTCAATTGGAAGAAAATTTGTAAAAAGGAATGAAGTATAGATATACAAAAAATAACCTTGAGGGTCATTACAGATGTGAACAACAAAAATAATTTAGCAAGTATGAGGACACCTTCCCTATTCCTGCAAAGGCTTAAAAAGAAATAGGAGGAAACATGCTTTCAAAAGTTTATTGATTGGTTAAAATAGGTGCATATGAATCCTCCTCTTTTTGATATTATTATGGAATTCATAGGTATTATATCTACATTAAGGACAGTATGACAAACAAGAAAGGGTTGACTTAGTGTGCTACTGTTGCACTATAATGACCCTTCTGATCATTTCTCATGATTCTACTTATTTTTAAGGTTAAATCTTTTCCATAGCTACCCCAAGTCATGTATAACTTTATAAAACTTTTAACTCAGTTACCTGTTTGGCCGTTTGACTTTTAGAACCATTTTCTCATATCGATGTCTTTGTTGTTTCCAAAAGGCCATCAAGGGAAAACTTTAGTAAAATGATATTGGATGCAAATTTAGACTTTTTTATCAACTTTGTAACATTGATTTTATGTTGGGTAGACATTTATTTTGGGTCCCGCTATGCCCGAACATATTTTGACCCATTGGTCAAAAAGTTGATAAAATTGGAAATTCAGATGAAGGGCCCACAAATGGTCAAAACAAGCTCGGATGGAAAATATGACTTTGCCAATGTGTCCCAAATGTAAAAATTAGTGTGGTTGCATATATTGTTTGTTCATATAGGACTCTGTATGCATCCCGAGTCCTTGGCCTGAACTTGGAATCAAACTCCACGTTTCAACAATCTTTCAGTACAACAAGTTTTGTGATTGCATGGGCATAGATGTGATATAATGATCATAATCATGGTACATATGTGTGCACGATCAAACTAACTAAGGGCCTTGGATGGGATAAATACTCTTTTTGGTTGAGATTTGGATATTTTCTCCATTGTCTTGAGCCTCAATTTTGTGACTCTTGGGTGTTGATTAGGAGATTGAGTAACTTGCACAATTTTGTTTAAGTTTGAATCTAAGATATGAACCCTTTAGTGATAGTGTTGAAATTTTGATTGCTTGATCCCAAACCCCTAATGACTTGAGGCTTGATTTTAGCCAAAAATAAGGTTATTTTTCACCAATTTTTTAAGGATTATAACTACCTAGTGGTATTTGAACAATGGGTTGTCCTCGAAAAACTCATTTTCCATATGTATTTTGGGTGTTATTTTGGACCTGAAGCATAATAGTGCAATATATGTGTTGTTATTCTCATAATAATACATAGATTACATTGTTGATTACTTGGCTTATAGAAGAAGCTTCGAGGAAAGGGAAAGTGAAGAATGTTGGTTCATTAACTATATTTGGATTTGAGGTAGGTTTGGCTTATTTATAGTTAGATTGAGATTTATTATTTTATAACTTTGATATTTGATATGATTGGGCAAGGTCTGAGATGTTAAAATGGTATGTGGTAATTTTTAGGTTTAGTTGAATCACTTAGGTCCTTATATACCTTAAGTGGTATATGGTAATTTTTAGGTTTAATTGAATTACTTAGGTCCTTAGATACCTTATGTGTGAGATTTGACTCATAGTCTAGAACCTTAATTAGTTAGACTTGTTTAATCATAAATAGCATGTGAATTCTATAGTTGCACTAGTTAGATAGGGTGACCTCATTCACTCATCGTAAGAGTATGTTGGCCTAGATATGCCTAGATATGGAATTAGCATTACATGATTGGGATCACTAAAGAGTAATACTTAAGGTAAGATTGTCCTATAGAACAAGGGTGGATTGTTAAACCTTTGAGACATGACTTAGATAACTTAGTCTAATTCTGGGTAGAAGTTAGACTTGAAGAAGATAACTTAGGATATTAGTAGAGGAATTTGACCCACCCTAAGCTTGAACTATGTAACTTCATTAGTGACCTCGATACTTGTTGAATACCTAGAATATGCTTTGATAACATGATGGCAATACCTGGTGAATGGTTTATTTGTGATGTTAATTTTGGAGATATTATACATACTTTATTTATTACCTCATTGACACAATTCAGATAGCATTTGAAAGTCTTGTGAATTAAACCTATGACCATGCTATCACTTAACACATAGGCTAGTTTACTATGTGAGTCTTGGATCATGTTATTACTCATATTATTCTCAAGCCTAGTGACTAAACTTATATATTGTGCCAATGAATCCCTTTTGTGCTAGGATTGTGAATCATGCCTAATAAGAGAGATTCTAGAAAGTATAAACATGGCATATAATTGACAATGCTAATACCCATGTCATCCTTGGTAATGTATTAAGTGTTCATAACACATGGATATGTAAGTTCATGCACTTACTATTATAATACATTGATGATGAATGGTGAAGTACTATGATGTGTCCTTCTTTACTCCTCTTACACTCATTTGTTATTAGGGCTTATACATGTTATTGATTTGTGTATATGCTTATATATATATATATATATATATATATATATATATATATAAATATATATATAAATATATATTATTGTCATGTTAAATATTGATGATATTATGATACCCGATAAGTCCGAAGGATATATTGATGAAATTATCATGCCCATTAAGTCAGAAAGATATATTGATGATATTATCATGCCCTTCAAGTCCAGAGGATATATTGATGATATTATGATGCTCGATAAGTCCATAGGATATATGATTGACATTATGATGCCTGATAAGTTTGGATGATATATTGATGATGTTATGATGCCCAACAAGTCTAGAGGATATATTGATGATATTATGATGTCCGATAAATAAGGAGGATATAATGATTATATGATGATGCTCAGCAAGTCCGAAGGAAATATTGAGGATATTATGATGCCCGGTACATCCAGAGGATCTATGATAAAATTATGATGCCCAATACATCTGGGAGATAATTTGATGTTATATATGGTAGACATTTGTATCTGCATTTTTATGTGTGATTATGTGTTTATATGATTATATTCGTATGTACCTTGAAGATATGATATAAATATTGGGATGTCGGTTATGATTCTTCAATCCTAATAACTTGTTTAGTAGTGTATTTCTTACTAGTGTAAAATGGTGAGTAGAAAGAGAATATTCCCCATAAATAGTTAAGGATAAATGGGCAAGTAGAATCTTGCATTGAAATAAAAATTCACCTAGTGAATATATTGACTTGCATAAATGGATTACCGAAGGAATATTGCCTATTTAAGTGAATTTTGTGGTGACTAGTTGATGCTATGTGACTATTCTTACTTAATGACTAGAAATCTTGAATAATATATAATGGACCTTGTAGGTTGAAATATGATAACTACCTATTGCAGTTGTTATATGTTGTTATATGGTCAATGGTGATAATAGGTGAGCATTGGTGATGATTAATGGTATTGATGACTAATTATAATGTTGTTTGGTTGTTAAATGGGGATTTGTAGATTTTGATGCTACAGAGTACGAGGCATTGGTTGTTAGATAGGTGTGTGCATTTGATGGTATGTACCCCTTTTCCTATATAATGGCAACTACAACTGTGATAATTAGAAATAAGATTTGTTTTAATGCTATCTATAGATTAGTAGTGCATCTTGACTAGGTAAGGATATTGTTTACTTAGTAAATTATAGTAAGTGCTACATCATGGTTTAGGTTTACGAAAGGATCGACTAGGCGGTGATTGGAAATTCTATGATAACCAGTGAATTAGTATCCAAATAATAAGTGTTGGTTAGTTAATAATGACTAGATAGAGTGTATTGATATCATAGATATCTAAATGGCTAACTGATTATGGTTATGGGTACCTTTGTATATGTTGTAGTAAATGATAATTACTATGGATCTTGGAAAATGACCTTTGTTGGAAAATGTGCAAATCATGGATAAAGGTGAGTTTGTTATGTATATATGTCTTTATACATTGGTGATTTGATCTACTGATGCACTCATTAGTTGTATAGGACGTTGTGCTGAGTTTTTTACTTTATGTTCTTTTGGTGTACATCCTGGTGGTATGGGATGCAATGGTGAGTTTTCTTACCTTATGCTTTAATGTATGTGTGTGAGTTAAATTTGTTATTTATTTAGTTGTGATTGCATTAAGGTCGCTTTACGCTTTTGGATCGATTACTTATTATATCATATGGTTTTTGTATTCATAGCTATAAGATGTTATATTATTGTTCTAGTTGATTAGTTATTTTGTATAGTGATGATGAAAATGATTCAGGTTCAATTCTGTACCTTGACTTGGAGATGTTATGTTGCTTTATGTCATCTTTATATTATAATTTAGCTCAGTTAGCCGATGATACCTACTGAACACTAGTTTTTTTTGTACTCATACTAAACTTAAGTACCTTTTTGGTGCAGACCCGAGTACTAGTTGCAGCCACTGAGTTGAGATCATGTCGTGTGGATCTTCCCAAGAAAGGGTGAGCTTTTGGAGTTTGAGTTTCCTATTTCTCTCCTATCTTTGTTCCATCTTTTGTATTTAAGACGAATGTATAAGACTATTTAGACTTTGAGTTGTATTTCCTATTATCGTACTTAGATACTCTTGTACTTATAATACAAGGTCATGGGATTGGTATCTTTAGTTGATTGTCTATTATGGAACATTGTTGTTTATGATTGAGTTCATCTATTGTGGCCCTTGTCGGGTATTTCTACCAAGGTAACCCATTTCCTTAGCTTCAGGTTATAGTGTTGACTTACCTACTAGTGGGTTTTAGTAGCTGTCAGCATGACTTGTGAATTGGGTCATGACATGCACTTAATGAATAGTGCAAATCCTAAATTATAAAAAATTAGTGAAAATCCTAAATTAGAAAAAATTACTAACAAAGAACAAAGATTTAGGAAGCTTGACCATCTAGATCACTTTAGGGTGGTGTATCAAAGATCGGGGTTTGTGTGATCTCGGGGAAAACATCAACTTGATACCTATTATTTTGTTCAAAAATATAGTTTTGGGAAGTCCAAGGCCCACAATAGTACTTTATAGCTAGCTGATTCATTTGGAAGGCACTATGGAATATTTTATGTAATACCCCAATCATTCCTTAAGCCTAAATCTTTCTTTTGAGTGGATAGGGGTGGCTTCCAAACAGACTGATGTTTATATTGTGTTGTATTTATCGAATTTATACTTTTTTTTACATAGAGCATTGAATAAGGTTTCCATCAATACCAATTTCATCAAAATCTTATATCGAACGAGGAATTATGGCCGTTTTACTAAGCGATATCGGAATTGGCCAGGCCTAATGGTAGACCTGAAGGACCGCCAAGTCCTTGGTGGAACATCAGTTGTCCCACCAATCCAAGGAAGTAACCCCTTTTTCTGGCCATCGTGTGACGGTCAAAATGGTCGGTCGCCAAAAATTTGACGGACCGTCAAGAGAACTATCAAGTCGAGGCAAAATATCCCATTTTTTACCCCCGAGTGATGGATGATCTGGTAGACCATCAGTTTCCTGACGGATCATCACTTCGACCATCACGTCGAGGCAGAATGTCCCAATTTTGGCACTCGAGTGACGGACGATCTGATGGACTGTCAGTTGCTCTAACGGACCATCAGTTCGACCATCACAGCGCCCGATCTACAGTTTTTTTCTTGTTTTTAAAAGGATATTTTGGTCATTACCACCCCTTTTCATCTTATATATATATCCAAGTAGAGAAGAGACATTCATTCTCTCTCCAATCTCTTCTATGAAATTTCTAGAGAACTAGGGTTTCTCTTTGCCAAATCCAAATTATCTCCCAGAAATTCAAGAATCTTCCATTGATTTCTCCAAGTTGTTCAAGAATTAAGTTTTCCAAGTCAAAGGCATCAAGAATCTTAGCCCAAAAGTGCGAGAAATAAGTTCCAATCAAGTCTCTTATTCTCAAATTTATAATCCAAGGTATGTAGGGCTTGAACAAGAATATCATTTTATTCTTGTGCCCAAAGAATTGATTTTTACTTTAGCAATTTCATGATCATTGCAAGTGGGTTTATGCCCAAATTAATTTATTGATGAATTATGATATTTGAGTTGATTAAGTTTGTTATTATGATTTATTTACCATCATATTTCTTAAATTAAGGATTTATGCCATGAGATGCATATTTTTATTATGTATTGATAATTTCTAAAAGATTTGAGATAAGTGTCATGTTTCAAGATTTTCTATGAAATATTGATTATTATATATATATATATATATATATTGATATTTCAGAATGAAAGTCAAGAATGAGTCTTTTGATGTCTTTCTAAAGTTTTGACATTTGACATGATTTGATGAGCAATACACTTGATGTTGAGAAAGATTGTTTTGATTTTGAGTTGAGTTAGGAATCCACAGTTGTATATGATTTACAGATGAGATATATTTATGTTTTGGTTTCTACGATAGATCTATGAGTTGATATTGATTAAGTTGGATTTCCTAATGCGTTTTCAGCTGAGTCTGGGAGGAGTATTTAGCAACGAGTGGGAAATGTAGTATTTCCCCAAAACTACGTACCACCGTAGGATTGATATTGGTAATTGTGGGACAGAGGCCAAGTATGGGATTGTGATAAGAAAAATTGAGGTTGTACTCCCTGGAAAGAGTACGACACTCCCACCAATGTGGGGTTCTCTCCTTAGGAGGGCAAAACATTAGACTCCATACGGCTCACATGGTTTAGTTTATGTTGGTTATAAAAAAACTCCCAAGTGCATAATGATCTAAGTTCCTTGAGTTACCGAGTCACTCTAAGTCATGAGTCAAAGAGTTTGAGTTGAGTCAAATTATTTATGAGATTTATGAAGTATGTATTTTATTGATAATTTATGGAAATAATACTGCAGGTAATTCAAGAGAAGAGAGTTATTACTGTCAGCATGCATTATTTTCTTACACAGTTATGATATTATTTAAAATATTGCATACACCCCCACATACTCAGTACATTCCCAAGTACTGACTCCTATACTCTTCTGTGTTTTATATTTCCTTGTGATATAGGTTTAGGTGCTCAGTCTCAGTAGCGACAGTGATCTTTGAGTACCTTCATCAAAATTTCTTCAGTTGGTGAGTCCTCATGGTTCAAGGACCTGTATCTTTGATTTTGTCTTATTAATAGATGGTTTTTGCCTTTCAGTTCAGTACGAGTCAGTTGGGGGATGTGTCCCAATGGCTCTTCAATCTTATGTAGTAGAGGCTTTGTCAGACTAGAGTACTAGTATATGCAGAACTTCACTATTTTGATTGTACAAGATAGTATCTCTTTATATTCCAATGTGTTCATGGCATGATTATTCTTTCTTACTCTAGCTTGATTTTCATTGTAGTGAGTTCTGAAAGTGATGACAGGCTTAGAGGGTTAGCTTGAGGTCATGTGTGGCCTTAGGCTCTGTATGATGTCTCGGGATAGGTTCTCAGGTCATTACAAGCATGATATCGGAGCGCCTAAGGTTTGAAGAGTCCTAAGGAGTCTGACAAGCCACGTTACGTAGAGTCTTGATCATCGGTGTGTAGCGCGCCACATCTATGAGCAAAAGGCTTTGGGATATTTTAGGAAAAGCTATTTCTTTCTTTCAAAAGTCTATCGTGCCTATGACTATTTTTTTTCTACTGTTAATTTGTGCTCTTTTATGATAGAAAATGCCTCCTCGTTGAGCTTGTAGAAACAACGAGCAACCTCAACCCGTTGATCCCCTGAGCGAGCCTGTGTCACTTATGAAATTTTGGGAAGCTTTTCAGGCACTAGCTCAGACAGTTACCACCAATGCTCAAGCCAAAACCCAGGCTACTATTCTATATTCGCAAGGGAATAATTCTGCTACAGCTCAGGTTTATGACTTTATGCAGATGAATCTGCTAGAGTTCTATAGGTCGAAGGTAGGTAAAGTCCCACAGATATATCTTGATGAGGTTAAAAAGATCACCCAAATTATGCATGTAACAGAGGAAAAGAGTATGGAGCTAGTTTTCTATTGCTTGAAAAATGTTTCTTATGATTGGGTGGAGATATGGAGGAAGAGTAGTGGGGAAGATGCTGCTCCCATGACTTGACAGGATTTCCAGGATGCGTTCTTAGATAGATTCTTTCCCCCGGAGCTGAGAAAAGCAAAATTAGAAGAATTTATGAACTTGAGATAGGGATCTATGACAGTTAAAGAGTATTGTCATAAGTTCAACCAGTTATCTAAGTATGCTCCCAGTATGATGGCCGATTTTAGAACTAGTGTGAATAAGTTTTTGGATGGTGTATCTGGTTATGTTGTGAAAGAGTGTAGGTTCGCTATGCTTAATAGGGACGTGGAACTTTCTAGACTAATGATGCATGCTCAATAGATTGAAGCGGACAAGGTGAAAGAGAGAGAGAATAAGAAAGAATAAGAAAGTTAGATTAGAGCAGCAAGAGTATGGTCAGACTAGATTTTTTGGAGGGAATCGCCATCAATCCCAGAACCATTCACTTGTGCCAGTGCTCCCATATTTAGAATAAGGCAGGAGCAGGGTAATAGGTCTACTATGTCCAGGTCCCAGGATAGTGTGAGTAACAAACCTTATCGTCCCCCATGTCTGAAGTATGGTAAGGACTATCCTGGTAAGTTCTTAGTTGATCAGAGGGGTTTTTTGGTTGCGGTAAGCTAGGCCACAGATTTAGGGATTGCCCATATGCCAGATAGGGGAGCCGTGATGTTTGTCCCCAAAGTCAGGCTATTAGTCCCTCAGCCCCTTAAGTTGGTTCTACTCCTCCTCAGGGTGCCTCGTGTATTACTATCGGTGGTCAGCGCCAGAATCACTTTTATGCTATACCACCCCGCCAAAAGCAGGAGGATTCACTAGATGTTATTACTGGTAGGCTTCCTATATTTTATTTTGATGTGTATGTATTGATGGACCCTAGATCAAGTCTTTCTTATGTGACTCTGTTGGTGGCTGTGAATTTTGAAATTAGTTCTAAAAAGATTCTTGAGCCTTTTCTAGTTTCTGCACCAGTGGGTGAATTTGTTGTTGCTAAGAAAGTGTATAAGAAGTGTTCTATCACTGCCCTTAATAGATCATGTTTGCAGATTTGATTGAGCTAGATATGGTTGGTTTTGACATTATTCTAGGTATGGATTCGCTTCACCCTTGCTATGCGTCTATAGACTGTCGTACCCGTGTAGTCAACTTTCAATTTCCCAACAAGCCAGTTTTTGAGTAGTCCAAAAATTTTGTAGCTCCCAAGAGTCATTTTATATCCTACCTTAAAGCCAGGAAATTGATATTTAAGGGTTGTGTCTATCATTTGGTTTGAGTTAAAGACACTAAGTCCGAGACCTCACCTATTCAGTCTATTAGCATTGTCAATGAATTTCTTGATGTTTTCTCGGAAGATCTCACAGGGGTACCTCCTAATAGAGAGAAAGAATTCGGGATTGATCTTCTTCCTGATATGTAACCTATTTCTATTCCTCTGTATCATATGACCCCTACAGAACTTAAAGAGTTGAAAGAGCAACTCAGAGATCTTCTTGATAAGGGTTTCTAAAGGCCCAGTGTATCTCTTTGGGAAGCACCCGCTCTATTCATGCAAAAGAAAGATGGTTTATTGCGTATGTGCATCGACTATCGTTAGCTCAACAAGGTCACAGTCAAGAATAAGTACCCTCTTCCTAAAATTGATGACTTGTTTGATCAGCTGCAAGGTACCAGTTATTTCTCAAAAATAGATTTGAAATCCGGCTATCACCAAGTTAAAGTCAGAGAGAGTGATATTTCAAAGATAGCTTTCCGCACCCATTATGGTAATTTTTAATTCCTAGTCATGTCCTTTGGGCTAACAAATGCCCCAGCAGCTTTTATAGACCTTATAAATTGGGTGTTCAGATAGTACCTGGATATATTCATTATTATATTCATAGATGATATTCTTGTGAACTTCCAAAATGAAAATGACCATGCAGATCATTTTGAATTGTCTTGCAGACCTTTAGAGATCATCAGTTGTATGCTAAATTTAGCAAGTGTGAATTGTGGCTAAGGTTAGTTGCCTTCTTGGGTCATATTGTTTCTTCTGAAGGTATTCGAGTTGATACTCAAAAGGTAAAAGATGTAAAAAATTGGCCTAGACCTATCTCTCCATCTGATATTAGGAGTTTCTTTGGCATAGCCAGTTACTACCGTCGTTTTGTGAAAGGTTTCTCTTCCATTGCAGCTCCTTTGACCCGGTTAACCTAAAAGAAAGTTAAATTCCTATGGTCAGATTCCTTCAAGAAGAGTTTTTAGGAGTTGAAGACTCGACTCACTTCAGCCCCTGTGATGACCTGCCTAATGGTGTAGATGATTTTGTGGTGTATTATGATGCTTCGAGTGTTGGTTTGGGGTGCGTTTTGATGCAGAAGGATAAGGTTATAGCCTATGCCTCCCGACAGTTAAAACCTTATAAGAAGAATTATCCAACCCATGATCTCGAATTAGCTATTACGATTTTTGCCTTATAAATCTGGAGACACTACTTGTACGGTGTTCATGTTGATGTCTTTACCGATCACAAGAGTTTATAGTATGTGTTTACTCAGAGAAAGTTGAACCTTCGGCAGAGTCAATGGTTGGAACTGCTAAAGGACTATGATATGAATGTCTTATATTACTCGGGCAAGGCCAATGTAGTGGCAGATGACCTTAGTAGATCTTCCATGGGCAGTGTAGCGCATATAAAAGAAGATAAGAAGGAGTTGGCCCGCAAAGTGCATCGTTTGGATAGGTTAGGTTTTAGATTGCTTGACTCAGCTGAGGGTAATGTTTGGGTTCAGAGTTGTTTCGAATCTTCCTTAGTTTTGATAGTGAAGGAGAAGCAGGATATGGATTCTCGTTTGGTTGAACTGAAAGGGTCCATCAAAGACCAAAAGGTGAAGGTTTTCTCCCAAGGGGGAGATAGTGTATTGAGATTTCAGAATAGATTATGTGTGCCTACTACGGATGACTTGAGGGAGAGAATTATGGCTGAAGTGCATGGAGTGCGGTACTCTATTCATCCCAGTACTACTAAGATGTACCGTAATTTACAGGAAATTTATTGGTGAAATAGTAAGAAAAAGGATAAAGCGAAGTTCATAGAAAAGTGTTCAACTTACCAATAAGTTAAGATAGAGCACCAAAGGCCCAGTAGGATGATGCAAGAACTTAGTATTCCTACATAGAAGTGGGAAGAGGTGAACATGGATTTCATCACCAGTTTACTTCTTTCTCATCGTCATCATAATTCTATATGGGTCGTTATAGATAGGTTGATTAAGTCCATACATTTCCTGCTAGTACATACATTTTTCACTGCTGAGGACTATGTTAAGCTGTACATTCGAGAGTTAGTCAGGTTGCATGGAGTTTCATTGTCTATCATCTCTGATAGAGGTACTCAATTTACTTCTCAGTTTTAAAGAGCCTTCAAGAAGGGTCTCGGTACCCAAGTTTATCTTAGCTCCTCTTTTTATCCGCAGATAGACGGTCAGGCTAAGAGGACTATCCAGACTTTAGAGGATACGTTGAGGGCATGTGTTCTTTATTTCAAAGAAAGTTGGGATAAACATTTGCCATTGATTGAATTTGCGTATAACAACAGTTTTTATGCTAGCATTGGAATGGCTCCATGTGAGGCTTTGTATGGTCGGAGGTGCAGATCACCCATAGGTTGGTTTGAAGTAGGTGAGGCTACTGTGATTGGACTTGATGCTGTGTTCGAGGTTATGGAGAAAGTTAAGTTGATTTGGGAGAGGTTGAAGACAGCCCAGGGTCGTCAAAAGTCGTATGCAGATGTGAGGAGAAGAGCTCTTGAGTTTGAAGTTGATGATTTGGTGTACTTGAAAATTTTGCCCATGAAAGGTTTGAAGATATTTGGAAAGAAAGGAATGCTTAGTCCCTGTTATATTGGCCCTTATAAAGTGTTGAATCGTGTTGGGAAAGCAGCTTATGAGATTGAGTTGCCTGCAGAGTTATCAGTTGTCCACCCTGTCTTCAAGAAGCACATGGGTTACTTTGTTGTTGTTTATCCGTCAGGAAGCTTTGATGTACAGGATAGCCTTTCATATGATAAATTTCTAGTTGAGATCCTAGATTATGAAGTCCGAAAAATAAGGAACAAAGAAGTTCCCTTGGTTAATGTTTGTGGCGAAATCAATCAGTTGAGGGTGCTACTTGGGAAGCAGAAGAAAATATGCGAGTTAAGTACCCCCATCTCTTTTCCACGAGTTCAAATCAAGCCGAAGGTACCATTCTTCTTAAATCCATTTCCCTACTAATCCAGCGTATTCAATTATATAAATGTCTATTCTATGATTCATGCATCTATGAAGTATTTGGAAATCTAAAGTGAAGTAAGTCGATTGAGCAAATTGTTCCCATAAAGTAATTCCATTTTTCCCTTTGGTCTTGAGGCTAACTAGCAACATTCGAGGATGAATGTTTCCAATGAGGAGATATTGTAATACCCCGATCGTTCCTTAAGCCTAAATCAGTCTTTTAAGTGGATAAGGGTGGCTTCTAAAGTGATTGATGTTTATATTGTGTTGTATTTCTCTAATTTCTACTTTTTTTATGTATAGCATTGAATAAGCTTTCCATCGATACCAATTTCATCAAAATCCGACATAGGACGAGGAAGTTATGGGCGTTTTTCTAAGAGATGTCGGAATCACCCAGGACTAACGTTAGACCTGAAGAATCACCAAGTCCTTGGTGGATCTTCAGTTTTCCCATCAAACCGAGGTAGTAACCCTTTTTTCTGGACATCGTCCGACGGCCAAAATGGTGGGCCGCCAAAAATTTGACGGACCATCAAGAGAACCATCAAGTCAAGGCAGAATGTCCCATTTTTGACCCTCAAGTGATGGATGATCTGGTGGACCGTCAGTTTCCTGACGGGTCATCACTTCGACCTTCACATCGAGGAAGAATGACCCATTTTTGTCTCTCGAGTGATGGACAATCTAGTGGACTGTCAGTTGCTCTGACGGACCATCAGTTCGACCGTCATAGACCCCGATCGATAGTTTTTATCTTGTTTTTAAAATGACATTTTGGTCATTTCCGCCCCTTTTGGTCTTATATATATATCCAAGTAGAGAAGAGCCATTCATTCTCTCTCCAATCTCTTCTAAGAAATATCTAGAGAACTAGGGTTTCTCTTTTCCAAATCCAAATCATCTCCAAGAAATTAAAGAATCTTCCATAGATTTCTCCAAGTTGTTCAAGAATTAAGTTCCCCAAGTCAAAGGCATCAAGAATCTTAGCCCAAAAGTGCAAGAAATAAGTTCCAATCAAGTCTCTTATTCTCAAATTTACAATCCAAGGTTTGTGGGGATTGAACAAGAATATCCTTTCATTCTTGTGCCCAAAGAATTGATTTTTACTATAAGAATTTCATGATCTTTGCAAGTGGGTATACGCCCCAATTACTTTATTGATGAATTACGAGATTTGAGTTGATTAAGTTTTTTACTATGATTTATTTAACATCATATTTCTTAAATTAAGGACTTATGCCATGAGATTCATATTTTTATTACGTATTGATGATTTCTAAATGATTTGAGATAAGTGTCATGATTCAAGCTTTTCTATGAAATGTTGATTATTGAATATATATATATATATATATATATATTGATATTTGGGACTGAGAGTCAAGAATGAATCTTTTGATGTCTTCCTAAAGTTTTGACATTTGACTTAATTTGATGAGCAATACACTTGATGTTGAGAAAGATTGTTTTGATTTTGAGTCGAGTTAGGAATCCTCAGTTATATATGATTTACAGATGAGATATATTTATGTTTTGGTCTCGACGATATATCCATGAGTTGATATTGATTAAGGTGGATTTTGTAACGCTTTCTGAGCTGAGTCTGGGAGGAGTATTTAACACCGAAAAGGAAATGTGGTATTTCCCAAAACTATGTGCCACCGTAGGGTTAATATTGATAATTGTAGGCCAGAGGCCGAGTATGGGATTGTGATAACGAAATTGAGGTTGTACTCTCTGGAAAGAGTACGACGCTCCTGCCAATGTGGGGTTCTCTCTTTAGGAGGGCAAAATATTGGACTACATGCTGCTCACATGGTTTAGTTTATGTCGGTTATAAGAAACTCCCAAGTCCATAATGATCTAAGTTCCTTGAGTTACCGAGTCACTTTAAGTCATGAGTCAAAGAGTTTGATTTGAGTCAAATGTTTTATAAGATTTACGAAGCATATATTTTATTGATGATTTATGGAAATAATGTTTCAGGTAATTCAAACAAAGAGAGTTATTACTGTCAGCATGCATGATTTTCTTACACACTTATGATATTATTTAAAATGTTGCATACACCCCCACATACTCAGTACTTACTCCCATACTCTTCTGTTTTCTATATATTTCCTCGTGATGTAGGTTCAGGTGCTCAGTCTCAGCAGCGACAGTGATCTTTAAGAGTACCTTCATCTAAATTTCTGCAGTTGGTAAGTCCTCATGGTTCAAGGACCTGTATCTTCAATTCTGTCTTGTTCATAGATGGTATTTGTCTTTTAGTTCAGTACGAGTCAGTTGGGGGATCTATCCTAATAGCTCCTCAGCCTTATATAGTAGAGGCTTTGTCAGACTGGAGTACCAGTATGTGCAGAACTTCAGTATTTTGATTGTATTAGACAGTATCTCTTCATATTCTAGTCTGTTCATGGCATGATTATTCTTTGTTACTCTAGCTTGATTTATGTCGTGGTGAGTTCTGAAAGTGATGAAAGGCTTAGAGGGTTAGCTTGAGGCCACGTGTAGCCTTAAGCACCGTGTGACATCTCGGGATAGGTTCTCGGGTCGTTACAGTTGATGATGTGTCAGTGCAAGTGGGCCCACTTATCTTCCTCATGGATTTTACTACTTTTGATTTTAATGCAGATTCGAAAGTCCATTTATTTTTGTTCTTCCATGATTGGCTATTGGACGGGAACTTATAGATGTAGCTATGGGGAAGCTCACAATGACGTCACATGATAAAGATGAAGTATTTGGTGTCTACATGCTCTTAAAAATGCCAGATATCTAGGAGAATTTGCTTGCAATCACGATGATTGATCTTGAATAGAAACTTTCACTAATACTATCAAAGGATCATTTAAAGATATCTCTAGTTGTGTATGATATTCTGAGAGATATATAAGCCCATAATATGATACAAATTCTAGATGTGCCAAGAAAATTTATCTACAAATGGGATTTTGAGCCTCTAAATAGATAACTTGGTCCACCATCCAAGACATATATCATGGAAGCCCCAAAATTGAATATGAAGGCATTGCCATCATACTTCAACTATTCTTGCTTTGAGGACAATGGCACCTAACTAGTTATTCTCTCTATACATTTATCTAAAGCACATGTTAGAGAAGCTTTAGCTCTTTTGAAAATGAGAAACAAGGTGACTAGTTGGTAGATATATGATATTGACAAAATAAGAAAACTTATTACATGCAAAAAAAATTCATTGAGGAAGGGAACATATCATGTTTTAGACATTAGTAGATACTAAATATAGTGATAAAAAAGTAGTGAGGAAAGTAGTGATTAATTGTCTAGATGCAGGCATTTAATATCTTATATCAGATAGTAAGTGGAATAGGAGGCACGATAGTAATTAATAATGAGAAAATGAGTTGATTATGACTTGGAAAGCAACAAGTTGGAGAATTTTCATGGACTACCACAACCTCAATGAAGCCATTCAAGAAAATCACTGCCTAATTCTCTTCACTAATCAAATACTAAATGGGCTTCTAGGGTAGTAATATTATTGTTTCTTAAATATGTATTCAGGCTACAATTAGATAACTATTACTCTAGAATAACATGAGAATACAACTTTTGTATGTCCATATGATATTTACGACTTAAAGTGCATTTCATTCAGGTTATGCAATGAACTTGCCACTTTCCCGCACTGCATAATGGAAACATTCTATGACATGATGGAGGACTTCGTAGAGATATTTATGGATGTTTTTTCTATATTTGTTAATTCTTTTGAAGTTTTTCTATACAATTTTGATATAGTACTTGATCACTTTGAGGACAAAAATTAGGTACTAAACTAGAAGAAGTGTTACTTTTTGGTAAGGTATTGTCCATGGTCAAACCATGTCACGAAATGTCTTAGAGGTTGATTGTGCAAAGATCGAGGTTATAGAGCTTACACCACCCTTATTTTTGAAGGGTGTGCACAGTTTTCTTGGGCGTTCTGGGTTTTGTAGGTGACTTACCAAGGACTTTTCAAAAATCTCAAGTATAATGTAGAAACTACTTTGGAAAGAGGTAAATTCTTAGTTCTATGATGATTGTGTAAAAGCCTTAGAGGCATTAAAGAGAATGTTGATTAAAGCATCAGTATTGATTGCTCCCGACTAGGAATTACCACTCAAGTTGATGTGTTACTCTAGTGATGTGGTTATGGGAGCACTGTTTTGCTAGTAAAAGAGAAGGTATTCCATGTTATTTATTATGAAAGAAAAACATTGGATGCTGCTCAAGCCAATTATAAAGTTATAGAGAAGGAGCTATTGGCTTTGGTGTATGCCTTTGATAAGTTCTGTAAATATTTAATGGATACCATAGTGGTCATTTAAGATAGATCATAACGATATTCGGTACTAGTTTAGTAAAAATAATGCTAAACCTTGGCCCATTAAATGGATTTTGTTGTTATAAGAATTTGATTTGGAGTTCAAAGATTGAAAGGAGTTGGAAAACCAAGTAGTAGAAAATTGAAGATTAGAGAGTTGGTCACATGTTCTAGAAGATAGTAAAATCTTAAAAGTGTTTATGAATGAATGAAACGAGAGTAATCTAAGATGATGAGAACAAACACAAACACTGAAGAAACAACAAAATTGACAAATGGAAAGTAAAACAATAAAAGGGATTGATGATAGAAAGGTATACACAAGAAGATAACAATAGGGAAACCAAAGGGTGTATCAAACCCAAAGACCTCCCTTATTGATTATCTATGAGCAGATAGCTCTTACATTGACAGAAAGGGGGATCGGATCTCTCTTAAAACCACCATTTCTAAACAAGGTTCAACACTGGCTTTTCGAAGAACTCAACACTCACAATGAAGTTTTCATTAATATATCCTCATCATTAAATAAAAACTAACAAAATTTCTAAGGCACCTATTTATAGTAGTTTCCTTTGCACAACTAGCCTATTATAAAAATATCCCAAAAGTGGATATTTCAGAAATAATCCACAAGGGCTCTCTTTATTCATATGCCATGGTTTTCCTTAGCTCCAAGCTTTCTTCCAATCACGACATTGCTTTATTAGGATCTCGAAGAAGGGCCTCTAAGCACATTCTGGGACCATTAGGGCGATCAAGGCTTGGAGATCCACATTTTGGCCTTGAGTTTTGTGATTAAAAGAGTTGACACCTATTTGAATTGTGTCATCCTCCCCTTCTTTTAAAAGATAGACCTCAAAACCAAACCTTGCAAAATCAAAGGAAGGACAAATGAACACAAATTTCTCATGGCATGAGGGTTAGGGTTAGCATATGCAAAGATTTTATCATGCCAAGGTTGTAAACTCTAAGATATAACCAAGGATCCTTCATATTAATCATTAAAAACTTGTTGAAAAACTCACCAAGGAGTTGGCTATGGGAATAAATAAGAGGTAATGAAAATGTAAGGGTCATAATGGCATCATTAAATCCAAAAGTTAAGGTTACCTTCACCTTAGGAGGCATAAGACATAATCGATTCATCACCTCTTTAAGAGACAACGTCATGAGTGGTGCCTCAATTGGTATTAAAGTCCACATGATTTATACAGAAATTTCACTCAAACAAATGGATCAACCAATAAATTTTATACCTCCACATAAAGTAAATCTAAAACTAGCATGGATGTCATCATAGGCAAAGAGGTAGTATAGAAAGGAATAAAGTATAAAGGCATCATCAAAGGTGCTATCATCTATAAGATTACCATTTCTCTCAAAAGAAACAGCACATAAGGCACACAAGGATGGAATCAAGACATTTAAGCACATATGACTTCATACTTTCAAGTAAATCATCCAAGTGAATTATGAATCCCCTGGGCTTCTCAAGAATAATACCACCTTTAAAAAAGAGTTTATCATCTATACTCATATAATGAGGAAGGGTATGACATGAACAGAGTTCATCCAAAGTAGTTTCAATGGAAGAATCTCTCCTTGACCTACAAGTGGTGAAACCTTTGGTCAAAAGGGAAATACACAATGGTGAACTCTCTTGGAGTTTTTCATTTCTCCCTTCATTAAAAACCCTTCATCATTGTTGTAGTTCTTTCCCTTACACAATGTTGTCCCTCAAGTGGATTATGAATCCCTGAGAATCACTTCTAATCATAGGGAAGGATACCAACACCGTCATTCAAAATTTGTTTGTCATGTGGACCAAAAAATAAGTTGGGTGTTCCATAATCACCATATGAAAAATTTGACATTGGGTTCAAATGGAAAAAGTGGCCATAGACATGGTTCTAGACAACACTCTTTTTCCCCACTAGCTTAACCAAAACTAAAAGATATAATCTTCTCATTAGTATAAATATCATCAAAAGCAAAGGGGGAGTAGAGAATCTTATCACTCAAGTAAATTTCAAAAAAGGTGCCCTCATACACATACTAACTATTAGATTCTAAATCATCACCATGACTATTCTCAACAATAAGGTCATACAAAGTAGAAGAGGAAGCAATTTCCAAACAATTGATACTTTCTCTTTCAATGGAGGAATCCTTAAGTAAACAGATACTAATATCAAAGGGATTATTACTTAGACCCTCACAAGAAGTAAGCAATTCAGTCTTATAATTATCAAGAAAGGGTGGGGTATAATATAAAGGATCATATCCACAATCATTTCTAAGGATCAATCACTTATTGGGTTTCTTAAAGATTTAAGCAAGTAAAAGTTATCATCACCCAATTGATTATTCCTTTCCAAGACTTCACATTCATTTCCTTTAAGAGTACTCTCATCTTCCAAGAAGAGATTTTTATCTATAGGAGGAATGTTGTCACACCATAGTGGGTTTTAATATGGAATATAGCCCTTAAGATAAGCTATATCATAAATGCTATCAACACCACTAGTTAATTCACTAGGTGTGAGCTCATCATCTTCAAAAACAAATATTGTTCTTAAAGAGAGAAGGATCTATCCATGACGAGTGTAACGCCCCAAAAATAAGTTTCGAGATGTCACATGGTGCTCAAGACTATGAGTAGTCTCAAGCTAATCCTATAAGCCTTCTACTAAATCTAAAACTCATAATAGAGAAATATAAATATATAAGCAATGTTGGAATACTGAATACTGTCTGATCTAAACTGGAATTAACTGAACATAATATCTGAGAATACTTGACTGTTTGGACAATCAACACTGGAAATCTGAGTTATAACTAGCAGTTTGACAAGCCTCTACTACTAAGAACTAGAGAGCTGCTGGGACAGACCCCCAGCTAACTGAAACTGACTAAAAATAACTGAACGGGCTACTTTAATAAACTAAAAGTTTGAATAACTAGGTCCTCGAACTATGAGGACTCACCAACTATAGGTATATATAGAGAGATGCTCACGGTCGATCACGCTACTGGAACTGAGCACCTGAACCTACATTATAAAATAATGTAGCACATAGACATATATATGGATCAATACTTTTGGAATGTACTGAGCATGTGGGGGTGAATGCATTAGTAAAACAATATTTCAATGTTCATAAAAATTTATTAATGAATGCATGCTAATTGTAATGACTCTTATTAGCTTGAATAACTAAAAGGTGAAAATTGTAAATAATAAATGATAAAGCATATTGTGTAAGTCTTGTGAGCCATCACATTTTGTTCTAAAAGTTATCCTTATATTCTATCTTAAAATCACAACGTCTAAGTGTAGAAAGGACGAACTTTTATATCTGTAAACTGAAAGCTAAAATCTCATGACTAATATCTGTTGTAAAATAATATCTGAATGAAACTGTGAGCCTTCAAACTTAAATTATAAAGCTTTTCTTTAATTATTTGCTGTTAGGGAGGTTTTTCTAACCAAAATAAACCATGTGAGCTAGAATGGAGTCCAACGTCTAGTTCCCCTAAGGGAAAAACCTCACTTTTAGGAGAGTTGTCATACTCTTGCCAGAGAGTATAACCTGAGCTAAGTAAACATAATTTGTATCTGTATCTATGTACAAATAGAATATAATCATATTTTGTACCTACTTTGGCTCATAGTTATGTAGAAGTAGGATGTACTAAACCAACACTTCCCGCTCGGTGCTTAATACTACTCCCTTTAATTTGTATGCTCATTCTGTAAGAAATCAACTTTAAAACTAACATAAGGGTTTACTATGAAAACTAGTTTTGCATCTTTTTACTTTAAACTATAATCTAAATTGTAATTAAAATTGATAAAGTGGGTTCCATATCTTAGCTAAGGATCAAAATATCAATCTTGTTCAAAAACTGAATATAAACTAATCATAGGATGCTTAAAAGCATAATCTTCTTGGAATATCAATATTCAAACTAGGGATTAATAACCCATGCTTTAAATTATGTCAAATAATCACAAGGTTCATGATTGATAATTAAAATCTTGAAATTTCTTTAACAATCTAGTCAAGACAATGAAATTCAATTCACAATATAAGTAAAACCAAGCCAAACATATGAATACATAAAATAGAGATGCAATTCAACATTCAAAAGACCTGTAATGTTATATACATCAAATAATAACAATTGGGTATAAAACCTATACTAAAATCATGTATATTCAAATAATTCAAGTTTAAAAACAAGTTTTGGGCATAAGGATGAAAAAGTTATCCTTGTTCATAACCCCACATACCTTAATTAACTAAATTGATGAAGGAACATGACTTTGAATTCCTATTTCTATTTTTGAAGATTGTTTATTGAAGTTCTTGAACCAACAAACTTGAATTTTAAGTTATCTTGGTAAAGGAATGGTGAATTTTGGATTTCTTGAACTTTAAAAATGAATCTCTAGGGTTTCTTAGAGAGGAAATCGATGAATAATGAGTATATTTTTCTCAAAAATACACTTAATCATCCGCTTTAACGATTTGGATGCTTATTAAAAGACAAAAATACCCTTGGGGATTTAAAACCATCAACTGAAATGCCAATCACGACCTCACCGCGATAAGCCTAAATAGGTCATCGTGACGCAATGGAATTGCGGTGACTCACTGGAAATAGGACAATTTTTTATTTAGGCATCACCGCGATGTAGTGAGTAGGTCATCGGGATACCCACCATGACGCGGTGGAATCGTGTTGATCCTATGGAAACTAAAAAATACCTTTTTACACTTCACCACAACCCGATGGACCTCTTGATGCCATACTCACCGCAATGCGATGAAATCATGGTGAGATGCTAGAATTCCAATCTAAACACCATCCAATCCTAGTTTGAAAAATCCAAAACTTTCTCGAGACATGCTACTTACACCCAAGAATATAATTCAACTCAAAAATCATCATCTCGGAACTCGGAAGGTCAACTTAAAAATCCTCAAATTTTAAAGGGAGTACAATGTTACTAAACCCCTCAATACTTAATTTTATTTACAGGTTCTAAGTGTTATGGGCACATACTAGGGGATGGGCTGAACCAGGAAAGTGTGGGGTATTATAATATCTCCTCCTTGGAAATATTCATCCTCAAATGAGACTAATTAAGCAGAGGTCACTGAGAAACTAAAATTATACACCGGCATGCACAATTGTAGCATGACTGCCTGGCTAAACTAATTTGCAAAAACAAGAATTATCAAGAGACCGATTATATAAAGCTAAAACTTAGAATGAAAAGAGATGATCTAAGAAAACTTGTTATCTTAAACTAAATCTAAATTTTTGACCAAAAGATGATGGTACTTGTTTTGCAAGACTGCTTCTGCTTCCCAAGTGGCGCCTTCAACGGATTGATTCCACCAAAGAAATTTGACCAAGGGAACTTCTTTGTTCCTTAGTCTTCGAATCTGGTGATCAAGAATCTCAACTAGAATCTCTTCATAAGAGAGGCTATCATGAATATTTGTGCTTTATAAGGCTATTACAACAGTTGGATCACCAATACACTTCTTTAGTAAGGATACATAGAACACAGGGTGAACGGGTGAAGAATTTGCAGGCAACTCAAGCTCGTACACCACCTTTCCAAAATGGCTCAATATTTTATAGGGGCCAACATATAAGGGACTTAGCTTCCACTTTTTGCAAAATCTCTTCACCCGTTCATGGGCGAAACTTTCAAATAAACTAAGTCATCAACTTCAAACTTAAGATCCCTTCTCCTTACATCTGCATAAGATTTCTAACCACTGTGACCTATTTTCAACCTTTCTTAAATGAATGGACTTTCTCCATAGCTTCTAACACCACATTTGGCCCAATCAAAGCGGCGTCACCCACTTCAAACAAATCGATTGGTGACCTATATCTCCTCTTATAAAGAGCCACAAACGGGGTCATCTGGATGCTAGAATGGTAACTATTATTGTCGGCAAACTCGATCAATGGTAAGTGATCATCCTAACTACCTTTGGAGTTGAGAACATATGCCCTAAACATATCTTCTAGGGTCTGAGTGGTCCTCTCTGCCTAACCATCTATCTGAGGGTGAAAAGATGAACTGACATAAACTTAGGTGCAAGAGCCTTCTGAAAGGCTTTCCAATAGTGTGAGGTAAACTAAGTACCCCTATCAAAAATGATAGACAAAGGAACTACGTGAAATCTGACCAGCTTTTTAATATACAGCTCAGCATAATCGTCTGCTGAGTAGGATGTATGAACAGGTAGAAAATGGGCTGATTTGGTCAACTTGAATTTAATAAACCTAAATCGAATTATGCTGACGACGCAAATAGGGTAACCTTATTACCGAATCTATGTTCACCTCTTCCCACTTCCGGGTGGGAATACTAAACTTCTACAAAGTTCCACAAGGTCTTTGATACTCTACCTTAACCTATTGACAAATAGCACACTTAGCCACAAACTCCGCAATATGTTTCTTCATAACACTTCACCAATAGACTTCTCGCAAATATCTATAAATCTTAGTAGAGCCTGGTTGAATAGTATAATGTGAACCATATGCTTTAGCCATAATACGCTGCCTTAAACTATCAACGCACGACACACATAATCTACTCTGGTATCTCAACACATCATCTTTCTCTTTGGAGAAAACATCTATCTTCTGATCTCTGACCGACTCCTTCAACTTAACTAGGTTGGGATCTTCATCTTATTTCTCCTTCACCTCCAAAACTAAAGAAGATTCTTCACTAATCTGGACCTAAATATTTCCCTTTAGCTGAATCAACTAACCGCACACCTTGTCTGCCCAATTGATGAACTTCTCGAACCAACTCTTTCTTATCACCCTCTATATGTGCAACACTACCTATCGATAGTCTACTGAGGGAATCTACCATGATATTTACCTTTCCTGGATGATAAAAAACACGCATGTCATGATCTTTCAATAATTCTAACCACCTTCTCTGATGAAGATTTAACTGTCTCTGCATAAACACATATTGCAAACTTTTGTGGTCTGTAAACACATCAACATGCACCCCATAAAGATAGTGCGACCAGATTTTCAAAGCAAACACAATAACAACTAATTCAAGCTCATAAGTAAGACAGTTCTTTACGTGAGCTTAAGTTGTCTAGAGGCATAGGCTAGACTCTACCTCTCTACATAAAAACATAACCCAAACCAACTTTAGAAGCACCACAATAGACAATGAATCCATCTGTACCATCAGTTAATGCTAAGACTAGGGCTGAAATGAGTCGAGCCTTTAACTCATAAAAACTCTTCTCACAAAAATCTAACCACTAAAACTTAAATTTCTTCTGAGTCAATATGGACATAGGTGATGTAATGGACGAAAAACCCCAAACAAACCATCTATAATAGCCATCCAAACTAGCCAAACCCAATAAAATAGCCAGGTAAACCCAAGAAACTTCTAATATCTGATGGAGAAATGGGTCTTGGCCTGTTTCTTATTGCTTCCATCTTTTGGGGATCAACTCTAATTCCATCACCAAAAAAAATATGATCGAAAGAAGCTACTGAGCTTAGCTAAAATTAACACTTGTTGAATTTGGCGAGCAACTGGTTGTCTTTAAGAGTTTGTAACACAATTCTAAGATGGTCTGCACAGTCATTCTCACTATGAGAATAAACAAGAATATCATCGATAAAGACTATAAAAAATATGTCTAGGTATTGTTTGAACACTCAGGTTATCAAGTACATGAAGGCTGCTCGAGTATTTGTTAGTTCAAAGAACATGACAAGGAATTCAAAATGACTATAAGGGGTTCTGAAAGTTGTCTTAGGAATATCATATTCCCTTTCTCTAAGCTGGTGATAGTCTGATCTATGGTCTATCTTAGAGAAGTAACTTACACCTTGGAGTTGATTAAATAAGTCAGCAATTCTAGGAAGAGGGTATCTGTTTTTAACTGTGACTTTATTCAAGTAACGATAGTCAATGCACATTCACAGAGAACCATCTTTCTTTTGCATGAATAGGACAAGAGTGCCCCACGGAGAAACACTAGCCTTATTAAACCTTTATCAAAAAGTTATTTGAGTTGCTCCTATAAATCATTAAGCTCGTCTGGAGCCATACAATATGGAGGAATGGATGTGGTCTGAGTATTAGGAAGAAGATCAATACCATATTCTATTTCTCGGCGTAGAGATACCCCTAGTAAATCTTCAGGAACATCCGGAAACTCATTGACTACATGGACTGACTGAGCCCTACCTTGGGTTCATGAACTTCTTAAACTTTGCTTCTCGTAACTCATGCAAAAAGAACCTATCTAGAAATTCCTCCTAAAATCCTTTCCAACTCATGGGAGCTATATTTTCACCTCTACTAGTCTTCCTTATAACCACCCAACATAAGTAACACCCTTCAGCTGGTAAGAAGACAATTCTACACTCTTCTCTTTAGTTACATACATAACTTAAGTGATCTTTTTCACCTTATCAAGATACAGTTGTGGGTCCTCACATACCTTCAACCCAAAGAATTTAGGCGGATTCATCCTCATAAAGTCAGAAGTCTGGCTGTAGCTAAATCACCCTTTTGCTGATGTAGGACGACAGCCTGATGGTTTCCCTAAACATTGGCATTCACAGCTTAGGCCAATACCCTAAAGGCAGCCTGAAATTTAGCATGAGATACATTCTTATTTCGAGGATCAACAAACTGGGTGGCTGGTTATTATTTCTGTGGGTATTACCTCTGTAAGGAGGCATATTCTGTCATGTAAGAGCATGAGTTAAAAGCAAATAGAGGTATTACTAAGCATGATGGATCATGAAAGAAAAGGATGATTTCCTAAATCATCCCATGGCCTCTTGCTTATAAATATGGTGCGCTTCACACCCATGATCAAAAGTCTACATAACAAGGCTTGTCTCATTCCTTAGGATTCTTTAAAACCTTAGGCTCTGATACCAACTTTGTAACACCCCAAAAATGTGTCTCGAGATGTCACACGGTGCTTAAGACTACGACTAGTCTAAAGCTAATCCTATAAGCCTTCTACTAAATCTAAAACTAATAATAGAGAAATATAAACATATAATCAATGTTGGAATGCTGAATAATGTCTAATCTAAACTAGAATTAATTAAACATAATATCTGAGAATACGTGACTTAAAAGTATAGACAATTAACACTAGAAATCTAAGTTATAACCTGCAGTCTAACAAGCCTTTAATACTAATAATTAGAGAGTTACTGGGACTGACCCCCAACTGACTCAATCTGATAAAAAATAATTGAACGGGCAATTTTAATAAACTAAAAGTTTGAATAATTGGGCCCCTAATTTATAAGGACTAACCAACTCTCGGGATATAGATAGACATGCTAACGGTTGATCATGTTGTTGGAACTGAGCAACTGAACCAACATTATTAAATAATGTATCACATAGACATATATGAGGATCAATACTTTTGGAATGTACTGAGCATGTGAGGGTGAGTACACTAGTAAAAAAATATCTCAATGTTCATAAAAATTTGTGAAAGATTACATGCTAAGTGTAATGACTCACATTGGCTTGAGTAACTAAAAGATGAAAATTGTAAATCATGAATAATAAAGCATACTGTGTAAGCTTTGTGAGCCATCACATTTAGTTCTAAAAGTTGTACTTGTATTCTATCTCTAAATCATGCAGTCTAAGTGTAGAAAGGACTCACTTTTATTTCTATAAATTGAAAGCTAAAACCTCATGACAAATATCTGATGTAAAATAATAACTGAATGAAACTGTGATCCTTCATAGTTAAATTCTAAAGTTTTTTTGTAAGTCTTTGTTGTTAGGGAGGTTCTTCTAACTGACATAAACCATGTGAGATATCATGGAGTCCAACTTCTAGTTCCCCTAAAGGGAAAACATCACGTTGGGGAGAGGTGTCATACTCTTGCCAGAGAGTATAACCTGAGCTAAGTGGTCACAATCTATATCTCTATCTATATACAAATGGATTATAATCTGATTTTGTACCAACGGTTGCTAGGTGCTATATACTACTCCCTTTAATTTGTATGCTCATTCGGTAGGAAATCCACTTTAAAACTAGCATAAGGGTTTACTATGAGAACCAGTTATGTATCTGTTTACTTTAAACTATAATTAAAACTAATAAAGTGGATTCCATATCTCAGCTAAGATCAAAAGATCAATATTGTTAAAAAATTGAATATAAACTAATCATAGGATTCTTATAAGCATAATCTTCTTGGAATATAAATATAAAAACTAGGGCTTAATAACCCATGCTTTAACTCATGTCAAATCATCACAACTTTCATGCTTGATAATTAAAATCTTGCATTTTCTTTAAAAATTAAGGTCAAGACAGTGAAATTCAATTCTCAATATATGTATAATCAAGCCAAATGTATGGATATGTAAAATAGAGATGCAATTAAATATTCAAATGACTTGTGACATCATAAACATTAAATAATGAAAATTTGGTATAAAACCTATACTCAAATCATGTATATTCATGTATATTCAAATTTAAAAACTAGTTTTAGGTACAAGGATGAAAGGCTTATCCTTGTTCATAACCCCATATACCTTAATTGACTAAATTGATAAAGGAACTTGTCTTTGAATTCCTATTTGTGTTCTTGAAGATTGTTTCTTCTTAAAGTTCTTGAATTGGGAAACTCGAATTTTGAATTATCTTGGAAAAGAAATAGTGAAATTTGGATTTCTTAAAGTTTATAATTGAAGCTCTAGGGTTTCTTGGAGATGAGTTTGATGAATAATTAGTATTTTTTTCTCAAAAATACACTTAATCTTTTGTTTTAACGATTTGAGGGCTTGGTAAAAGATAAAACTACCCTTGGGGATTTAAATACCACAGTTGGAATGCTAATCATAACCTCACCATGATGCGCCAAATGGGTTATCGCGATACCCACCGCGATGTGGTAGAATCATGGCGACTCACTGCAAATGAGACTATTTCTAATTTGGGCATCACCATGACGCAGTGAGTGGGTTATTGCGATACCCACCGAGACGCGGTGGAATCGAGGTGACTCTCTGGAAACTGACAAATTCAATTTTATACTACACCATAATGCGGTTGACCTTTTGATACCATACTCACCTTGATGCGATGGAATTATGATGAGCTAATGGAATTCCAATCCAAACACCATCCAATACTAGTTTGAAAAATTCAAAACTTGCCCGAGATATCCTACTTACACCCCTGAATATAATTCAACTCAAACATCATTATCTCGGGGCCCGAAAGGTCAACTAAAAATCCTCAAAGTTTAAAGGGAGACAAAAGTGACTAAACCCCTTAACACTTAACTTTATTTTCAGGTTCTAAGTATTATGGGAACATACTAGTGGTTGAGCTAAACTACAAAAGTATGGAGTATTACAAAGAAGATGTAGAGTATGCAACTCCATTCTCTAAATGAAAATTATCAAGTATCACAGATATTTCAAGCACATAATTATCCCTATGAGCCAAGCAAGAATTAGGATCTTCACTTAAAGATAAGCTCAAAGGGTCACTCAAATTTTCTTTCCCAACATTCTCAATTGTATCACTCACTTGAGATTCTCGAATCATATGAAACACATACTCAAGTGGTGGACTAGTTTCACACACAAGTTGATCAACACAATTTCCACAAGATGATGTACTATCATCCAACATAATGGATTCAACACTAGGTGGAAAAAATTTGATCATATAAGAAGATTCAATTTGGTCATCAATAGGATCAACTAGTGTATCCACACTCATAATATGTACATCATCATCAAGAGGCAAAGAATTAATTGATCACATGTAGGTAAGATACTATCACACTCAATGGGATACTAGCCACACAATCTTCATTCACATTCACAAAAATGTAAGAGTTAGTTATGTTACCTTGAATTTATATAGCACATTCTTGTTTACCTTTGTGTGAAGGTCCTCCATAAGCCTCAGAAGCATCTACACACATGTCCTTATTAATAAAGAGGAAAAATAATATTAGATCCAGTTGGTGGCGATCTCCCCACTTCCTCTCCTTTTTCCTCTCATAGGTTTCCACCTTACACCCTTTTACTCTTCTCAATTTTTTGTCTCTCAAATTTTTTAGGCTTGGAGTAAGTTGTCACATCTCTTTCAGAATTAGGAAGAATGAATTGAAAATGATAATTTCCCCACTAGCCCCTTATAATGTTAGGCCAATTTTGAACATTTAGAACTATATGTTGTGCAAACCAATCTGCACCAAATCATAAATGACCTTATTCCAAGGAGAAGATATCACGCCACACCTCCTCATAGTACCCATATTGGGTGAAGAAAACCTTTGCTTTCTCAGAAACCTTATACCTATCTAAGAAGTATTGATCAAGTTGAGGTTCTCGAGGTATCCCTAGATTGTAAACCATGGGTGGAATAATGTAGTTCCTATAGCACCAATCATCTTGCACAAGGAGGCATCCTAGAACCCTGCAAATTCTTACCTTTCCAGCGTGAACATTTCTTCTCAAATCAACATTGTAATCTTCATATACCCCAAATGGTACATGGGCACCCACATGAGTTTCTTCAAGGCACTCCATGTTTTGTCGAAATTTCTTTTGATATCCCACCAAATCAATGTCGTACCTTAAATATGTTTAGTAGCGTAAGTAGATTTTTCAAATTCATTCATATCATAATTCATGAATATCCTTTCACTCTCCCATTCCTAATCAAGATATTATTTGGGACTAGACTCTCTTATAAAGATTAGGAGAGTAGATTGATCTTGAATCCTACTATACACTCCATATCTTCCTTGGTTCCCATTTCCAAATGTTTGGACACTAGGATAAGAAGAGTAAGATATAGTACCCTAAGGCTTTGGTGATGTACACTCTTTCATTCCTATGGAGCAACCTCTACTATATTTAGCATAACTATTCACTGCAATTCGACCTTGATAAGAAGTACTACAAGACGAGGAATACAAAACTTCACAATCCTCACGTACATTCTTACCATAGTTGTCATAATATTTTTATATAAATGAGTTATACCTTACATAACCTCTAGGCTAGGAGTGGGAAGTGTACTACTCCTCATATGCCCATTTTCCTCATAAGAACCATCACAATGCTCTTTATCATCTCCATACTCACTATAAGAACTAGGATCATCATTCATCTTACATTCTCCTTTGTAATAGTAGTCCTTATTTTCATCCATCTTTTGAACATGGCTATATTTATAGCCCCCATAATGTCCATCTTCTCCATAGCCATAACTATCTTTACCACAATCATAGTCTCCTCTTTCATTGTGAAATTGATCGAGTCTATCGAAGACATGCTTCTTTATATCACCTTTTACCTATAAAATGAGCAAACAATATTAGTATCAAAGCTCCTAACCAACACTCATAATAATCTCACCTTTGTGATCCTCGCAATTAGAGCAGTGAATGTTGAATGTGGCTTATACTCCGGTGGAAAACAAGGTGTCAATCTCTACTTTATGGCTGTAGTGGATTCTTGTTTGAACGACTCAAGTAAAAATTGAGTACAAACTTTAAACAAATAACTAAGAACAGATTGATAAATAGAAAAGCTAGAAAGAAATAGAATGATGAAAGAAAAGGACTCAAGATCTAATCAATCAACTTAGTAGATAATTTACTAGTTGATGAGTTGTTTAAGAATAAAAATAAGAGATTGGGAATAAAAAATTGAAACTAAATAATAAAACCTTGAGCAATGGAGTAATTAAAGTGTTAAAAAGCATTATGGAAGCTTGAATTTTGCATTTTGGACTTGATTTGCATTAAGAGGGGTTGATATGCATGTGGTGACCTGCTCTAGTAGGTGGGTCACATGTACAAGGCAGCCTGGATGTAGGTAACACTGGTTTGAGGTGATTTAGCTCCTTGGATGAAGTTCAAGTGACTTTCAAAGGTAGATTAGCCACCCCTTGGCATTGAATTGGTTGATTTGCCCTTTCGATAGTCCTTTGTGTCCTCTTTTGTTGGAGTATCCTTTGGAATCTCCTTAGACACCCAAGTACAAACACTTTTTCACTACTTTTTTTCCTTATTTTTGGATAAAACTCCCAAATTTTCTAAAAAAATTCAACTTGAATATAGCGATTTCTCCAAGAACACACCAAGAGCTCCAAGAACATCAATCTTTCAAACTTTTTCTCCAAAACTCGAAATGAGCTGAAATTTTGAACATAGACACTTTTCAAAAGTTTAAAATAATTCCAACCATCACTTAGCTCAAACTCTTCACAAATTTTCTAGATTTTCAGCCCACTTTACTTCTCTTCAAGTCCAAGCTTTTAAAAATGGTAGCTCACTCAATATGATTTAAATTAAGCTCGAATTTTAAACCTAGACTCCTATAGTGTTAGAGAACAAAAATATAACACTAAAAATACAAGAAAAATAATCAAACACTCAAAAATTGACCTAGGGATAAAAATGTGAATATTGATTTTTTTGGGGATTTTTGATTTTGACACTTCTTTTTTGTTGATTTTAATGATCACAAACACCAGATTGACTTCGTAGGAAACAAATCATGCTCAGATCGGATACCAAAAGATACGAGAGTAGTCTAAGATGATGAGAACAAACACAAACACTAAAGAAACAATGAAATTGACAAACAAAAAGTAAACTAATAAAAAGTATAGATGATAAAAAGGTAGGCACAAGAAGATAACTAAAGGGCAACCAAAGGGTGTATCAAACCCAAAGACCTCCCATATTGATTACCTATGAGCACCTATCTCTTACATTGACCGAAAGGGGGATTGGATGCTAAACAAGGTTTAACACTGGCTTTTCTAAGCTCACAACACTTCCAATGGAGTTTCCATGAATTCATCCTCATCATTAAACAAAAATTAAATAAAGAAATTTCTAAGGCACCTATTTATAGTAGTTTTCTTTGCACAACCAGCCTATTACAAAAATAACCCAACAGTGGCTATTTCGAAAATTACCCATAAGGGCTCTCTTTATTCCTATTCCATAGCTTTCCTCGGCTCCAAGAATTCTTCCAAACACGATATTGCTTTATTAGGATCTCAAATAAGGGCCTCCTAACACATTCTTATATCCGTAGGGTGATCACGGCTTGGGCCTCCTTATTTTGGCCTCAAATTATGTGATAAAAAGTATCATTGATGAATAACCAATGTAATTTATCATCATAGAGCTACCTTTTTAGGTAAATATCGTGGAATTTATAGTAACTGAAGTGTATCCACTTGAGGCCACTAGTCAACAAAGAAAAAAACTTTACTACGAGTCTCAATTCTACACCTAGAATGATCCATAATTATTAAAATATTAATCAAATTGAGTAATTAGATGGTTCATACAAAAATATGAAGCAAATCAAGTTTTGGAGAATTACTATTCATCCCCTTATAGAGGCCATCACAGTGTTGAGCATACAGTTTACAAAGTGTTATAGTCTAGTTTTTGTATCCCATCGTATTCCAGGATGTGGCTATATTTTCAAAAGTATTTGACTAATTTCAATGGATGGTTATTATTTGTAGAAGGCATAAGATGCCTTTGAACAATATTTTTGATGTAGAGATCTTCAATATGTGGGGACTAGACTTCATTGTCCATTTTCTCCATCATATGGTAATATGTACTTTCTTGTTGCAATAGATTAGATCTCTATGTTGATGGAAGAAGAAGTGTTCCCCACTAATGAATTAAAAGTGATGGTGAAGTTCATTAAGAAGTAGATGTCATAAGATTTGAGGCACCGATAGCTAGTGTTAGTAATGGAAGTTCACATTTGGTCAACAATTGGTTCAGGACTTTTTGGCTAAGTATAGGTTAAGAAAAAAGGTTCCCACAGCCTATCATCCTAAAACTATTGGCTAAGTTGGGGTGTCTAATCACAAAGCAAAGTACATATTGCAAAAGGCGATTAATGTATAGTGTATGGATTAGCATAAAACTTGATGATGTATTATAGGCATAGATAACAACATACAAGACATCCATTAGGAGATCCCTTTATAGGTTAGTGTTTAGGAAAGCATGACATTTTTCGGTTGAATTAGAAAATCAAGTTTATTGGGATATAAAGAAGTTGAACCTTGATATGGATTTGGAAGGCCAAAAATTAATGCTATAGTAGCCAAGATTGAGGAATTCAAAATGCACGCCAACGATAATATAAATCTTAGCAATAAAAGAATAACGAATGGGATGATAAGAATATTTTACCTCTTATGTTTGAGCCTAGACAGAAGGTATTGGTGTCTAATTTTAGGTTTAAGTTGTTTCTCAAAAAGCATAAGTCCAAGTTCTATGGCCCTTTTGAAGTGGTAATTATGAATACGCGTGGAGCTATTGAACTGATCGATAAAGGAAAAGAAAAGACATTAATACTAAAAGTCAAAAGAGATAAGAACTATTGGGCCAAAGAAAAAAACTGATAGAAAATATTTATGGCACTATCAGATGAATGATTGTGACCAATGTGCCATGATTTTAAATCAAGCTCTACATAAAAGGCAACCCATGAATGTAATATAATAGAATAGGAGTTATATTCAAAAAAAAAAGAAAAAAATAATGACAAAAGAAGCATAAAAAGTTATGTCGAGCCACAACTAAATCTACAACACTTGGTGGGAAGTAACCTACCTTTCTAACATATTTTGATATTTTTATGTGATTCCTAGAGATTAATTATAGTTCATGACATTAGAGGAAGAAAATAAGGGAGTAAAAATGATTTTTAAAGGTTAAGTGCATGCCTAGTTGCCAAGGTTAGTGAGAAATAAAGTCTCAATGAAAAAAGCAAACCAAGTTCCCCTCAATATTGAAATTTTTGGCCTTCACTTTATCACCATGCCATGCAAATTGGGATCCATTTAAATAGCATGGCATGGAGGGAATTAAATTTTGAATATACCAAAACAATGTACATCAATGTTATTGGTGTGCCATGAAAGATGAGCTTTGCATTATGACCTTTCAATAGTGAGAATTAAAATTCCTCATTCATAAACCAGCATGCCCATGCAATATTAGTGTTCCATAGATCCCAAGAACCACAATATTAGTGCGGCACTGTGAAAGGGATTTTTGGAAAAGTAAAACATTGGTTCAAACTCGATTCTCCTCTTTTTTAAAACAAAAATATACAAAATCTGTCCCATTTCCCCAACCTTTGCATGCTACCTCTCCAATTTTTCTCAAATATTAACGTGTCAAGACAATCCAATTTCACCGAATCCTTTTCTGTTCATCATTCTCAAGCATAGGATGTATGATTTCTCTCTTTTTTTCTCTCTTACACTATCTGATAATGCCTGGGAATTCCATGAGAAATGATGGTTGTAAATAAATCTAATGTGTTTTGGTGAAAGTCTATGGTATTTTACAAAGGTGATCCTTAACATAATAAAGCTAATATAAATTAGGCTTCATAATATGGCCAGTTTTAATTAATATGCATTATGTGTATGAGGACTATGCTGCACAATGGGCATATGAATACACTGTTATTTGGTGGCCTATTTTATCTGAGTTGTTGATATAAATTAAGGTTATAACATTGAGGTAAAATTACTTAGAGAAAATTATTTATTTATTATGCTATGTGTGAAGAATGAATGGTCGAGATATGTTATAGTTGATTATCACTCAAATTGGTCATCAGTATTAGTTATGCTATAGGTTGTGTGAAATTGTGAAGTGATACCACTTGAGTGTGCTTGAAGTGAGAGTAAAGCACTATATGAACTGTGAAGGTACATATAATAGACCAAAGTTGTTGTATATATAGATAGAGTAACGTGATTTGAGTGAGTTAAGCCTATCTTTTGGTAATAGGGACTAGTGATGATACTTGAAGAGAAGGGAAGTCTAAGTACCCTCAGTTTGAGACTAGTATACCTGTGCTAGCCATGAAGTATGGGGTAGTCCCTTACGTCTCACGCACTTAGTATTGGCTAGCATTGTTGTCCTTAAAATGAAGTTTTTTTTCATTGTTTTGGACATTTACCATGTCTGGAAGACAGCAAAAAGAAAAAGGAGTTAATTCCTCAAGTTAGAGAAGAAAGAGAGTTCGAGTTGGTGCTTGTACTCCAAAGGCCCCAATAGTTCCAAGAAGGCAAACACACAGGTTTGGGACTATAATGGTTTAGGATGAAAGAATTAAATGGTAGAACAATAATTCTAACTCTAAATATGCTCCTTATGATATAATTGACAAACACAGCTTGAAATGGAAATTCCCACAAATTATGCTATGGTTGGAGAAAATAGGTATGAAGTTTGTTTTTGATAAGCCTATAGGGTGAAACCTCCAATTAATCAAAGATTTTTATGCAAATTTAGATCCTCAGTATCCTAACTTCTCGGTAAAGATTAGGGGACAAGTCATGAAGTTTGAAGCGCATGATCCGAACATAATCTTTGGTACTCCAATGTCTTATACTTTTCAGCTAACACAATTGAACATTAAACCATCATATGATGGTATTTAACATATGCTAAGTAGTTAAAAATCAACAGTGAGGTAGAGTCACCATAAGTTCTTGAATATGTCACAACCCAATTTTTGAGTCATGATGGCACCTATATTATTCCACTAGTAGGTAAGCCAAATCATACCCAAAGTTATAAGCAATTGGCTAATTTTGTAGAAAATGGCTTAAATGCAAGAAATATGCATGTAAAAGACTTCTAATAGCAAATCCTAAAATAATAATTATAGTAATAACATGAAAGATAAACAAGATAACAATAAAATCCTATGACCAAGTAATGTCAGTATAAGAGCCACTAACAAAATAATATGAGAACTGTAATAGTCAATTATAAAACAGTCTCCAATGATGTAAGACCAAACAAAAGTACAAGAAGGAGAACAAATAAACACTAGTTCAAAGAAATCACCCTCTTTAAAAACTCTATTCAGCACGATCGTAACACAACTGATATGCCACAGTTTCATGGCACTTTCAATGCTTAAAAAAGGGTAATTATACAAGTACTAAGGATTTTTTGTTAGATGTGATGTTTTTATTTAGGATTTGTAGGAAAATAGGTTCGAAAGTAAGTAGAATGGGACAAGGAAGAAAAGCACCAAAATAGTAGTCTTCCGCATAGACAACGAGTCACTGGGTTACACTACAACTCGTCATCCATGTTTTTTTCCAATCAATGAATTATTATAAGAATAAGAGTGATGTAAAACACAACTCATGAGGTCAGTGTCACGACCCAAACCAAGGCCTGGCCATAACGCATTGTCAAGTCTTACATACACTAGAGACTTACCCATTGTACCTAAAAAAACAGCATTATATCCCTAATGATGGATGAATATAGAACATATAAAAAGCTAAATTTAAATAAAAAAGATACTTCTATAATCCCTAACATATAATTGGTCAAAACTAAAATGCCCCAGACTTTGGCATTTGAAATTTTCTGAACTTTATGCTCTCTGCTATTCTTACGATTCACACCACAAGTTATATGGTGTTGTTACGGGTTGGGTGACCCTAGTTGTAAATTAACCAGTATGTTATGGGCCAAGTTATGCCCAGGTTATGAGAGACTCCTTATGAGTCATATGATCATGTGATGAGTGGTTAGGGTCTAACTGTATGTTATCCAGTGTCCAAGCCCTTAGTGTTTTGTGTTGGTCACAACTAGAATATACGATTCGTATGGTCTAATGACTAGTTGTTCTAAGAATTCATAAGTTGGATGGTGTGTGTTTTCTAATTCTCTATCTTGGCAATGACTCAATAGTATGATTCATAATTTGTTATGACGAGTCAAAGGTCTGACTCGTAACCAAATGTGGATTTTGTACTGCTTTATACTGGAGGTACTTTGAATATTCCCCACCCAAAGACATTAAGATCCCACATCTTATAACACCTTCTGGTAATTCATTATACCTTTTCAAATATAAAACTTTCTCTAAGCTTTTTCTAATATATCTCATGAAAGATCAGGCTAGGATTTCCTTAAACTAGTCATATAAGTGCTTAAGGATCAAATTCATTTCATAAATGTTCATAACTTAGGTATGCAACACTTCCTTCACTGTAAGTTAACTAAAAAAATATATTTAAAACATTATTCGTTGGTCATTACTGGTGGTTTTGAAAACCAAGGTTGAGGGTTTGAATGAACACTATTGGATATTGCTTCTCATGATTCAATTTATAATTATGTATGTTTTAATAATGGTTTTTCACATATGGGTGTATGGTAATTGTGTTTTAACTAAGGTAGGAGGTTATGTTTAACATTATATTTGATGGTTTTTTGTTTTGATAATGGTATGCCCTCAATCTATTTGTGAGAATGATCTTGTCATATGTTGAATTATGTTCTAAACTAAAGCATTGTCCTATGGATGTTGATGATTGGTAAATTATTTTGTGAAGGTTGTGTTGGACATAAATTGATTTGAAATACAAAATATGTTTGAGTCCCTAAACATTGAATTGAATTGATGTCTTTCTTTAGACAATGGGTTTAAGTCCCATGTTGATTCATAATGGTTATGGCAGGTTGTACGCTTGCAAGCGGGATTGGTATAACTATATCAATGGAATTCCTTTGGTAAGAAATTAGATTGATTATAATTATTGTGCAATGAATGTTTAATTGGGATTTAAAGCGGGATGTGTAGCTATGTCATGAAAGTGGAGTCCAAAGGGCTAACACTAGAAATTACACTAGCCAGTTTTGGTGTTGATATAACTGAGAGGTTTTAGTCCCCTAAATAAATATATAATTGGGATGCTTGAATCCCCTATATTTTATACATTGGTGCTTAAGTCACCTTGATTATGCTGGGAGGTTTGAGTCCCCCATAAAGGTATATACAAATATGGATATTCTCTGGTTCATATGGCTATACGTACTAGGTCCTTTCAATATAGGGGAGATTTGGGCCTATATAGCCAGTGGGTGCCTTATTTTATGACGATCAATCTAAAAATCCCAGGCTAAGGTTTTTGAAGTTTATTCTAAGCCTTATTCCCTACCCAAGCATGTGGTATTATTTATGTATATGTATTTCATATGATATTATGAATTGGATGTTCCACTAGTTTTGAATTGTTATCATGGAATTATTTTGTTTCTCTATCCCTTAGTTATATGCTATCACTCCTATATCTAACTGTCTTTAAATATTGTATCACCACGTGATGCAGGAACTGGCATACTTCTACCTCTCATGCTTAGTGAATTAGATTCGAGATCAGCTAATAAGTTAGATTGAAGTAGTGACCTTCTATCTTTTGAAAGACCCTAGCTCATATTATGGTTTCCTATTTATATTTTAACTATCTTTTGGATATTGGTTTTGTCTATTATCGGGGCATTTCCCAAAATTTTATTAACTTTTGGTTTGGTAGAGACTTTGTCAGACTACTGTGGACATGGGTGGTTTGGTTGATTATTTTGGTGAAGGATGATTGTCTTGTTAGCGATGGATGTTATAGAAACAAAATAAATTATTGTTAGATTTATTATATGGTATCTTGTGATATGTTTGAAATTCATCCAATATTTAGGGTTTTTATGTTGTTAGCCTAGATAAAGATGGTGTTCTATGGTACACATGGGACTTGACATACCTATCATAGTCAGGCCCTAGTTCAGGTTATGACAAAGAAGGTATCAAAGCCCTAGGTTTGTTGTCAATTGGGTGCCCACAAAGTCATGTTAAGTAGAATCTCTTTTATAGGTGTGTAGCAAATCACACTTATTAAGGAAAGGATACGAGACATTTTGGAATATTTCCCTTTCTTACTATTTAGTTTTGAGTTGTACAGTCTAAGGTCTTGGATTCTTCTAATTCCCATTTGCTTACTTTAGTAAATCATGCCTCCTAGATGATAAGAAGCTCATGGAACTCGTCTATTTAACTTAAGGAAACTATTGATGAGACACTCCCTACTTATGAGGTTCAGACCTAGTCTAGAGGTTCTATTCCTGATTGCCCTCCAATAGTTCCACCAACTCCCTCTAGAACACTTTAAGATCCTCGGGCATTTATGACGAATGCTGAGTTTTGTCAGTCTATTCATATGTTGTCTTAGCTAGTATCTTCTCAATCTGAGCATAGTACTCCATCTTCTAAGGCCACTAGGGTTGCCCACTTTATGAGGTTGAGTCATCTAACTTTTACGGTGTTAAGGTTAAGGAGGATCTTGAAGATTTTATTTATTATATATAGAAGAACCTCCAGATTATGCATGCTTCATATGTTAAAGGTGTGGATTTTGCTGCCTATTAATTAAAAGATATCTCATACTAGTGGTATGAAGAGTAGGAATCGGCTAGGGGAGATGATGTAGAATCTACACTATGTGATGACTTTTCTAGTTCCCTTTTTGATTACTTCTTTTCTTAGGAGCCCAGGGAGGCAAAGGCAGAGGAATTTTTCAATCTGAGACAAGGTAGGATGTCGGTCAAGGAGTATGCCTTGAAATATGATCAGTTATCCAGGTATGCTCATGAGTTGGTGTCTAGCATAAGAGCTAAAATGCATAAGTTTGCTTCTAGGTTGTACTATGAGTTGATTTTGGAGAGTAAGGTTGCCTTATAGAACAAGGATACGAATATTTCTCAGCTTGTGGTGTATATAAAGTAGGTTGAGATTGGTGAGAGGCGCAGTAAGAAATGTTGATTTTCTAATCAGGGTGGAGGCCAGTAGTACAGTGGTAGAGATTGAAAAAAATGGCCTAAAAAGAAGTGGAGGAGTTTTGGTTCTTTATTTATGGTAAGTACTCCTTACTTGAAGTCATCAAGTGATTATTGTTCTAAGCATAATGGATGGCACAAGGTATAGGGAGCATAATCTCAGGCTGGTGTGTCTCAGTCTACTCCATCATATCCTCCTTGAAGATTTTATGGTCTACCGCACTGTGGCCAATATTTGAAGGTGAGAAACCAATATTTTAATTAAGGTTAGATATGCCATATATAGCGTGATTATCCTTCTAAGGTTTTTTGTAGGGCTAATAATGTTCAAGTTTTCTCTTCATTAGCTCCGACACCAAAGGGTGCTGTTTTTTCTTCTAGTACCACCACTAGTTTGAATTGCTTATATGCCCTTGCCTGTCTTTAGGACTCTAAGGCAACTCATGATATCGTTACTAGTAGGTTTAAACTTTTTTCCTGTGATGTGTACTTTTTACATAATTTAGTATCCACTCTCTCTTATATGATCCTATTTATGGATATGCATTTTGTTTTCTTTCCAAAGTGTAATTCAGATCCTTTTTTTATGTATATCTAATTGGGCAACTCCTTGGTTACTAAGAGATTCTATAGCGGTTGTATATTATCTATTGGTAATAGAGAAACTCTAGTGGACTTAATAGAGTTAGACATGATTGTCTGATGTTACTTTGGGGATGGATTGGTTGTACTCATGCTATGATTTTTTAGACTATTGGACCCCGAAGGTCATGTTTAAATTCCCTAGTGAACCAATTGTTGAATGGGAGGGAAGATATATATAGCCTAAAGGAAGGTTCATAACGTATCATAGAGGCAAAAAATTAATTTCCAAGAGATGTCTCTATTATTTGGTCTGGGTTAAAGATTCTAACTCAGAGGTTCTTTTATGGACATCCATTCCTATGGTAAGTAATTTTCTGAAGGTTTTTCCTAATGATCTTTCTTGTGTCCCTCTCGCTAGGGAGATTTATTTTGGTATTGACCTTCTTTTAGACACTCGTCTTAGCTCTATTCCCCCATATAAAATTGTTTCTACTCAGTTGAAAGAACTTATGGAGCAGTTAAAGGATCTGTTAGACAAAGGTTTCATCCATCCTAGTGCGTATCTATGGGTGCATTTGTGTTGCTCGTGTGTAACAAAGATGATTCCCTTCTGATGTGTATCAATTATCGATACTGTAATAAGTTGATGCAAAGAATAAGTATCCTTTTCCAAGGATAGATGATTTGTTTGATCATCTTCAAGGTGCTGTATTTTTCTCAAAGATTGATCTTCGATCTGGGTATCTTCATTTAAAAATTAGGTAGGTGGATATTCCTTAGAATGCTTTCCCTGCTCGGTATGGGAATTTTAAGTTTCTAGTTATGTCTTTTGGATTGACCAATGCCCCGATGACATTCATAGACTTGATGAATAGTTTTTAGTTAGTTTCTTGATTCATTTGTCATTGTGTTCATAGATGATATTATGGTGTACTCTAAGAGCTAGGTGTATCATGCTGATAACCTCCTCATTGTGTTGCAGACCCTGAAATATCAACAACTGTAAGCCCATTTTTTGAAATATAAATTCTAGTTGAGCGGTGTTATATTTCTGGGTCATGTTAGGTCTAGTGAGAGGATCATGGTAGATCATCAGAAGGTTATGGTGGTTAAGAATTTGCCTAGACCCATGACTCCAATCGATATTCGGAGCTTCTTGGGTTTAGTAATTTATTACTAGAGGTTTGCAGAGAGTTTCTCTTCCATTGCTTCCCCATTGTCCAAGTTAACTCAGAAGAAGGTTAAGTTATTGTGGTGTGATGCTTTCAGGGGTAATTTGAGAAGCTGAAAGATAAGTCGACTTCAGCTCTGATTATGACACTGCCCGAAGGCACCAAGGGTTTTGTCATCTATTGTGATGCATCTCAGATTGGTTTGGGCTATGTGTTGATGTAGCATGGTAAGGTGGTTGCTTATGCCAATTCACAGTTAAAAGTTCAAGAGAAGAATTACCTTACTCATGACATAGAGTTGTTGGTTGTGTTGTTCACATTAATGATCTGGTATCACTATTTGTATGGAGTTCATGTGGATATCTTTTCTGATCATAAAACCTATAGTACATGTTCACTAAAAAGATCTTAATCTAAAGAAAAAGAGGTGGCTTGAGTTGCTGAACGACTATGATATAAATCTTTACTACCATCCAAGTAAAGCTAACGTAGTTGCTGATGCTTTTAGAAATTTATCCAAAAGGAGTATTACTACCATTCAGGCAAAGCTAACGTAGTTGATGATGCTCTTAGTAGGTTATCCATGGAGAGTGTAGCTCATGTGGATAACGATAAGCAGAAAATGGTAAAGGATATTCACTGTTTGGATAATCTTGAAGTTTGTCTCTTAGACTTTGAGGATTCTGGTGTATTTGTAAAATAGGTGACACAATCGTCTCTTGGTTCAGAAATAGAGGAGAAATAGGTATTAGACCCTTTCTTGATGAAAAACAAGGATGATATGGATAAGAAAAAAGTAATGGCCTTTGAGATAGGTGGTCATGGTATCTTTAGGTACCAAGAGAGATTATGTGGTCATGATATGATGGGTTATGAGGTAGGATTTTAGCCGAGGCCCATAAATCATGGTATAAGGATCATCTCGGTTCAACAAATATGTATCATGACCTCAAAGATATGTATTGGTGGAAAACTATAAAGTGGGATGTAGAAAACTTTATGGCTAAGTATATGGTGTGTCAGTAAGTTAAAGTAGTGCACATGAAGCTCGGTAGGCTAATTAAAGAGATTGATCTACCTATGTTGAAATGGGAGATAATTAATAGAGATTAGTTGATCGATCTTCTGCAGTCATGGAATCAATGTGAATCTATGTAGGTTATTATGAATAGGATGAATAAGTCTACTCACTTCTTGCAAGTTAGGACTAATTATTCTGCTAAGGACTATGCAAAATTATTCCTTCAGGATGTCGTAAAGTTGCATGGTGAGTCTGTCTTAATCATTTTTATCATGGTACACAGTTCTGATCGCATTTCTTGCACTTTTTCTATCATGGTTTGGGGACTAAAGTGAGCCTTAGTATCGCCTTTTACTAGTTGTTGGATGGGAAAGCAGAAAGAACTATTTAGACATTGGAAGATATGTTTTGAGTGTGTGTAATGACTTTGGTGGTAGTTGGTTCGACCATTTGCCTTTCATTGAATTTGCTTATAATAATTGTTACCCTTCTATCATTGGTATGGCTCCATTTGATGCATTGTATGGTAGGAGGTATAGATCTCTTATTGGGTGGTTTGAGGTTTGTGAGATGAAGATGTTTGGATTTGATTTGGTTCACCAAGCTATGGAAAAGGTAAAGGTGATTCAGGATAGGTTTTTGACCACCCAAAGTCACCAAAAGTCCTATGCAGACATAAGGGGAAGGGATTTTGAATTTGAGCTTGGATATTAGGTGTTCTTAAAGGTGTCTCCTATGAAGGGAGTAATGCAGTTTGGGAAGAAGGTGTCTATCTATAGAATCTTGATATAGTACTTGATCACTGTGAGGAAAAAAATTGGTACTAAACTAGAAGTTCTACTTTTTGGTAAGGTATTGTCCATCATCAAACCATGTCACAAAATATCTCAGAAGTTTATTGTGCTAAGATCGAGGTTATAGAGATGACACCACCCGTATTTGTGAAAGGTGTACACAGTTTTCTTGGGCATGCCAGGTTTTGTAGGAAACTTACCAAGGACTTTTCAAAAATATCAAGACCTATGTGCAAACTATTTTACAAAGAGGTACAGTTTTAGTTCTATGATGATTGTGTTTTCGCCTTGGAGGAATTGAAGAGAAAGTTGATTAAAGCATCAGTATTCACTGCTCCCTTTTGGGAATTATCACTCGAGTTGATGTGTTACTGTAGCGATGTGATTATGGAAGTAGTGTTGGGACAGTGAAAGAAAAGGTATTCCATGTTATTTATTATGCAAGCAAAACACTGGATTCTGCTCAAGCTAATTATACAGTTATAGAGAAGGAGACATTAGCTTTGGTGTATGCCTTTGATAAGTTCTGGAAATATTTAATGGATGCCAAAGTGGTTTTTTAACATAGATCATAAGGTTATTCGGTACCTTTTTAGTAAAAAAGATGCTAAACTGTGGCCCATTAGATGGATTTTGTTGTTACAAGAATTTGATTTGGAGTTTAAAGATCAAAAAAAGTTGGAAAACCAAGTAGTAGACAATTTAAGATTAGAGATTTGGTCACATGTTCTAGAAAACATTAAAATTCTATAAATGTTTCCTGATGAATGAAATGAGATTAATCTAAGATGATGAGAAAAAACACAAACACTAATAAAACAAGAAAACTAACAAACAAAAAGTAAAACAATAAAAAGGATAGATGATAGAAAGGTAGACATAAGAAAATAACAAAAGGGAAACCAAAGGGTGTATTAAACCCAAAGGCCTCCCTTCCTGATTACCTATGAGCATGTACCTCTTGATGAAAAGGGGGATCAGATCTACTTTACAACCACCGTTTCTAAATAAGGTTCAACACTGGCTTTTCAGAGCACTCAACACTCCCAATGGAGTTTTCATGAATTCATCATCATCATTAAATAAATATTAACTAATTAAATGTCAAAGGAACCTATATATATATTTGTTTTCTTTGCACAACTAGCCTACTACAAAAATATCCCAAAAGTGGCTATTTCAAAAATAATCCACAAAAGCTCTCTTCCAAACACGACATTACTTTATTAGGAGATCGAAGAAGGTCCTCTAACAACATTCTTGGATACTTAGCGAGATTAATGCTTGGAACTCCTCATTTTGTCCTTGACGAGATCAATGCTTGGAACTCCTCATTTTGTCCTTGACTTGTGAGATAAAAAACATTGATGCCCATTTGACTTGTATCATCCTCCCCTACTTTAAAAAAATTTGACATCTATTCGAAACCTTGCAAAATCAAAGGAAGGACAAATGATCATAAATTCTTCAAGGATGAGGGTTAGGGTTAGCATAACCAATTATTTCATCATGCCAGGGTTGCACAAACTTAAGATATAACCAAGGATCCTTCGTGTTAATCATTTAAAACTTATTGAAAAATGTATAAATGAGTTGGCTATGGGAATCACCAAGAGGTAAGGAAAACACAAGGGTAATAATGTCATCACTAAATCCAAAAGGTAAGGTTACCTTCAACTCAGGATCCATAAGACACAATCGCTTCATTACTTCTTTAAGAGACCACATCAAGAGTGGTGCCTAAATTAGCATTAAAGTTCATAAGATTCATATAGCAATTTCAATAAAAAAAAAAAAAGTGGATCAACCAACAAATTTCTACCTCCACATAAAACAAATCCAAAACTAGCATGGATATTATCATAGGCAAAGAGGTAGTATATGAAGGAATCAAGTATAAAGGCATCATCCAAGGTGCTATCATCTATAATATTGCCATTTGGCTCAAAACAAATAGCACATAAGGAACACAAGGATGGGATGAATACATTTAAGAATATATGACATTTTACTTTCAAGTAAATGATCAACTTGGAATACACAAGTTTGGATTCATGCAACTTAAGAAAAAGTGTGAAACAAGGATGCAAGGTTTTATGGAACACCTAAATGTGACAATGAAATATTTTCCCTTGTGTTCTTAAGAATGATACCACTTTTGAGAAAGTGGTCATCATCTCTACTCATATAATAAGGAAGGGTATCAAACGAATGGAGTTCATCAAAAGTAGTTTCAATGGAAAACTATCTCCTTGACCTACAAGTGGTGAAACCTTGGTTAAAATGGAAACACACAATGGTGAACTCTCTTTGAGTTTTTCATGGGTCCCTTCTTTAAAAACCCTTCATCTTTGTTGGAGTTCTTTCCCTTACACAATGTTGTCCCATAAGTGGATTGTGAGTCTCCTGAAATATTTCTTATCACAGGGAAGAATACCAACACATTAATTCAAACTTTTCTTGTTATGTGGTCAAGCAATAAGTTGGGTTTGCCATAATCACCATATTAAAAATTTTGTACTGTGGTCAAATGGAAAGAGTGGCCATAGACATGGGTTTAGACAACACTCTTTTCCACCACTAGCTTAACCTAAGCTAAAAGATATACTCTCCACATTAGCATAAACATCATCAAAAGCAAAGGAAGAGTAGAGAAAGGTATCACTCAAGTCAACTTCTACTAAGGTGCCCTTGTGTACGTACTCACTATTAGATTCAAAATCATCACCATGAGTATTCTCAACAATCAGGTCACACAAAGTCGAAGAGCATGAAATTTCCAAACAATTGATACTTGCTCATTCAATGGAGGAATCGTCATGTAGAAACATACCACCACCATTATCAAAGAAATTATTACTTAATCCTTCACAAGAAGTAAGCAATTCAGCCTTATAAGTATCAAACAAGGTTGGGGTGTCATATAAGGGTTCATATCCACAATCATTATCTAGGGAACAATTACTTATTGGGGTTTCTAAAGATTCAAGTAAATCAAACTTATCATTACCCAATTGGTTATTCCTTTCCAAGACTTCACATTCATTTCCCTTAAGAGTACTCTAATCTTCCAAGAAGAGAATTTCATCTATAGGAGGAATGTTTTCATACCATAATGGGTTTTCATATGGAATATAGCCTTCAAACTAAGCTATATCAATAATTCTATGTACACCACTAAGTAATTCACTACATGTGAGCTCATCATCTTCAAACAAGATATTGTTCTTAAAAAGAGAATGATCTATCCATGAAGAGGATGTAGAGCATGCAACTCCATTATCTAAAATACCATTATCAAGTATAAAAGATGTTTTAAGCACATGATTATCCCTATGAGGTAAACAAGAATTAGGTTCTTCACTAAAAAAACAAGCTCAAAGTGTCACTCCCATTTGATTTACCAAAATTCTCAATTTCATCACTCACTTAAGGTTTGCTAATCACATTACACACATCCTCAAGTGGTGGCAAGTTGATCAACACATTTTCCAAAAGATGATGTACTATCATCCAACATAATGGATTCAACACTAGGTGGACACAAATTGATCTTACAACAAGAGTCAATTCGATCATCAATAGGATTTACTAATGTATCCACACTCACAATATGTACTTTATCATCACGAGGAAAAGAACTAATAGACTTTTATGTAGATAAGCTACTACTCATACTCAATGGGACACTAGCCATACAATCATTATTCGCATGCATAAAAGTATAAGACTTATCTATGTTTCCTTAAAGTTCTGAAGCATATCCTTCTTTACCATGGTGTGAAGGTCTTCCATAAGCCTGGAAGTATCTAAGATTTAACTTGTCATATCTTCAAAGGGGACCTTCTATTATGGTTATTTTTCTCCTCTTCTTACCATATTAGAACCTATACACATGTCCTTATTAAGAAAAAGACAAATAATGTTAGATCCTGTTGGTGGAAATCCCCTTTCTTCCTCTCCTTTTTTGTCTATTAGGTTTCTACCTTGCACCCCCTTACTCCTCTTAATCTTTTATCTCTCAATTTCTTTAGTCTTGGAGTAAGTTGTTACATCTCTTTGAGATTTGGCAAGAATGAATTAAAAGAGATTTTTTCTCCATTGGTCCCTTACAATCATAGGCTAATTTTGCATATTTTGAACTCTATGTTGTGCAAACCAATCTGCACCCAAGTATAAATAACCTTGTTCTAAGGGGAAGATGTCACACCACACCTCCTCATACTACCTATATTGGGTGAAGAAAACCTTTACTCTCTCAAAAATCTTATACTCATCCAAGAAGTATGAAACAAGTAAAGGTTCTTGATGTATCCCCAGATGGTAAACCATGGGTGGAATAATACAGTTCCTATAGCAACAATCATTTATCACAAGGAGGCATCCCAGAACCGCAAAAATTTTTACCTTTCCAAAGTAAACATTTCATCTTGGATCAACATTGTAAAGCTTCATATACTGCTAATGGTACATGGGTACCCCTCATGAATTCCTTCAAGGCACTCCATATTTGGTCGGGCTTTCTTTTGATATCCCACCAAATCAATATCGGACCTCAAATATGTTTAATGGAACACATAGATTTTTTGAATTCATTCATACCTTAATTAATGAAAATCCTTTCACACTTCCATTCCCAATCAAGATATTCTTTGGGACTAGACTCTCTGATAAAGTTTTGGAGAGTAGGAAGATCTTGATTCCTACTATACACTCTATATCTACCTTTGTTCCTATTTTCATACATTGGACAATAGGATAAGAAGAGTAAGATGTAGTACCATAAGGCTTTAGAGATGTAAACTCCTTTATTCCCATGGCACAACCTCTACTATAGTTAGCATAACTATTCACATCAATTCAACCTTAATAAGAAGTACAACAAGATGAGAAATACAAAAATTGACAATCCTCTCATATATTCTCACCATTGTTGTCATAAGATTTGTTAATGAATGAGCTATACCTTACATCACCTCTAGAGTCATAGTGGGAAGTGTAATACTCCTCACATGCCCCATTTTCTACATAAAAACCATCACAAGGATCTTTATCATCTCCATACTCACTATAAGAACTAGGATCATTATTCTTATCATATTCTCCTTCATAATAGTGGCCCTCATTTTCACCCATCTCTTGATAATGGATACATTCATAGCCCCTATAATCTCCATCTTATTCGTAGCCATAAATATCTTTACCACAATCATAGTCTCCTATGTCATAGTCATAATTGTTTGAGGCTATCGATGACATGCTTCCTTACATCACCTTTTACCTACAAAATGATAAAACAATATTATTTGTAAAGCTTCTCACCAGCACTCGTAATGATCTCACCTTTGTGATCCTCATAATTGGAGCGACGAATATTACAAGTTTCATATACTCTGGTGACAATAAGGTGTCAATCTCTACTTTATTGCCGAGGTGGATTCTTGTTTGAATGAATCATGTAAAATTGTGTATGGACTTGAATCAAAGAAATTAGAACAAATTGAAAAAAAAAAAAGCTAGAAAGAAATAGGACGATGAAAGAAAAGGACTCAAGAACTAATCAATCAATTTAATAGATGAATTACTAGTTGATGAATTGATTAATAATAAAAATAAGAGATTAGTAACAAAGAAATTGAAACAAAAGAATCAATACTTGAGAAATGGAGTAATTAAAGTGTTAAAATGCACTTTGGAAGCTTAAATTTTGCATTTCTGACTTGATTTGCATTTGGTGGGGCTGATTTGTGTGTAGTGACTTACTCTAGCAGATGGGGCACATGTACAAGGTAACGTGGATGCAAGTAACATTGGTTTGAGGTGATGCATCACCTTGGATGCAGTTCAAGGGTATTTCAAAGGCATATCAGTTGCCCCTTGGCCTTAAATTGGCCGATTTGCCCTTCTAATGGTCCTTTATGTCCTCTTTTGTTGGAATATCCTTTGCAATCTCCTTAGATACTCAAGTACAAACACTTTTGCACTAAGTTTCTCCCTTTTTTGGACCTAACTCCCAAATTTCTGAAAAATTCAACTTCAATATAGCAATTTCTTCAAGAACACACCAAGAACTCCAAGAATATCAATACTTCTAACTTTTTCTCCGGAGCTCAGAATGAGTTGAAATTTTGAACGTAGAGACTTTTAAACATTCTAAAATCATTCCAAAAATCATTTATCTCAAATTCTTCACAAATTTATCTCAAATTCTTCACAACTCTTTTAGATTTTTCAGCTCACTTTAAGTCCAAGCTTTCAGTAATGGTAGTTCACTCAATATGACTTCGATTAAGTTCAAATTTGAAATCTAGACTCCTATAGTGTTAGAGAACACAAATCTAACACTAGAAATACAATAAAAATAGAGAATCAAAAAAAACAAAATTTGACCTAGGGCTAAAAATGTGAATAGTTATTTTTATGGGTTTTTTAATTTTGACCCTTCTTTTTTTATTGCATTTCAAGATAATAAACCCAAGATTGAATTCATAAAAAATAAATCAAGCTTTACTCTAATAAAAAATAATACTAGAGTAATCTACGATGATGAGAATTAACACTAACACTAAAGAAATAATGAAATTGACAAGCAAAATGTAAAACAATAAAAAGTATAGATGATAGAAAGAAAGACAGAAGAAGATAACAAAAGGGCAACCAAAGGGTGTATCAATCCAAAGAACCACCTTATTGATTACTACGAGCACCTAGCTCTTACGTTGATCGAAAGGGGGATCAGATCTCCCTTACAACCACCATTTCTAAACAAGGTTTAACATTGGCTTTTCCAAGCACTTAACACTCCCAATGGAGTTTACATAAATTCATCATCATCATTAAACAAAAACTAACTAATGAAATCTATAAGGCACATATTTATAGCAGGTTTTTAGCATAACTAGCCTATTAGAAAAATAGCCCAAAAATGGCTATTACAGAAATAATCCACAAGGGCTCTCTTTATTCCTATGCCATGGCTTTCCTAGGCTTCAATATTTCTTTCAAACGTGACATTGCTTTATTAGGATCTTAAAGAAGATCCTCCAAGCATATTCTTAGATCCTTAGGGTTATCAAGGCTTGGACCTCCTCATTTTGGTCTTGAGTTGTGTGATCAAAAGTGTTGATACCCATTTGACTTGTATCACTAATGAACAACTATAGTAAATGACCATTATAGAGATACCTTGTTATGCAGATATTGTGAACTTTATAGTAACTGGAGTGTATCCACTTGAGGCCAATAGTCAACAAAGAAAAAATCTTTCAAGGAGTTTTGATTCTTCCTATGGGATGAGCCTTAATTATTAAATATTAATTATATTGAGTAATTGTAAGGTGCATCAAAAAATATATAGAAAATTATGTTTTGAAGATTTTCTATTCATCCCCTTATAGAGGCCATCACAGTGTTGAGCATACAACTTTCAAAGTTCTATAGTCTAGTTTTTGTATCCCATTATATTCCAGGATGTGGCCAGATTTTCAAAAACATTTGACCAATTTCAGTGGATTATTATTTCTAGAAGGCATAAGATGCCTTTGAATAATATTTTGAATATGGAGATCTTCAATATGTAGGGACTAGACTTCATGGGCCATTTTATCCATCATATAGTAATATGTACATTCTTGTTACAATAGATTATATCTCTAAGTTGATGAAAACAGAAGCGTTCCCCACCAATGACTTAAAGGTGGTGGTAAAATTCATTAAGAAGTAGATATCACAATATTTGTGGCACCGAGATCTAGTGTTAGTATTGGAAGTTCACATTTGGTCACAATTTGTTCAGGATTTTTTAGCTATGTATTGGGTAAAAAAAAGGGTTACCATAGCCTATCATCCCAAAACTATTGGCTAAGTTGGGGTCTCTAATCACAAAGTGAAGTAGATATTGCAAAAGATGATTAATGCACAGTGTATGGATTAGCAATGAAACTTGATAATGTATTATAAGCATAAAGAACAACATTCAAAACACCCATTAGGAGATCCCCTTATAGGTTAGTGTTTAGAAAAGAATGACATTTTTTGGTTGAGTTAGAAAATAAATTTTATTGGGATATAAAGAATTTGAACCTTGATATGGATTTGGAAGGCCAAAAATTTATGCAACAATGGCTGAGATTGAGGAATTCAAAATGCTTGCCTATGAGAATGTAAATCTTTACAAGTAAAATAATAAGATGTGGTATGATAAGAATATTTTGTCTCGCACGTTTGATCCCGGAAAAAAGGTATTGGTGTCTAATTCTAGGTTGAAGTTGTTTCTCAAAAATCTCATGTCCAAATTCTATGGACCTTCTGAAGTGGTGAATTTGAATGCACTTGGGGCTTTTGAACTGATCGATAAAGGAAAGGACAAGACCTTCATTGTAAATGGCCAAAGATATAAGAACTAGAGGGTCAAAGAAGAGGACTGACAAAAAACATTTATGGCACTATCAGATGAATGATTACAATCACATACCATGATGTTAAATCAGGCTCTACATAAAAGGCAACCAATGAATGTAATACAATAGATTATGAGTTTTATTCAAAAAACTAAAAAATAATAACAAAAACAACATAAAAAGATGTGTTGAACCACGAGCAAATCTATAACACTTGGTGGGAAGTAACCAACCTTTATAACATATTTTGTCATTTTTATGTGATTTTTCAAGATTAAATATAATTCATGACATTGGAGGATGAAAATAAGGTAGTACGAATGATTTTTAAAGGTTAAGTGCATACCAAAATGCCAAGGTAAGTGACAAATAAAGTCTCAATGAAAAAAAAAAAATAAATTCCCCTCAACACTAAAATTATGGGCCTTCACTTTATCACCATCCAATGGAAATTGGGATCCCTTTAAATAGTATGGCATGGAGGGAATTAAATTTTGAATATACCAAAACAATTTGCATCCATGTTATTGGCATGCCATGAAAGCTGGGTTTTACATTATGATCGTGAAATAGAGAGGATTAACATTCCCCATGCACAAACCAGTATGCCCATGCAACATTAGTATTCCATAGATCCTAAGATCCACAGTATAATTATGGCACAGAGAAGGGATTATTGGCAATGTAAAAGATTGGTTCAAACTCAATTCTCTTCCTTTTTAAAACAAAAATATACAAAATCTTTCCCATTCCCCCAATATTATCATGCTACCTCTCTAATTTCTCTCAAATATTAATGTGTCAAGCCGATCCAATTTCACCAAATCCTTTTCTCTGTATTATTCTCAAGCATAAAAGGTATGCTTTCTCTCTCTCTTTTACTCTCTTACACTACTTGTTGATGCATGGGAATGCCATGAAAGCTAATGGTCGTAAAAAATTTAATGTGTTTTGGTAAAAGTATATGGTATTTTATAGAGGTGATCCTTAACATAATAAAGCTAATATAAATTACGCATCATAATATGACAAGTTTGAATTAATAATGATTATTTTTGTGAGGATTGTGCTGCATAGTGGTCATATGAATACATTGTGATTTTGTGGCCTATTTCATTTGTGTTTTGATATAATTTGAGGTTATAGCATAGAGTTACATTATTTAGAGGAAAATATTTATCTTTGTGCTATGTGTGAAGAATTAATGTTCGATAATGATGTAGTTGATTATCACTCAAATTGGTCATCGTTATTAGTTATGCTATAGGTTGTGTGAAATTGTGAAGTGATACCACTTGAATATGCTTTAAGTGAGAATAAAGATCTATATGAACTATAAAGGTAGATGTATTAGACCAAAGTTGTTGTATATACATATATATAGTAACTTGATTTGAGTGAGTTAAACCTTCCCTTTGATAATAGGGTCTAGTGATGATACTCACAAGGAAGGGAAGTTTGAGTAGCCTAACTTTGAGACAAGTATACCCGTGCTAGCAACAAAATATGGGGAAGTCCCTTATGGCTCACGCACTTAGTATTGGCTAGCATTGATGTCCTTAAACTAACAAAGTTTATCTGTACTATTTTTCACAGGTACCATGTCTGGAAGGCGACATAAAAAAAAGGAGTTAGTTCCTCAAGAGAGAGAAAAAAAGAGTTCGAGTTAGTGCTCGTGCTCCAAAGACCCCAGTAGTTCAAAGAAGGCAAACACAAAGGTTTAGGACTACAATGGTTTTTTATGAAAGAAAGAAATAGTACAACAAGCATTTAAATCCAAATAAGCTCCTCATGAGATAATTGACAAACACAGCTTGATAATGGAATTCCCACAAATTATTCTATGGTTAGAGAAATTATATATAAAGTTTGTTTTTTATTAGCCAATAGAGTGAAACCTCTAGTTGATCAATGATTTTTATGCAAATTTGGATCTTTTATAGCCTGACATCTTGGTACAGATCAAGGGAAAAGTCATGATATTAGAAGAATGTGATCCGAATAGTATCTCTAGTACACCAATGAATGAACCTATTACGCAAACACAATTAAAAATTACACCATTATATACTGCTATTCAACATGTACTAAGTAGTTAAAAATCATCGGTGAGGTGGAGTCACCAGAAGAGCAATGATTATGTCATGACTCAATTTTTGAGTCATGATGGCACCTATGTCATTCCACCAGTAGGTAAGCCAAACCATACCGAGAGCTATAAAAAATGGTCTTAATTAGTAGAAAATGGAATAAATGCAAGAAATATACAAGTAAAAGATTTATAATAGCAAATCATAAAATAATAATAATAGTAATAAAATTAAAAATACATAAGATAATAATAAAATCCTACAACCAAGTAGTGTCAGTACAAGAGCCACTAACAAAAGAATATGAGTACTGTAATAGTCAAATATATAATAGTATCCAATGATTTAAGACCAAACAAAAGTAGAAGAAGGTGAAAATATAAACTTCATTTTAAAGAAATCATCCTCTCTCAAAACTCTAATCAACACAATCATAACATGGCTGATGTGCCATAATTTCATGGAACTTTCAATGCTTAAAGAAAGGTATTTTTGAAATTACTAAGGATTTTTGGTTATATGTGATGTGTTTTATGTTGGTTTTACAGAAAAAAAGGGTCGAAAGTGAGTAGAATGAGGCAAGGAAGAAAAACACCAAAATAGTAACATTTTACTTGGACAACTAGTCACTTGATGACACTATGACTGGTCATCAAAGTTTTTGCCCTACCAATGAATGATTAGAAGAAAAAGAGTAATGTACAAATCGACCACAACTCGTAGGATCAATTTCACGACCCAAACCAGGTCTTAACTGTGACAGGCATGTCAAGTCCCAAATACACTAGAGACCACCCCTTTGTATCTAACAAAACAAAATTATATCCCTGATGTTGGATGAATTTCAAACATATAAAAAGTTAAATTTAAATAAAAATAAGGAATTCTATGATCCCAAACTTACAAAGTTAAAACTAAAGTGCCCCAGACTTTGGCCTTTGAATTTCCTAAGCCCTTGGTGTTTTATATTGGTCATGACTAGACCAATACGAGCCATAAGGTCTAGTGAATAGCTGGACTAGAAAGTCATAAGTTGAAAAATGTGTGTTATCCAATTATCTATCTTTGAAATAACTCAGTAGTATGTGTCGTAAGTTGTTATGACAAGTTAAAGGTCTTACTCGTAACCAAATACGAGTTTTCTATAGCTTTAACTTGGGGTACTTTGGATATTTCCCACCCCAAGACCTTAAGATCCCACTTATTATAACAACTTTTGGTCATTCATTATACCCTTTACAATATCAAAGCTCTCTTTCAAACCTCTCAAGAAAGATTGGGCTAGGATTTCTTCAAACGGGTCATCTAAGGGCTTAAGGATCAAATTTTTTTTATGAATCTTTGTAACTCAGGCATGTGACTCTTCCTTCATTGTTAGTTTAGTAAAAAATTTGTTTAAAACATTATTTATGAGTCAATAATGGTGGTTTTAAAAATCAAGGTTGATGGTTTGAATGAATACTATTAGATATTGCTTCTCATGATTTAATTTATGATTATGAATGTTTTAATAATGTTTTTTCATATGTGGATGCATGGTAACTGTGCTTTAACTAAGGGTAGGTCATGTATAACCATAAATTTAATGGTTATTGATTTTGATAATGGTATTCCCTCAACCTATTTGTGAAATTATCAATGAGAATGATCTTTTCATATGTTGAATTAGGTTTTTAACTAAAGCATTTTCCTAAGAAATTTGATGATTAGTAAATAGTTTTGTGAAGGCCGTGTTTGACATAAATTAATTTGAAATACAAAATGGGTTTGAATCCCAAAACGTTGAATTGAATTGATGTCTTTGTTCAAAAAATAGTTTTATGTCCCAAATTGATTATTAATGGTTATGACATATTGTACGCCTGCAAGTGGGATTGATATGATGATACCAATGGGATGCCTTTGTGAAGTAACTAGATTGATGATTATTATTTCACAATAAATTTTTAATTAGGATTTAAAGAGGGATGTGTAGCCGGGTTATGAAAGTGAAGTCCAAAGATCTAACACTGGTAACTGCGCTAGTCGATGTAGGTGTCGATATGATTGGGAGGTTTTAGTCCCCCAAATAAATATATGAATAAGAGTATTGAGTCACCTATATTGTATACATTGGTGCTTAAGTCACCTTGATTATGATGGGAGGTTTGAGTCCCCTATAAAAGTATATACAGATATTGATATTCTCTGGTTGATGAGGCTACCATAGTGGGGCCCTTCTATCTAGAGAAAAGTTGGGCCCATATAGCCTATGGGCGCCTTGTTTTATGATGGTTAAGCTACACAGCCCGAGCTAAGGTTTTTGAAGTTCATTTTAAGCCTTATTCCCTACCCTAGCATGTTGTATTATATATGTAAATGTATTTCATGTGATATTATACATTAGATGTTCAATTGGTTTTGAATTATAATCATGGATTTATTTTCTATCTCTATCCCTTAGTTATATGCTAGTGCTCCCACTACTAACCATCTTCATATATTGTATCCCCATGTAATGCAGGAATTGGCCATATTTTCACCTCTCTTGCTCAGTGAAATGGATTCAGAATCAGCAAATAAGTAAGATTGAAGATGTGACCTTTCATCTTTCAGAAGACCCCAGTTCATATTGTGGTTTCATATTTATTTTTAAACTATCTTTAGGATGTTGGTTTTTTGCATTGTCGGGGGTATGTCCCAATATTTTATCGACTTTCAGTTTTGTAGAGTCTTTGTCAGACTACTATGGACTTGGGTGGTTTGGTTGATTATTTTAGTGAACGACGGTTGTCCGATTATTGGTAGATGGTATAGAAACAAAATGAATTATTATTAGATTTGTTATATGGTATCTTGTTATACATGGGACTTGAGATACCCATTATGGTTAGGCCTATATTTCGATCATGATAAAGGAGATATCAAAGCCCTTGGTTTTTGTCCAGAGTATATTTCTAATCCTTTTTCTATGTATACCTATTAGGTGACTCTGTGGTTGCTAACAGAGACTATAGGGCATTGTGTGGTATCTGTTGTAATATAGAAACTCTGGTCGACTTGATAGGGTTAGATAGAATTGACTGATAGTACTTTAGGGATGGATTGGATATACTCGTGCTATGCCTTTTTAGACTTTTGGACTTGTAAGGTCATGTTTAAATTCCCTAGTGAACTAATTATTGAATGGGAAGGAAGTTCCCTAGAGTATAAGGAAAGGTTCATATAATATCATCGAGCTCAAAAATTAATATCCAAAGGATGTCTCTATCATTTGGTCAAGGTTAAAGATTCTAACTTATAGGTTCCTTTATTCACATCCATTCTTGTGCTTTGTGAATTTCCAAAGGTTTTTCCTAATTATCTTCCTAGTGTCCCTCCCAATAGGGAGATTGATTTTTGTATTGACCTTGTTTTGGACACTCATCTTATCTATATTCACCCATACTGAATTGCTTCTACTAAGTTAAAGGAACTAAAGGAATAGTTAAAGGATCTATTAGACAAAGGATTCATCCATCCTAATGTGTATCCGTGGGTGTGCCTATCTTGCTTGTGTATAAGAAGGATGGTTCCCTTCAGATGTGTATAAATTATTGACAATTAAATAAGGTGATGATAAAGAATAAGTACCCTCTTCTAAGGATAGATGGTTTTTTTAATAAACTTTAGGATGATATGCTTTTCTCTAAGATTGAACTTTGGTCTGGGTATCACAATCTAAAAATTATGGAGGTGGATATTTTGTAGACTGCCTTTTGTATTAGATATAGGAATTTTGAGTTTTTAGTTATGTCTTTTAGATTGACCAATGACCCGGTGACATTTCATAGACTTGATGAATAGAGTTTTTGATCATTTTCTGGATTTATTTGTCATTATGTTCATAGATGATATTTTTGTTTACTCTAAGAGCCAGGTGGATCATGTTGATCACTTTCTCATTGTGATGCAGACCTTGAATGATCAATAATTATATGCCAATTTTTTGAAATATAAATTCTAGTTGAGCGGTGTTACATTTATGGGTCATGTTATGTCAAGTGAAGGGATCATGAAGGATTATCAGAAGGTTGTGGTAGTTAAGAAGTTTCCTAGACCCTTGACTCCAACTGATATTAAGAGCTTCATGGGTTTAGCTATTTATTAGTGGAGGTTTTTTGAAAGTTTATCTTTCATTGTTGCCTCATTGTCAATGTTGCGACAAAAGAAGGTGAAGTTCTTGTGGTCTGATGCTTACGAGGATAGTTGAGAAGCTGAAAGATAAGTGTACTTTAGCTCCAGTCATGACTCTTCCTAAAGGCACTAAAGGTTTTATCGTCTATTTTGATACGTCTCGGGTTGGTTTAGGTTATGTGTTGATACGGCATAGCAAGGTGGTTTCTTATGCCTATAGATAGTTTAAAGTTCAAGAGAAAAATTACCTTACTCGTGACATGGAGTTGTTGGTTGTGGTATTCGCATTATAGATCTGGCATCACTATTTTTATTTATTCTATATGGATATCTTTTTAGATCATCAAACCTACAGTATATGTTCACTCAGAAAAAGTTAATCTCAAGCAAAGAAGGTGGTGTAAGTTGCTGAAGGACTATGATATAAGTCTTCACTACCATCCAGGTAAAGCTAATGTAGTTGTTAATGCTCTTAGCTGGTTATCCATGGGGAGTATAGCTCATGTGGATAATGATAAGAGGAAATTGGTGAAGGATATTCACCATTTAGATAATCTTTGATTTCATCTCTTGGACCTTGAGGATTACGATGTGTTTGTGCAACAGGTGGCGCAAACGTCTCTTGATTTGGAAATAAAGGAGAAAAAGGTATTAGACCTTTTCTTGATAAAAATCAAGGATAATGTGGATAAGAAAAAGGTAATGGCCTTTGAGATAGGTGGTCATGGTATATTTAAGTACTAAGAGAGGTTGTCTGTTCACGATATGATGGGTTATGAGGCAGGATTTTAGCCAAGGCCCATGAATCATAGTATAAGGTTCATCCTAGTTCAACAATTATGTATCATGATCTCAAGGATATATATTCATAGAATAATTCAAAGTGTGATGTATCCAACTTTGTGGCTAAGTGTATGGTATGTCAGCAAGTGAAAGTAGTGCACATGAGGCTCGATGGGCTAATCTAAGAGATTGAACTACCAGTGTGGAAATGGGAGATAATTAATATAGATTTTGTTATTAGTCTTATGTGATCGTGGAATCAATGTGGCCCTATTTGGTTCCTTATTGATAGGATGACTAATTCCACTCACTTCTTTACAGTTAGGACTAATTATTCTACTAAGGACTATGCAAAATTATTTCTTTAGGATGTCTTAAAGTTGTATGGTGAGTCTGTTACAATCATTTTAGATCATGGTACTCAGTTCTCATTGTATTTTTTGCTCTATTTCTAGCATGCTTTGGGGACTAAAGTGAGCCTTAGTACTGCCTTTTACCGGTAGTCAGATGGGCAAGCAAATATAACTATTCAGATATTAGAATATATGCTACGAGTTTGTGTAATTAACTTTGGAAGTAGTTGGTTCAACCATTTTCCTCTCATTGAATTTTGTTATAACAATCTTTACTATTCTAGCATTAGTATGGATATATTTGAGGAATTGTATGGTAGAAGGTGTGGATCTCCTGTTGGGTGGTTCGAGATTTGTGAGACGGAGATATTTGTCTTGGATTTGGTTCACCAACCTATGGAAAAGGTGAAGGCGATTCGGGATAGGCTTAAGACCACCCAAAGTTGTTGAAACTACTATACAGACATAAGGCAAAGGGATTTGGAATTTGAGGTTGGATATTGGTTGTTCTTAAAGGTGTCTCCCATGAAGGGAGTAATACGGTTTGGGAAGAAAGAAAAGCTCTGTCCCCGGTATGTGGGCCCGTATGTGATTTTTAGAAGGGTTGGTAATGTTGCATATGAATTTGAATTTCCTTCTAATGAGTTCCTTTCACCCGATATTCCATGTGTCCATATTATGGAAATGCGTGGGTGATCCTTCATATGTTGTTTCCTTAGAGGACATTTGTATTTTTGATTCTTTTTCCTAAGAGGAGGTCCCGATGAAGATCTTTGATTGGCAAGTTTGTCTTTTGCAAAACAAAGGATGTGGCTTTGTTAAAGGTTCTATGCTGGAACCATAATTTCAAGGAAGCTACTTAAGAAGACGTGGAGGACATAAAGTCCCAAGTACCCATTCCTATTCTCTATTTCGGAAATTCATGTTTAAGGTATGTATATTCTTAACACCTATGATTTCTGTTTTTTTTTAAGGTAAGGATGATTTCCTTGGAATTTTTTTTCTAACTTAGTTAAAAGTAAGAGTAGAGATATATGGAGTCAAATCATGCTTTTGTTAACTTGACCCATCATTCGAGGACTAATAATCCTAAGGGGGGAGACTGAAATACCTCAAACTTTGGCCATTTCAAATTTCCAGAGCTTTAGGCTCTCTACTCTTCTTACAACTCACACCACGAGTCGTATGGTGTGGTAACGGGTCAAGTTACCTATGTCATAAGTTAACAAGATTGTTATGGGCCATGTTCTATCCTGGTTACAAGAGACTCTAAATAAGTCGTGTGATCATATGATGAGTGGTTAGGGTCCAGTGGTATGTTTTCCAATTTCCAAGCCCTTGGATTTTTATATTTTTCACGACTAGACAATAAGAGACATATGGTTTAGTTATGAGTGGCACTAGGATATTGTTAGTTGGACAGTGTGTGGTGTCTAATTCTCTATCTTGGCGATGACTTAAGGGTATGACTAGTAAGTTGTTGTGATGAGTCAAAGTTCTTACTCATAACCAAATGTGGGTTTTCTATAGCTTTAATCTAGGGGTACTTTGGAAATTTCCCACCCCAATTCATTAAGACCCCACATCTTATAGCACCTTTTGGTAATTTATTAAACCATTTAAAATATCAAACTCTCTCTAAGCTCTCTTTAAAACCCCTCAAGAAAGATTGGTCTAGGGTTTCTTCAAAGTGGTTATCTAAGGGGTTAAGGATCAAGTTCTCTAAGTGAATCTTCATAACTCAGCCATGTGACTATTCTTTCATTTATGGTTCACTAAAAACATATGTTTAAAACATTGTTAATGAGTTATTAATGGTTGTTTTGAAAACTAAGGTTGAGAATTTGAATAAATACTGTTGGGTATTGCTTCTTATGATTCAATTCATGATTATGTATGTTTTAATAATTTATTTTCACATGTGGGTGCATGGGAATTGTGGTTTGACTAAAGGGGGTCATGTTTAACCTTAAATTTGATGGTTTATGCTTTTAATAATTGTATGCTCTCAACCTATTTGTGAAATTGTCAATGAAAATGACCTTGTCACATGTTGAATTGTGTTTTGAACAAAGGCATTGGCCTAAGTATGTTGATGATTGATAAGTGGTTTGATGAAGGCCTCGTTGGCCAAAAATTTATTTGAAGTACTAAATGGGTTCGAGTCCCTAAACGTTGAATTGAATTGATAACTTTGTTTAAACAATAAGTTCGAGTCCCAAGTTGATTAATAATGGTTATGGATTATTTTGAAATTGCAGTTAGAGTTGGTATGACTATACCAATAGGATGCCTTTGGTAATTAACTGGATTAATGATTTTGATTGTGCAATGAATGTTTTAATTAGGATTTAAAGCGGGATATGAAGCTAGGTCGTGAATGTTTAGTCCAAAGGACTAACACTAGAAACCATGCTAGCCGGTGCAGGTGTCTATATTACTGGGAGGTTCTAGTCCCTTGAATGAATATATGAATGGGAGGTTCGAGTCCCTCATATTATATACATTAGTACTTAAGTAACCATGCTTATTTTGGGAGGTTCGAGTCCCCCATAAAGGTATATACGGATATGGATATTCTCTGGGTGGTGCGGCTACACACTGGGGTCCTTCCAGCTAAGGGAGTGTTGGGCCCATATAACTCGTTGGTGCCTTGTTTTATGATAGTTAAGATACACAACCTAGGTTAAGGTTTTCAAAGTTCATGCTAAGCCTTGTTCCCTTCTCTAGAATTGTGGTATTCTATATGTATATGCATTTCATATGATAATATGCATTAGATGTTGCATTGGTTTTGACCTGTTATCATGGCATTATTTTGTTCCTCTATCCCTCAGTTACCTGCTAGCGCTCTAACCTCTAACCATCTTTAGATGTTGTATCCCCATACGATGTAGGAACTGGCCACACTTCCACCTCTCCTAGTCAATGACTAGGATTTGGGATCAGCTAGCAAGCCAGATTGATGTGGTGAGCTTCCATCCTTTGGAAGACCCCAGTTCATATTTTGGATTCCTTTTTATGTTTTGACTATCTCTTAGATATTGGTTTTAGACATTTTTAGGGACATGTCCCGACATGTTTTTGACTTTTATTTCGGTAGAGGCTTTTTTGAACTACTGTAGACTTGGGTGGTTTGGTTGATTATTTCGGTGACGGATGGTTGTCTGGTTACCTGTGGATGGCATAAGAACAAAATAAATAGTTGTTAAATTTATTATATGTTATCTTGTTATAGGTTCGGAACTCACCCTGGTCCGGGTCGTGAAAAAAACAACCGACCAACAAGTCCTCAGTAATCTAACAAAGCCTTCTAAAAAAGAACCAAAACCCGTCTTATTCGAGATATTCCACCGACTCTGATAGATTACAATGATAATGTTGATGATTATGAGAAAATATCAACTCAATCTAAAAATGGAAACTAGTGAAATGCCTAAGTCTTCTAGAGAATGGAAGATCACCACTTTATAACAATGAACCGACGAAGCAAGCCAACTAACCTAACTATTCGTAGGAAAAATAGAAGTAGCTCCAATGCCCACATCGGGTGGGTTACAACTTCTGGAAAAGGTTAGTGGGGTAAACACTCGCATGATCCTCAGAGATAAGGATAACATAATTCCATAATCAATAGTTTCAAATCATTCAAATCCTATGCCCGTAATCAAATGCATATACATATATATATATATATCATATGTCGCGATAGTGAACAAGGCTTAATATGAATGATTTAAAACCTTGTCCTGGGCTATGTAGCTTAACTATCATAGTATAATAGTAACCACGAGATATATAGGACCCATCTCTCACCCTCTGGTCAGGACCCAGTGCATGTAGCCGCACGAATTGAAGAAGGATTATATATATATATATGGGGGGGGGGACTCTAACCTCCTAATCATATACTAAGGTGACTTAAGCACCTGATTAGGTAATGTAGTATGGGGGACTCTAACCTCCAAATCACGTAATAGTTATAGTAACGTGGAATAGAACCAACCTTCCATAAGCAAATGGGGACTCTATCCTCAAGCCATTTCAACCCACGCACAGCTAGCACAGTTTCCAGTGTTAGTCCCTTAGGACCTCCACTTTTATGACCAGCTACACAATCCACTTTTAAACCCAATTAAAATATTTAACAAAGACTCACATTCATTGCACCATATTACACATTAAGGAGTACATTGTTGGTATCATCATACCAACTACACTTGCTAGGTAACAACAACTTGTCAAAACAATCACATCATTTGGGGGGATTCACAACCCCCTTAGTTCAATTATGGAATAGTTTGTGAAACCATAAAACCCACAAGGTTCACTTAAAACCATTACGCCTCATTATTTTTTCACATTATGCAAATCTTCATGAATAGTTCAATATGCAAATTTTTCATATTCAAACAAATTTCTAAATATGGTGTTAAGGTCATAACCACTTCAAAAGTCATAAGTTGGGGAAAATCACAATCCCCAAGTTCATTCAGCATACCCATGCACCATCAAATTCAAAGTCATAATTAAAGCATGAATAATCACAAATAAACCAAGGGAAACATTGTTCAATCGATAAGCATTCAAAACCCTCAACCCACTTTTAAAAACCAACATTAATAACTCATGAACAATACTTTAAACATATGCTTTTAACAAATTAACAACGAGGGAAGAGTAACATGCCTGAAATATCTTGTTTCACAAAAAAAATTCAACCCATGAGCCCTTGGATAACCCACTTTTTTGAAAACCTAAGTGTGGTTGCTTGAGAGAATTTGAGAGAGCTTGGAAGTGTTTCAGTACATGATGAATGAGAAATAGCTCCACTTAAGTGCTTTATGAATGTGGGTTTTTTATTGTGTGAGAAAGGAATTGTCCAAAGTGCCATCAAATGAAAATCTGAAATTTAGTCGTCAATTACTACGAGTCACCATACAACTCGTACAAACTCATTATAACTTGTCACCCAAGTCTAAGACAAGACAGTTCCAGGACACCTACACACTGGGGACCCTACAACTCAACTGGGACCACTCGTAATAAGACGCTACGACTCATAGGGTCCAGTCATAGTAAATACAAAAACCAATTGTGTAAACACTAGACACCTTACGATTTGTAACCAACTACTCATAATAAGTCCTTATGACTATTACACAGCCACTCTACTTAAAGCAGAACTCTCTCACATACTAAATTAGATATAATTGGGTCCCTAGGACCCGTCAAAACTCCCTATGGCTCATATCACTAAGTTGTACTAAGGAAAATAACTTAAGCACCATTCACTGGAAACCTTATGACTAGGGTGACATTACCCATCAGGACACCCTATGACTCATAGTGGGAATTGTAGTCAGGATAGTGAGGATAAAATTTCTAAAAAATTTTCAAATACTAACAACCCGAGGTATTACACACACACCCTTAGGATAATTGTCCTCGAATGATAGGAAAAAGAATTTATTACCATGATATGACACCAAACACCACCACACTTTCCTTTAATAAAGAATGAAAGCAAAGATTCCAAGGAATGTATAATTTCATTTAACAAAGTCGTAAAACAAGAATGTTATGGAATATTCAAACCTTAAGCATAATTATTCATAATGGGGAACAAGAACAGATATTTGGAGTTTATGTCCTCCTCAGTTTCCCAAATAGCTTATTCAACATTTTTGTTCTTCCAAATAACTTTATAGAAGCCACATCTTTGTCCGCAACCAACGGACTTGCCAATCTAAAATCTCAATCGGGACCTCCTCGTAGGATAAGGAATCCAAAATACCCACATTCTCCAAGGGAATAACTATTGAAAGATCACCCACACACTTTCTCAACATCAAAATATGAAACACCAAATTAATGGAGCTCAATCTAAAAGACAACTCCAACTCATAAGCGACATTACAAACCCTCTTAACAACCATGTATGGACCAATATAACAGGGATTGAGCTTCCCTTTTTTACCAAACCGCATAACTCCCTTTGTGGGAGACACCTTTAAGAATACCAAATCACCAACATCAAATTCCAACTCCCTCTACCTCAGTCCGCGTATGACTTTTGTCAACTTTGGGTGGCCTTAAGTCTATCTTGAATCATATATACCTTTTCCATGTCTTAGTTAACCAAATCAATGCCAAATATCTTATTTTCACCAACCTCAAACCACCCAATAGGAGATCTACGCCTCCTACCATATAAGTCCTCAAACGGAGCCATACCAATGCTTGAGTTTCAAGTGTTATTTTAGGAAAATTCTATGAAAGGTAAGTGGTCTGCTCAACTACCACAATAATCAAACACACAAGCCCAAAGCATATCTTCTAAGACCTATATTGTCCTTTCCACTTGCCCATCCGTCTATCGGTGGAAAGCAGTACTAACGGTTACCTAATACCCCAAACCTCGCTGAAATGACCTTCAAAAGTTTGATGGGAATTGAGTACCTTGATCAGATATGATAGAAACTAGAGTACCGTGCAACTTCATAATATCCTCAAGGAACGTCTTGGCATAATCCTCAGAAAAGAAACTAGTCCTCACTGGCAAAAAGTGATCAGACTTAATCATTCTATCAATGATGACCCAAATCCAACCAAACTGCTAGCTAGACCGCGTAAGATCGGTAACAAAATCCATATTAATTATCTCCCATTTCCACACTGATAACTCAACCGTTTGTGTCAACCAACCGAGCCTCAAGTGCTGCACCTTTACTTTCTGACATACCATGCACTTAGGTATAAAATTGGCCATATCATGCTTCATATTGTTCCACTAACAAATTTCTTTAAGATCATGATACATTTTTATCGAGCCAGGATAAATCGTATAATGAAAATCATAAGCTTAGGACAAAATTGTCTCTCACAACTAATTAAGGTCGAGAACACATAGTCTGCCTTGGTACATCAATATACCATCACCACCAATCTAAAAAAACATCACTTTCTGTCTACTTACATCATTCTATAGTTGCCTTAGAATTGGATCCAACAATTTTTTCTCCTTTACTTCAGTATAAAGAGATGACCTTGCCATCTCTTGAACAATTACACCATCATCCTCGAAATCGAAGAGACAAACTCTTAGATTATCCAAATGGTAAATATCTTTCACCAAACCCCTCTTCTTCTCATCCTTATGAGACAAGCTTCCCATGGACAACCTGCTAAGAGCATCAACAACTACATTGTGTTTACCTGGATGATAGTGGAGACTCATGTCATATTCTTTGAGATACTCAAGCCATTTTCTTTACCCGAGATTTAACTATTTTTGAGTGAACATGTATTGCAGGCTCTTATGATTGGAATAAATATCAACATGGACTCTATAAGAATAATACTGCCAGATCTTTAATACAAACACCACAGCCGACAATTCTAAATCATAAGTTTGATAATTCTTCTCATGAAAATTCATTTGTCTAGAAGCACAAGCAAAAACCTTACCAAGATTAATCAACACACAACCCAATCTCACTCGGGACTGATTACAATAGATAAAAAAAACCATCAGTTCCCTCAGGCAAAGTCAAAATTAACCTAAAGTCAACTTATCCTTTTGCTAATCAAAGCTACCCTCACAAGCATCAACCCATAAAGGCTTTACTTTTTTCTGAGTTAATATATTCAATGGGGTAGTGATAGAAGAGAATCTTTCCATAAGCCTTCTATACTAGCTAGCTAAACCTAAGAAGCTTTGAATATTGATTGGATTCATAAGTCTAGGCCACTTCTTAACCACCACAACCTTCTATTGATCCACCATTATTCCTTCACTAGAAACAATATGACCCAGGTAAGTCACAATATTCAACCAGGACACACACTTAGTGAACTTAGCATACAAACACTGATACTTTAGGGTTTGTAACATAAGGAATAGGTGATCAGTATGATCTGCCTTACTCTTGGAATACACATAAATATCATCAATAAAGACAATGACAAACAAGTCTAGAAAATGATAAAAAACCTAATTGATAAGATCCATTAATTCTTTCAAAGCATTAGTCAGGCCAAAAGACATCACCAAATACTCAAAATAATAGTACCAGGTTTGGAAAGTAGTCATAGGGATATCTTCCTCCATAATCTCCAATTGATGGTACCCAAACCAAAGATCAATCTTAAAGAAGAACTTAGAAACTAGAAGTTATCATAGAGATCATCAACTCTCATAAATAGATACTTATTCTTAATACATATTCGAAGGGAACTATCCTTCTTATGAATGAAGAGCATGGGAGCACCCTATGGAGATACACTGGGTTGGATAAAATCCTTATCCACAAGATCTTTCAACTATTTTTGGAGTTTCTTCAACTTAGCCAGAGCCATCCTATAAGGAGGGATAAAGATAGGTCGAGCGTCCAAAAAAAGATTAATACCAAAATAATTTTCCCTATTGGGAGGAAAATAGAAAGATCATCAAGAAATACCTCACAAAATTCATAGACAACAGGGACAGTATACAAAGACGGACCTTTGGATCTACAATCCTTAATATGTACTAAGTGATAGAGGCTCCATTTAGAAACCAAATTTTTGGCTTAAAGACACGAAACATACCTTGCCTTGGCACTGGGGAACTATATTCCCATTTGATAACTGGCTCATTTGGTAAATAAAAACTAACTCTTCGGATATGACAATCAAAAGAAGCATAGCATGAATGCAACCAATCCATCTAAAAAATCACATCAAAGTATAACATGTCAATCTCTATTAGATCCATCAAGGTCTCCCTACTATGGACTGATATTACATAACCCCTATAGACTTCTTTAGCTAAATTGAAGTCAGGATCAAAACCAAAATAAATAGCCATATAAGGGGTTACACAAGAGAGGAGTAAAATTAGGATCAATTATATGATATAGATAATGAAATAAAAGTTTGACCAAACCAGTAACAACATCAAGAAATGTTTCAGAATCCTGGTAGAAGGCAAAAGCATATAGACGGTTCCATACAGCACTAGATCTAGAAGCAGAAGTAACACTCTTTAGTGTAGGAGCGGATAAACAGGCAACTGGAATCTTATTCGGCCCAGAAGAAATTGTAGAAGAACAATCCCTCTATATATGACCAATCTAACCATATTTAAAGCACTTGTTTCTTTTTACTTCACTAACAACACGATGCACCTGACCATAGAATCTACCAGGATAATATGATAGAGATAACTGAGCCCCACTAGACTATGACTAAGCTCCTAGTGTTATAAACTTACTATCATATTGATAATAATGATCACCCAATGACTTTGGATAAGGTGCACTCGCCGTAGAGTAGGAACCAGAATTGCCCCACTTCTTCTTAGGCCATTTTCTGCTGTCTCTACTATTTTTCTGCGAACCTTCACCCTAATCTGAATAACAAAACTTCATACTCTACCTTTCACTCATCTCTACTAGTTTTTTGTTTTCTTCTTCTACTTGTTGATCTAAAGATGTCCATATCCTTATTCAACAAATCATCTTTTCTCTCCAAGATTAACTCATGGGATAACCCCAAAGAAAACATCCTTATTTTAGCCCTGATGCTAGACACTAACTCAGGAGCATAATGCGATAGATGATGAAAATTTAATGCATACTCATTTACAGACATCCAGCCTTCCTCAAATTCAAGAACTCCTTAGCCTTCACCTCTCTAAAATTTTAAGGAATGAAGCGATCAAGAAAAGCAAATTAGAAGTAATCCCCTAAAGTAGACTAAGCATCATCAATACTAGACTAGTCCCACTCCTCTTACCATTGGTATGATACATCCTTCAATTAATAAGTAGCAAACTCTACCCCCTCCACATAAATAACATGCATCATATAGAAGATCTTTGTCATCTCATAAATAAAATTTTGAGGATCTTTCTTATTTTTAGAACCAAAGAAAGTAGGAGGACTAAAACTCATAAATTATCCAATGCTAATGGTCTCGGAAGATAGAGCAGAAGAAGAAACCAGTTCAGTCTGAGCAGTCAACAACTGGGTAAGAAAATGAATAGAATGGAAAATTTTAGTATTTGACACATCAACTTGAGGTTCCTAATGTGAGATAGGGGAACCAATGGAGCTTCTTTAGGGTAATCAAAAGCAGTGACCCTAGATCAATTTTGAAATCTTAGAGTAGGTAATCTCTGTCCACATTATCCGCAGATGGTACAGAAAAGTTGCCATGAGCATCTGATATTCTGGAAGGCATGATCTAAAAAGATAACATACAGTATTAGAGGAGATTCAATGACTTAGACTTTATAGCTCAAAATAGAACAATAAGAAAAAGAAACATAACTAAATGTCTCATAGCTTCTCCTTTATAAGCGTGGTGCACTACATACCCATAAAAGAGACTAGTTAACATGGCTTTGTGGACATCTAAAAACACCAAACCTTTATCTGATACCATATCTATCATAACCTGAACATGGTCCTAGCCGTGACGAGTATCTCAAGTCCCACATGGACCAGAGACCACCCTTTTGTACACAAATAAACAACACAATATCCCTAATGTTGAATGAATTCATAACATATAACAAAATAAATTTGACTAATAAAAAATACCTTTATGATCCCTAACCAACAACCAACCAAAATTGAAATTTAAGGGGGGGGGGATTTAATTAAAAAAATTTTGTGTCGACTACTGGCTCCTCATAGTCGACTCACCTGCAGATCACTACACTTAATAAAATAGATTAGAATTAAAATAATAAAGAAAATTAATAATTAAATATAAAATAAATACAAAGAGATTTATCTAGTTCAGAACACTAATATGGTGCTTACTTCCATCCTTCTTGGGTTTCAATGATTCCTTAGATCGTTCAATATCGGGCTCGAGTAAAATGATGGGATATAAGTTTTGAGGACTTATTTTGTTCTTCTAATCTTGTGACATAGCTTCATTTGTGTTACAAATTTGACTTGATCCTACTATTTATACGACAATTATAAAATAAAAGTTACAAACTTTTGTGAGAATAAGATTTAGATACTTTGATATTCTTCTTTAAATTATGTAACCTTTGTCTATCTTTAGTTTTCTTCTTTTATATTCTTCAACTGCTACTCATCGTAAGAAACCCTAAGAAATTTCTTCTCAATCAAGGATTTGAATTGATTCCTTGATTAAGGAAAGTAATCGTATGGTATGTCCATATCAAATATGTCAATACACAGTTTATTACTCACATCTGTATCAGATACATTTGTGGTCTCATCTTTCTTTTGCTTTTGTCGTGATTTTGATTTACGATTTTCCTTCATTTTGTTCTTGTTCTAATGGATTTTCTTGGATGTTGTATATCATGGATTTGTCATGATTTCAATATTTGTAACATTCATTTCTTTTTTTCTTATTTTAATTGAATCACTTGGATATTGTAGATAATTATTGGATATTCTCCCATTCTTGGATCCGTCTTTCTTACCTTCATAAATTTTTTGATCCTTCTTGTCTTTGTTTAAGACATCCCTCCATTATTAGCAATTCCCAATATGCTGTAAGGATCCACTCATTAGTTTTTCATAATTAATATCTAAACATAGGAGGCTAACAATCTCCCCCTTTTTTATATTGACAAACACCAATTAAATATTAGTTAACTTTGTTATTGCTGTAGTCAACTTGATTCTCCTTTTTGTTGACTCTCATATTTCAAAATTCTAGTTGGCTCTCAGTAAACTAGACTAACTCTTTTTTGCTGAATCTCATATTTTGGAATACCAGTTAACGCTCAATCGACTAGACTAGCTCTCTTTGACTTAATTGTCGACTCTAATGTTCTTACATTCTCCCCTTTGACATAATCAAAATAAAACAACACACAAATAGGGAAATAAAATACAAATAGAGAAAACCATTGAGATATAAACAATAAGTAGCAGTTGAAATCCTAAAAGATGAGTGAAATTACTTTACAACCCATAATTAAAAAAGGGATGGGACCCTCTTTTGAATAGAAATCATCGGAGCTATCATTTGGCCAGGAAGTAGGTGAGGGTATTATGCATATTGTGACAGAATTATTCATATAATTTTCCAACATAATTGGAAAATGAGAAATATGAGTTCTGAAGAGTGATACCAAGGTCATTATTGAAAGAGCTGGCTTCGATTTTGAAGGATTCTAGGCGAGAGACTACTTTGGAGAATAAATTGATGCCTTGTTTTTTGAATCCATCAATGGTCAAACTCACTTTTATTATGTAAGAATTAGTGTCCTTCCTAAGTTGCAACAATTTAGAAGTTGACTCATAAAGCAGCACCACTCCTTCCTCGACAATCCTCATACGGTGCTTGTGTTCTTATAACTCCTTCAATACAAGAACCATGAGGTTGCAGATGGGTTTACTTACCTTAAGGAACTCCAATTTTGCTCTTCTAGAGTGATTTCTATTCCACTCAGCATTAATTAAAATATATCCTATACTGGAGAAGGTTTTAGAGTCATAGGTGGCAGAGATTTCCATAAATGGATAAGAAAATACGTCGATAGAGTAGAATTGGAGAATTTGGGTGATCAATATTTCATAAGCCAGGATGGTAGAGGAAGGAGCATCGATAACACTTTCAAGCATATATTCATGGAACCATGATGCCCAATTAATCTTACACTTGTTCACAAAACATTAGAGAACGAACACATCTCGGCAAGTGATATTACTTAGGGACCCTTTACTGGGGATCAGGGTGATGGCGATGATATGAGCCAAAATTTGATACTTAAAACAAATAGACAAAGAACCAAAATAATAGGATGATGCAGTTTCTGGATCAGGCACAACCTTTTTGGACTCTTCAAAACTAACATCAAACTCATTGGGCTAAGAACCAGTCATATAGCGAATTACACCAAAGAACTTTGTATCAAACTCTTTTTCTAAAAGAAATTCATTCAAAACAATTCTTGTTCCCAGCTCAAGAGTTTCCAACTCACCACTATTTGGGGATATGCAAAGGTTCACCTAGAATAGATAAATTAGGTCTTCATTCACCAGAAATCCACGGAGATAAAACATTGAGGATAAGCCTTAAAATTGAAAGAACAAATTTTCATTGTTGTGAGAATCATTAGATATTTACAACATACTTGGGAAAAATAGAGTAACCTTTAAAAGAAAAAAAATTCTTTTTGCACACCTGTCCAAAACTTATGCATGTCCACTGAAGGAAGAGGACCAGAAGAAAGTGGGTGAAGTATTTTGATGGGGATGTAGAGCTCAGAGCAAGATACTTTTTAGAGACATTCGACTACTTGGACGAAGAAGAGGACTTATCAGAGGATTATGGAATAAGGACAAGGTTATTAGAAGAGAGAGTGGGAAGGTTTCTTGAGAAATTTGCCATGAATCAAGTTTCGGTCATTTTTTTAGCAGAGTTTGGATTAAGTTTCTGTAAAGAGATAGAGTGGAATAGGAGGAGTTAATGGAGAAAAAGGAGGATGAATATGAAAAGTTGAAGATAGAGGGGACTTTTGAAGTGAATGGGTGGCAGAAGGGGTATTGGGAAGGTAAAAGGATCAAAGAGGTAGTAATTTTAGGCATAAAATGAGAGAAAGTAATGATGACTCAGTTGTCAAAAGAGGTGAATTCTTTTTTAATTGGGGCAAATTATTGTCTAAAATAATGTTCAAAAGTCATTAAAGCTAAGAATACCAAGTCTCTTTCTAAGGTAACAAAATCTTTCTTCAAGCAGGGGTTTTGTAATGATATCTGCTAGTTGATTTTTATAGTCATCAAATTTTAAAGAAAAATTGTCATTCTTTACATGATCTCAAATAAAATGATTCTTAATATCAATATGTTTAGCCCTTGAGTGATGCACAATATATTTAGATATCCTAATAGCACTGGTGTTATCACACATTATAGGAACATACTCAAATGATAAAATAAAGTCAAGTAGTTGATGCATAATCTATATAATTTGAGTACCACAACTTCTGACGGATATGTATTCTGCTTTATTGGTTGAAAGAGCAATGAAAGCTACTTCTTCCTATGCCCTGAGATCAGGGAATAACATAGAATTTTACATGTTCCACTAGTGCTCTTTAAATTATTTTTCTTCCATACACTAAACATAACGTCTGGTCGACTAGTAGTCAAATAGACTAGAGATCCGATAACCTCCCTATAAATCTTTTCATCAACATCTTTTCTTGATGAATCTAAGTCAAGGCTTGTGGATGAACTCTTTGGGGTTCTATAGTCCTTTCCTTTTTCCATACCAAATCTCTTGATAAGTTCCTTTGTGTACTTAGCTTGACTTATGAAAGTGCCTTTGGGAGTTTTTTTATTTGTAATCCCAAAAAGAATGTAAGCTCACCCATACATCTCATTTCGAATTCTCCTTTCATCAAATTCAAAAAATTTTCACACATAGAGATACTAGAACTACCAAAAATGATATCATCAATATAAATTTGCACAATAAGAAGATTTGAATCAAGATTTTGTATGAACGAAGTTGTATTAATTTTACCCCTTTGAAAATTTTTATGTAGTAAGAACGTATTAAATTTCTCAGACCAAGCCTTTGGATCTTGTTTGGGGTCGTAAAGTTCTTTTGATAATTTTAAAACATGATTTGGACATGACTAATTTTCAAACCCTTAGGGTTGTTTTGCAAAATTTCTTAATGAATAAAAAAATTTAAGAAAGCACTTTTTATGTCCATTTCATATAGCTGAAAACATTTGAAAGCAGCAATGCTAATAAAATCCATAATGACTCTAACATTAACATGGGGGAAAAGGTCTCATCATAATCAATACCTTCTTGTTGGGAATAGCCTTGATCTATAAGTCTGGCTTTATTTCTGATAGCCTTACCTTATTCGTTCAGCTTGTTTATGTAAACCCATTTAGTTCTAATTATCGAAAAGTCTCTTGGCCTTTAAACAAAGTCCCAAATTTGGTTTCATCCAAACTAGTACAGTTCTTCCTTGATGGCTTTGACCCATGATTCATCTTTAAGGGCCTTATTGGTTTTCTTTTGTTCAATTTAGACATAAGGGCAACGGATTCTTGTCTCTTCAATGATGCTCTTGTTTGCACTCTATCTTCTAGATTTCCAATGATGAGTTCATTTGTATAGCTAGCATCATGCTTCCATTCTCTTGGAACACTACATTTCACTATTTCTGCTATGGGAGCTAACTCTGGATGTGGTGTAGTCGACTTATTGCATGATGGCTCAGAGGTTGTGCTACTATTTTTTCTGGATTGTAGATTATTGAATTATTTTTCATGAAAACTAAAAATGATAAGGAGGTGATTAGTTTAATCAAATACAATATGCATATATTACTCAACACGTAATAGTCTTTTATTAAAGACCCGGTAAGCACGACTAGTTTGAGATTACCTAAGGAAAATACCTTTGACACTTCGAGGATTGAATTTTCCAAAGTTATTCTTACCATTTGTGTGAATAAGAATGTTGTAACCAAAAGTATAGAAATAGCTAATGTTGGGATTCTTTCATCTCCAGTGTTCTTAAGGTGTTTTCTTTAGGATAGGTCTAATCAGGCACTTGTTGATGATATAGCATGTTGTGCTTACTGCTTTTGCCTAAAAGTGATCTAGGAGAATATGTTCTACAAACATTGTCCTGGTATTTTCCTGGAGATACCAATTGTTTTACTATCCTACACCATTTTGCTGAGGAGACAGAGGTGAAGAGAAGTTCTTAGAGTATCCGTTCTAAGCACAATACTCCTCAAATCCCTTGTTTTCAAATTCTCCTTTGTGATCACTATGAATGTAGGTGATGAGATGTTTAGCTTCTCTCTTTACCTTTCTACAAAAAAATATCAAAGTTTGTGAAAGGCTTATTTCTATGAGTAAGAAACATCACCCAAGTAAATTATGAGTAATAATCACTATAACAATAACATATCTCTTTCCACCAATGCTTGCGGTCTTGGTTAGGCCAAACCAATCCATGTGGATTGTTTGAAGAGGTTTGGTAGTAGATACAATGTCCTTGACTTTGAATGATGTCTGGGTCTAGTTACCCAATTAGCAGCACTTACATATGTGGTCCTTTTCAAACTTGAGTTATGACAGACCTTTCACCAATTCCAGTCTAGAAAACTTCTCAATGATATGAATACTAGCATGCTTGAGCTTTTTGTACCACAACTAGGTATCATTGGTTTGTACAATAAGGCACATTAAGGTATCAAATTCAGGACTATTTAAGACATAAATATAAACAATGCATTAACCTGTAACACCTTATATTTCCCTAGCATAATCTTAGTCTTAGTGTATGAATATTCATAAAAAAAATTGAAAACTCATAATTTTTTAGTTTAGAGCCTGCCATTATGTAGGAAATTCAATTAGTTTTCCAACGATAAATATTCACCAAAATCCGATAACCGAGTAAGAAGTTATGGCAATTTTAAGTTTCAATCATCAAACATCGTCACTTTAACCTTTAGCGCATTGCGGAGACAGTCCAAATGACAATTATCAATTTCCAGTGTGACTCCACGATGTTGGCATGTCGCATAGCAGGCCAATTTCCAGTTTAGCAATTTCCAATAAGACTTCATGATGGTGGCACGTCGCGGAGGTGGCCAAATTGGCACTTTAAAGGATTAAGGTGATAGCTCCATATCGCGATGATTGTCCAGGTCCTAATTTTCCATTTCTAGAGGATTGGCATGATAGTGGCGCATCGCGCCAAGGTCAAAAGTCGGGATGGTCAGTTTTCATCTTACATTTTAAATCTCTTTAAGGGTATTTTGTTCTTTTTTCTAAGTCCAAAACTTATCCTAAAACACAAAATTTAGCCCCATTTGACCTAAATAATCATTTATTACTCAATTTCCACTCAAATTGAAGATCCCCTTTTCCAAGAACAAGAAACCCTAGCTCTTAAATTCAAGACCAATCCTCAGGAACTCACTAAGAACTTTAAGAAATTCACTATCCCAGGTATGTTAGATGTTCATCCATGGAGTCCAAATATCCTATTTTAATTACCAAGTGATAATCTTTTCAAGTTATTTGATTTTAAATTATGATTTCATCCATGAATCTCCATGTACTATTGATTTTGTACCATGTTACCATGAAATTAATGTTATTATTCAATCCTCCATGTTTTAATATTATTATTTGTTGAATTAAACCATGATTTAATGTTATTATGATGAATTCATGCTATTCCTACAAGTTCTATGACATTTCTATGATTGTTTTAAACCATGAACTAAAAGTGTTTGATAAAATACCTGTAAGAGTGATTTATTTAATGAGAGCCTTCATGTTTTGATCTCCAAGTTTTAGTGTCATTTTACTATTATTATTTTTTAGTCCTGGGGGTATTGAATTCCCAAAATCCATAGTTGTTAACTTAGTCTAGTATCAGTACATTATAGAATAGTCTTTAGAACATACTATGATCATTATTAGAACAGTCAGTTACTATTCAGACGAATTCAAAATAGTCTAGTATTTTAGTGTCTTTCAGTTGGGAGTTGGATTTAGCACCGAGTGGGTGTAGGGATAGAGCTCATCATATAAGTAGAGTCATTAGTAGCAGTCCCTATACTTCAGAACTACGTAGCCAGCATAGGGTATGAGAAGTCACCCGTCAGATTAGACTTGACTATCTCGCAGGGGCAACCTGTATGTTTGAGATTGGCAACCTTAGTCCTTTGGACATTATATAAATTTAGTAGATCCACACAGCTATCATTAGTACCCATGGCACGATATTAACACCCTTCTAACTGGGGTTATAGGTTCGACTCAATTAGCTCAAATTAGGGAATGTTGGTTAGATGATACCTCCCACAGTCTTAGATATAGTCTTCGTTATAGTCTTAGTTCAGTTACACTGTCTTAGAGTTGCTTAACCAAAGAATACAGATATCAGTATTTTTTAGTGTTTCAGTTTACAGATTTTACTCAGTCTATATTATATGCTTAGTCATCATTCCCAGTGTCTACAAATTTTTATGTATATTCAATATATACAGATGTTATGCATACTCGGTATATATAAATTCTCCATATTTTTGGTATCTACAGATTCCATGTTCTTTACTCAGTACTCCATGTTTTACATACATATTCAGTTAATTATTAGTTCTATCCATGAAACTGTTCATATCAGCCTACCTCATTTAGCATACCAGTACATTCAAAGTACTTATCGCATCCTTTTCTTTTGCACTATGATATATCATATTATAGGTGCTGATGCTTAGTCCCGGATTGCACTTAGTCCCGCATATCATCAGCAGTACAGTAGAAATGGTGAGTCCTCATCATTCGAGGACAGATTATATTAATTCTTATCTTTATCTCAGTAGTTAGTAGAGTTAGTAAGGGGCCTGTCCCATAACTCACAGTATTCAGTTTAGAAGCTTTTCAGACACAACAGTTAGCTATTCAGATTTCAGTATGGTGCTAGATTCATAATTCATTGTTATTTCAATGATAAAATCTTATGGCAATATAAAATATCCTGCAATTATGATATTATTATTTAGTGCTCACGACAGGTACCAGCTCATGGGTTAGCTTGTGGTTCCTTAAAACTGTAAGCACTGTGTGACGACTAGAGGCTAGTCCCTGGTCATTGCAAACTTGGTATCATAGCCTAAAGTTTTAAAGTATCCTAGGAATTCCGAAAACCACATCAAGTAGAGTCTTATGCATGGGTGTATAGAGTGCCACACCTTCTTTAGGTATTCATGTCCAGCAAGTGAGCATGACCTCAAGTAAAAATCCCTGTCTAATATATTCCTTCCTTCCACTTATAGAACCTACCCCTTAAGAAGAACAGGAAATCATCCAGCCCCTAAGCCCTTCCAGGCAGATCCTCTAGACGAGTATGTCTCTCATGCAAAATTTAGGGCTGCGTTCACTACTCTAGCCAATTCTGTAGAAGCACAAAATGAATGGACAACTGTTGCTCCAGCCAATCAAGTGGCCAATACTGTTGTAGCTGGAATTTGGGATTTCACCCGGATGAATCCTTCTTTTTTTGTGGGATCCAAGTCTAAGAAGGATCCACAGGAATTCTTAGATATGGTTCAGAAATTCACAGATGCTATGGGGGTGATATATAGTCAGAGTGCTGAGTTGGCTACATATCAGTTACAGGATGTAGCCCATACTTGGTTTAAGCAGTGGAAGGTTGATAGGGGTGTAGATGTAGGGCCTGTAAAATGGGAAGAGTTTGCCATGACTTTCTTAGACAAATTGTTCCCATTGGAGTTGAGGGAGGCCAGGTGCTAGATTTTATTAACTTAAGGCAGGGCAGCAAGAGCGTGAGGGAGTATTCCCTCAAGTTTACTCAGTTTTCTAGGTATGCTCCTTATATAGTAGTTGATAACAGGTCCAAGATGAGTAAGTTTGTGTCTGGCATACCTGATAGTATAGTCAAGGAGTGTAGGACCATAATGGTTATTAGTGAGATGGACTTGTCTAGGATGATGGTCCATGATCAAAAGATAGAGGAATAAATGATTAATGAAAGAGAGTGAGTAAGCAAGAGGGCTAAGATAGGTAGTTTAAATTTCAATCAGCGGAAGTCAGAAGATGGTAATCGTCCTCAACTCCTTCAGAGGTCTTAAGACCCAGCACCCTCTTCAACCAATCCTTTCATACCCAAATTTAGAAATCACAATAGGGATAGGATACCAAGCTCTAAATCCCAGATCAGTGTTAGCAGTGTCTGGCATACCTGATAGTATGGTCAAGGAGTATAGGACCGCAATGGCCATTAGTGAGATGGACTTGTCTAGGATGATGGTCCATGATCAAAAGATAGAGGAATAGAAGATTAAGGAAAGAGAGTGAGTAAACAAGAGGATAAGATAGGTAGTTTAAATTTCAATCAGCGAAAGTCAGAAGATAGTAACCGTCCTCAGCTCCATCAGAGGTCTCAAGACCCAGCACCCTCTTCAACCAATACTTTCATACCCAAATTTAAAAATGACAATAGGGATAGGGAACCAGGGTCTAAGTCCCAGATCAGTGTTAGTAGTGCTCATACAAATCCTCTATGTTAGAAATGTGGTAGACACCATCAGGGTGAGTGTAAAATGGGTAGTGATGTATGCTTTGGGTGTGGCAAGCCAAGCCATCGAATTTAGAATTCTCGGGTATTTTCTTAGAAAGGTAGGGATGTGTGCCAATAGGGCCAGTCCCATCAGTCGTTAATTCCTCGCCAGACTCAGCAAGGTGTCGCTTCCAGGCTACCAGTCTGCATACGAATAGATTATATGCTCTTCAGCCCACCAAGATCCTAAAAATTAACCTGATATAGTTACTGGTATATTGCAGGTCTTTCACTTATATGTTTATGCTTTACTAGTCCCTCGAGCTTCTCTTTTTTCTGTAACTCCATTTATAGCCATCAACTTTGGAGTCAGTCCTGAAACTCTAGTAGAGCCCTTTTTAGTGTCTACCCCAGTAGGTATTTCCATTGTATCCAGACAAGTACACAGGAACTGTTGGATTATAATATCTCAGTAAGTGACCTCAGTTGATCTCGTGGAGTTAAAGATGACGGATTTTGACATCATTATCATCCATGGATTGGCTTTACTCATGTTATGCCTTAGTTGATTGTAGAAATAGAATTGTTTATTTTTAGTTCCCAAATGAACCAGTCTTTGAATGGAGGGGTAGTACCACAACTCTTAGGAGTTAGTTGATTTCATACTTTAGCTCCGAAAAGCTAATATCGAAGGGATGTATTTACCACCTTGTGTGAGTTAAAGACTTTATCTCAGAAGCTCCAACTCTTATGTGGATTTTAGTAGTGAGGGAATTTCCATATGTGTTCCCTGAAGATCTCCCCGGAGTTCCTCCTGAAAGGGAAATCAACTTCAGAATAGACCTTCTCCTAGATACTCAAACTATATCTATTCTATAATACAAAATGACTCTAGCTGAACTCAAAGAATTGAAAGAATAGTTGAAGGATCTCATAGATAACAGATTCATCAGACCCAGCATCTCCCTATGGTGAACACCTATCCTATTCATGCGTAAGAAAGATAGTTCTCTCAGAATGTGTACAGACTACCATCAGTTGAACAAGGTCATAGTCAAGAATAAATATCCACTTCCTAGAATCGATGACTTGTTTGACAAACTTCAGGGTGCTGCCTATTTTTCCAAGATAGACCTCAAATCAGGCTATCATCAGCTCTGGGTCAGAGAGTGTGACATTTTAAAAATAGCTTTTCGAACTCGGTATGGCCACTTTGAATTTCTAGTCATGTCCTTAGATCTTACAAATTCCCCAGCAGCCTTCATAGACTTCATGAACTGAGTTTTCAAGCAGCACTTGGACATGTTCATCATAGTTTTTATTGATGACACTCTTATTTACTCCTGTAGCAAAAATGATTATGCAGACCATCTCAAAATAGTACTTCAGACTCTTAAAGCTCACCATTTGTTTGCTAAATTTAGTAAGTGTGAATTATGGCTAAGATCAGTAGATTTCCTTGTCCATATTATTTTTTGTGATGGCATTAGAGTTGATCCTCAAAAGACCGAGGAAGTGAGAAACTGGAGTAGACCTATCTCCCTATCAGATATTAGGAGTTTCATGGGTTTAGCTGGGTATTACCGTTGGTTTGTTGAAGGGTTTTCTTTTACTACATCCCTCATCTCCAGATTGACTCAGAAGTAAGTTAACTTTCAGTGGTTATATTCATGCGAGAAGAGTTTTCAGGATTTAAAGCCTCGACTTACCTCAGCCCAAGTCTTAACTCTACTAGATGGTTCAGATAGTTTTATTATATACTGTGATGCATCTAGAGTAGGTTTGGGTTATGTCCTCATGCATAGAGGTAAGGTCATAGCCTATGCCTCTAGATAGCTTAAACCCTATGAGAAGAATTAACCTACTCATGATCTTGAGTTAGCAGCTATAGTGTTTGCCTTAAAGATTTAGAGGCATTACTTGTATGGGGTGTATGTAGATGTGTTCACAGATCACAAAAGCCTTTAGTATATGTTCTCTCAGAAAGATTTGAATATCTATCAGAGAAGGTGGTTAGAATTATTAAAAGATTATAAAATGAGTTTTCTATATCATCCGGGCTAGGATAATGTAGTGGTTGATGCTCTTAGTAGGTTGTCTATAGGTAGTGTTACTCATGTTGAGGATGGCAAGAAAAAGTTAGCTCAGAAAGTTCATCAGCTTGCCCGACTAGGTATTCGCTTAGTCGACTCATTAGATGGTAGTGTGTAGGTGTAGAGTAGATTAGAGTCATCTCTATTTTTTGTGGAAAAGGAAAAGAAAGATAGAGATCCCAGTCTAGTTAAGTTGAAAGAATAAGTCAGAGACCATAAAGTGGAGGCTTTTTCCCAATGGGGAGATGTTGTTTTGCATTGTCAGGGTAGATTGTATGTACCTGGTGTAGATGAATTGAGGAAACAAATTCTTTCAGAGGCATATGGTATATGTTACTCTATTTATCTAGTGGCCACTAAGATGTACCATAATTTGTGGGAGAGATATACCATAATTTGCGGGAGATCTATTGGCAGAGTGGGATGAAGAGAGATATTATAGAATTTGTAGCTAAGTGCTCTACATGTCATCAAGTTAAGGTGGAGCACCTGAAGCCTAGTGGGTCTATACAAGAGTTCAGTATTCCCATGTGTAAATGGGATAAAGTGAACATAGACTCTGTGAAAGGTTTGTCGCGTACCCTTCATCAGCATAATTTTATTTGGGTTATCATAGACAAGATGAATAAATCAGCTCATTTCTTGTCATTCCATACCTCTTATTTAGCCAAGGACTATGCCAAACTCTATCTGATAGAGTTAGTTAGGTTACATGGTGTTCCCTTATCTATCATCTCAGATAGAGGTACCCAGTTTACCTTTTATTTCTAGAAAGCATTCCAAAAGGGTCTTGGTACCCAAGTACATCTCAGTACAGCCTTCCACCCTCAAAGAGACGGTCAAGTAGAAAGGACCATTCAGACCCTTGAGTATATGCTTAGAGAATGTGCAGTTTATTTTAAAGGTAGTTGGGATGACCACTTGCCTTTGATTGAATTCACAAACAACAACAGCTATTATTCCAGTATTCATATGGCTCTATTTGAGGCTCTCTATGAAAGGTGATGTAGATCTCCAATTGGTTCGTTTGATGTAGGTGAGGCTATAGTAGTAGAGCCTGACTTGGTGTTTGATGCCTTAGAGAAGGTTCAGTTGATCAGAGAAAGGCTTAACTCTTCCCAGAGCCGACAGAAATTGTATGTCGATATGAGGAAAAAGGATCTATAGTTTGAGGTTGGATATTTTGTTTACTTGAAAATCTCTCCCTTGAATGGAGTGAAAAGATTTGACAAGAAAGGGAAACTCAGTCCCCAATATGTCGGTTCCTTCAAAATTCTCAGTCATTTTGGAAAGGTAGCTTACGAGGTTAAGTTACCTTTATATTTATCTTCAGTACACCCAATGGTCCATGTATCAGTGTTCAAAAAGTGTATTGGTGATCCAGTTATAGTTGTTCCCTTAGAAAGTCTAGATATTCAAAACAATCTTTCCTTTAAGGAAGTTCTAGTCAAAACTCTTGATCATCAAGTTCGTAGACTAAGGAACAAAGAAGTTCCATTGGTCAAAGTTCTTTGGTGAAATTAGTCTGTTGAGGGAGCCACTTGAGAAGTAAAGGCAGATATGTGGACCAAGTACCCTTACATCTTCTCTACGAATCCAGATTTAGTATAAGGTACTAATATCTTATTAAGATTACTCTCTATCATGCTCAGTTTTAGATGCACATCATGTTCATGTCAATCGTGCATTTATAAATTCAGTTAAGTCATGCATTCCATACATCAGATATGTATGTTTAGTGTATAAGCTCAGCTCTACAGCTTTCCTCAGCTTAACTAGTTTCATTCAAAGATGAATGATTCCTAGAGGAGATTGTAATATCCCAAATTTCCCTAGCATAATCTAAGTCCTAGTACATGAGTATTCATAAATAAAAATTTTGAAACACTTATCATTTTTTATTTTAGAGCCAGCCATTGCGTAGGAAATTTAATTAACTTTCTAACGATATAAAATTTGCTAAAATCCGATAACCGGATAAGAGGTTATGGTGATTTTAAGTTTCAATTGTTAAACATCATTGTTTTAACCCTTATCACACCACGAAGACAGTACAAATGACAATTGTCAATTTCCAGTTTGACTCCATGATGTTGGCACGTCACAGAGAAGGCCAATTTCCAGTTTGGCAATTTCCAGTGGGCCTCCGCGATGGTAGCACGTTGCGGAGGTGGCCAATTTGGCACTTTAAAGGATTAAGGTGATATCTCCACATCGTGATGTTTGTCCAAGTCCCAATTGTCCTTTTCCAGTGGCTTAGTACAATAATGACGGGTCGCACCAAGGCCAAAAATTGGGATAGTCTATTTGCAGCTTACGTTTTAAATCCTTTTAAGTGTTTTTGGGTCTTTTTCCTAGGCCCTAAACTCATCCTAAAACACGAAATTCAGCCACAATTGACCTAAATAATCATTCATTACTTAATCTCCTCTGAAATTAAAGATATCTTTTTCCATGAACAAGAAATACTAGCTCTCAAATTCAAGACCAATCCTCAGGAACTCACCAAGAACTTCAAGTAATTCACTATCCCAGGTATGTTAGATGTTCATCCATGGATTCCTGTTATCCATGGAGTCCAAATATCCTATGTTAATTACCAAGTGATAATATTTTCAAGCTAATTTATTTTAAATTAGGATTTCATCCAAGAGTCTCCATGTATTATTGATTTTGTGCCATGTTACCATGAAATTAATGTTATTATTCAATCCTCCATATTTTAATATTATTATTTATTGAATTAAACCATGATTTAATACTATTATTATGAACTCATGCTATTCCTACAAGTTTCATGACATTTCTATGATTGTTTTAAACTATGAACTAAAGTGTTTGCTAAAATGCCTACAAGAGAGATTTATTTAACAAGAGCCTTCATGTTTTGATCTCCAAGTTTTAGTTTCATTTTACTATTATTGTTTTTTATTCCTGGGGGTATCGAATACCCAAAATCCATAGCTGTTTACTTAGTCTAGTATGAGTACATTATAGAATAGTCTTCAAAACATACTATGAGCAGTATCAAAGCAGTCAGTTACCAGTCAGACGAATTCAAAATAGTCTAGTACTTCAGTGCCTTTTAGTTGGGAGTAAGATTTAGCACCGAGCGAGTGTAGGGATGGTGGATTCCCCGTCAGATGGGCAGAGTCATTAGTAGCATTCCATAACTCCATAAATACATAGCCAACGTAGAGTATGAGAAGTCACCTATCATATTAGGCTTAACTATCTCGCTGGGGTCACCTGTCAGTTCATGCTTGACATCCTGAGGCCTTTGGACATTATATCAGTTTAGTGGATCCATACAACTATCTTTAGTACTCGTGGAACATTAATGACACCCTTCCAACTGGGTTTACAAGATGGACCTTGATTAGCTCAAATTGGGGAATGTCGGTTAGATGATACCTCCCACAGTTTCAAATATAGTCTCAGTTCAGTTACGCAGTTTTAGAGTTGCTTTGCCAAATCATATAGATATCAATATTTTTTAGTTTTTCTGATTATAGATTTTACTTAGTCCATGTTATATGCTTGGTAATACATTCCCAGTGCCTATAGATTTTCACGTAAATTCAGTATTTATAGACTGTCATGCATACTCGGTATATATTGATTCTCCATATTTTTAGTATCTACAGATTCCATGTTATCTACTTAGTACTCCATGTTTTACATACATATTCAGTTAATTACTAGTTCTATTCATGAAACCATGCATATCAGCCTACCTCATTTAGCATACCCGTACATTCAAAGTACTGATCGTATACCTTTCTTTTGCGCTATGATGTATCATATCATAGGTGTTGCCGCTCAGTCCCCAGATCACACTTAGTCCCTCAGATCATTAGTAGTACAGTAACAATGGTGAGTCCTCATCTTTTGAGGACAAATTATATTACTTCTTATCTTTATCTCAGTAGTTAGTAGAGTTAGTTGGGGGCCTATCCTATCAACTCACACTATTCAGTTTAGAGGATTTTCAGACACTACAGTTATCTATTCAAATTATTTAGATTTCAGTATTGTGCAAGATTCCTAATTCAATAGTTGTTAAGTGTTAAAACCTTATAGCAATATCAAATATTTTCTGCAATAATGATATTATTATTCAATACTCACGACAAGTACAAACTCATGGGTTAGCTCGTGGTCCCTTGGGACTGTAAGCACTAATAGGAGGTAGTCCCGGGTCATTACATAACTGGGGAGAAAGATGTCTCTTTTGTCGTGTTTGATTGAGCAATTTTTAGCTTTGAAAAAGACTCCAAATCTTGCATCAAACAGCTGACTAATGTTGAGCAGTTTGTGTTAAGGTCGTCTACTAGATATACTTTAGTGAATTCACATGATGAGCTAAGTCTTACTGAGCTGACTCTAATGACATTGTCTTTAGCATTTTCACCGCATCTTACTAATCCCTATCTATTTTATTTTGAGTAGAAATATTTTCTTTCTTTCCGGTTATGTGTCTGGAACATCCTTTATCAATGACCAACATTCCCTTCTTATAGCTCCTACGGACCTATTACTGCAAAATAAGAGTAAAAAATTTTTTAGGTACCTACGTGGTCTTGGGTTCTTGCAAACCCAAACTCTTTTTCTCTTGAGAAAGTTTGTTCGATTTATCTATAACCTTTTAAAACTCGCCAGTTATCAAGTCTAAAGTAGATTCATGAATATTAAATTCATGGAAATAATGTAGTCTTACCTCACTAGTTTCACATGTTTCCATAAAACATAAATTGGCGGCTTATATTTCTTCTTTGGTTTCATCTTTATCACTCCAGGCCCTATAATTTTGATTCTTCCTAGATGTTTTTCTTCTTAATTCTATATAGTTTTGTTTGAAGTGGCTAGGCCTTCAACATTAATAGCAGCGATCATCATTTCTAGTGGAGTCATTATTTTTGGCCCCTTGGGATCTTTTTTGTCTCTGTCTCATGATCTGCCATACTCCAAGGTTAATGAGAGTCATTCCTTCACTATTGACATCTTCCAAGATGTCCTCTTCTTCAGTTGGAGCAACGTTGAAGGCTACTTGTTTCTTTTTTTCCTCCTTGTCGTACCTGTTGATATAATTCTTTCAAATGCAATGAGGTTACCTCAATGTTCGTCATATGTCATGTTATATAGATACCTGTCTTCCATAATTGAAGACTTGGTTTCCCAAATTATTGGAATACTTTAGACATACTTCTGGACGTGCAGGCTATGTGGATAGATCATCCCTAGTTATTTTAGTTTGCATACGATCTTACTTAATCTGGTAAACATTGTTTTAATGTTCTCATTCTCTTCATTTTGAATAGGTCATATTTATTGACTAGCGCAAAAATCTTTGATTTTTTGACATTGGTGGTTTCTTCATAGGTTACCTCCAATTTTTCCGACATTTTTTTTATTGTCTCATAGGTTGATATATTGTCATATTCTTATCATCTAACGGAACAAAGAAGTAAACTTATAGTACGTGCATTAGTTTGGATTACCTCTTGTTATTCCTTGTTAACCTCGAAACTCTCAAGGCCTTATATTTAAGCAATGTTGGATTCTTTGTCTTTGTCCTTTTGCTTCTCTTTGAGTCTTGGAATTTTCTTTGGACCCTTCTTGATGACAACCCAACCTTGGAAGTAATTTGACTAGATAAATATTCCGAATCTATTCTTCCAGTAAGAGTAGTGTTGTCCATTAAAGTATGGTGGTCTTGTGGAAGACTGACACCATCTTGAAAAAGAGCATCAGGAATTTATAATTTGCCATTTTTATATTTTCTCACTTGCAGTAAAGAAACACTATTGGTGAGACCTACTCTGTGAATTGAAAATTTTCTATAAGTCAATTACTGGCTCCTCACAGTCGACTCACTTGTAGATCAGTACACTTTACAAAACAGATTAGAATTAAAATAATGAAGCAAATACATAATCGAACATAAAGTAAAGAATAGAGATTTATCCTAGTTTGAAATACCAATGTGGTGCCTACTTCTAGTCCCCTTCGGTTTCAATGTTTTCTTAGATTGTTCAATGTAGAGCTCGAGTACAATGATGGTAAATAAGTTCCAAAAAATTATTTTGTTCTTCAAATCTTGGGACACAGCTTCAGGTTTTTTTACAAAGTTGACTCGATCCTACTCTTTATACAACAATTATAAAATAAAAGATACAAAGCTTTGTGAGATTAAGATTAAGACACTTTGATATTCTTCTTGAAATTGCATAACTTTTTTCTATCTTTAGTCTTCTTTTTTATTAGTCTTGAGTTGCTACTCATCGTTAGGAAACCCAAGAGATTTCATTGTTAGGAAACCCAAGAGATTTCTTCTCAATCAAGGATTTGAATTGATTTCTTGATTGAGGAAAGTAACCTTATGGTATGTCCATATTGGATATGTCAGGGCCCCATCTCTCACCCTTTGGTAGGGCCCTAACGCATGTAGCCGCAGGAATTGGAGAAGAAATAATATACTAAGGTGACTTAACCAGCTGATCATGTAATATAGTATGGGGGACTCTAGCTTCCTAATAACATAATAGTGATATTAAGGTGGACCGAACCACCCTGTTAAAAGCAAAAGCAGACTCTAAACCCAAGCCATTCTGATCCCCACACCAACTAGTGTGGTTTCAAGTGTTAGTCTCTTATGATTTCCAGTTTCATGACCAGCTACACAACCCTCTTTTAATCCTAATTAAAATATTTAACACACAGTCCTAATCATTGAACCATGTTACACATTGAGGCATACATTGTTGGTATCATCACACCAACTACACTTGCAAGGTAACAAAAATATGTAAAACCAATCACATCACTTGTGGGGATTCACAATCCCCTTTGTTGAGTTATGCAATACCTTGTAAAAATACAAAACCCACCAGGTTCATTCTAAACCATTATGCCTCATTAGCTTTTCACATAATGCAAAACTTTAAAAATAGTTCAATATGCACATTTTTCATATTCAAATGAATTTACCATTATATGGTTGAGTCATAAACACTTCAAAAGATACAAGTTTGAGAAAAGCACAATTCCCTAGTTTATACACCATACCCATGCACCCACAAGTTCAAAACCTTAATCAAAGCATGAATAATAACTTGTAAATAATGGGAAACATTGTTCTATCGATAAGTATTAAAAACCCTCAACCCTTGTTTTAAAACCAACATCAATTGCTCATGAACAAAACTTTAAAACATATGCTTTTAACAAATTAACAATAAGGTAAGAGTAACATGCCTGAAATATCAAGTTTCATGGAATGAATTCAACCCTTGAGCCCCTGGATGACCTACTTCTTGGAAACCCTAAGAATGGTTGCTTGAGATAATTTAGGAGAGCTTGGAAGTGTTTGAGTATGTGATGAATGAGAAATAACCTCCCTTAAGTGCTTTAATAATGTGGGATTTTAATTGGGTGGGAAGGGAATTGTCAAAAGTACCCTCAAATTAAAATCTGAAATTTAGTCCTCAATTATTATGGGTCACCATACGACTCGTGTTGATTCATTATGGCTCGTCACCCTGAGTTGTATCCAAGAAATTTCCCAGGACACCCATTCACTGGTGACATTACGACTCAATTGATACCACTCATAATAGGACTCTACGAATTGTAGGGTACAGTCGTAGTCAATAAAGAAACCATTAAGTATGAACAGGACACCTAACGATTTTCACTGAGTGACCCGTAACCAGTCCTTAAGACTCTTAGTGATCCATTCGTACTCAGAGTATAACTCTGCCACATACTAACTGATCTGGTTACAGGTGGGTCCTTGAGACTCGTAAAGACTCCCTACAACTCGTAAATATAAGTCATATTCAGGACAGTAACTTAAGTGCCATTTACTAAACATCTTACACTAGGGTCACATGACCCGTCAAGATACCTTACGACTCGTAGGTAGATTCATAGTCAGGACAGTGAGGATAAAATTTCAAAAATTTTTCTAACGGCCAAAGACTCGAGGCGTTAAAGTCAGACTATGAGTTTTAGGGAGTGCCACTCTAGCCAAAAGAAGAACAAAAGTCCTTAAGGATGTTTCTTTCATAGCAATAGGAATAAAGTTGGTGACAAGTCGTAGGGTTAGGCTACAACTCGTAGTGTCCCTCATTTTGAGCATATGGATTTGAAGATCTAAAGATTCAAAAGATAGTCGGAGATTCTATGAGTAAGGCAATGACTCATCTAGTGACCTGATGAATCATCATAGTTAGATGAAAGCCTAGGATACAGAGTTGATAATAAGTCAATATGTGTCTAGAAGACTCGTTATCTGTGGTGTTGTCACTACCAATCTTTGTCACCCTATTTTGTTTAGACATACTGTGATATTACTATAAATACCATTTTTTTGTCTTATTATTAGTTACACACATGTCTTACTTGTTACATTATTTTGAGTTCCAAGATACACTTTTGATCTTGGAATTCTTGTTCCTTGTTTTTAGGGTTTTATATAAAGTTACTATTTTGGTTTTCATTCTTAGTTATTTGTGAGATCATTCATATGTTTTCAGTTATGAATTAAATGTATGTTCTTATGATCTTGAGTAGTTGAACCCTATAACAAGCATTGTGGGAACCCTAATAGATTAACAAAGTAGAGGAAGTAAAAAGTCATTGTTGAATGGAGTTTATGAATGTATGGTGGTTTTCTTCATATTGGTTGTTTTTTTTCAACTACAGCCATTAAGAGCATACCTATAGTTGATACTAACTCAAGTGATATGTTGATATTAGATAAAGAAGATCACAATAGTAATTTGTAGCTACCAAACTTCATCTAATTAACTTGAGACAGAGAGGAGATAGTTAATCTGAGATCTAGGACAATGGTTAGAATTGCGACACTCTGAGACTACGAAAAGATGAATGAAATTTACCCAAACTAAGGTCGAGATATGGTTAGGTGATACTTAACTTTTTAGATTCTGCATTGAAGACACCAAGATAGTTTAAAGAGCAGTATAAGTCCGCCAAGTTAAAAAGCTAGGGGGAACACAATCCTAATGATCATCTCATACTAATAACAACCTCATTTTCAAGCAATTGACACTATTAGTACTGTCTTACAAAATCCTCCATTTACTTTTTGCATTTTATAGCTATATCAACCATCTTTTAATTGATTTTTGTCATATTCCCTTTAGTTCTACCCTAACATTTCTTGGGTTCTATATTTGACAAGTGACCGCATTATTCATTTTAGGAGGTGTAATTTAGGTGACATTAAATTTTGGTGCCATTGTCGAGGAGTATGATTATGGATTGATTAATTGAGGTTTTATGCTTGTTGGTTTTCTAGTTTATATTATTTTTTGGACATAAGCTGGTGTATTCCCAGCACTAGGATTCAACACAATCCCCCAATACCTTTTGATCCCGAGCTTGAATGTACCTTACAATAGAATCATAGGATGGAAGAGTATAAGCATGGATCTTGGCACAAAGGGATTCAAGATGATCCAAATGCATTGAATCAGAGGTACTATATCAGACATGGTTGATGTTTAAGAAAAAGTTGATGAATATGCCCAATAATAGAATTTCAGGGAGGAATTTCCTCGATATGTTCTATAGAGCCATGAAAGAAAACACTAAAGATATTGTTGACACTATTACTAGTGGGGATTTTATGAGTTTTCTTATCAAATCACCAAAACTAACCAAGGATGGCAATATTAGGAGGCAGATAGAGGAGTCAACACTAATGTTATTGGTGCTTCCAGTGAGCAGAAAGCCCTTGATAATACAATGGATCAAGAAGTAGCACAGTTGAGGACAAAGATTAGGTTACTTAGCAAGAATCTTACAACTATGGGATCAAAAAAGGTGAATATAGTAGGTGCATGACATAAATATGTAAGACATGTCGAGTTTAACTCTAAGGAGGAAGCAAAGTACTTAATCATAGAGATGGAAGGTTTTTGAGCCAAAGGTCAAGGGTATAATTAGGATACTTAGAATTCAAAGCAAGGGAATCAAGGTGGAAACTATTATGGGGATAGGTATAGGGATAGAAGCAGAGCAAGAAATAGTGACCGGAGGCGAAAGGATGATTATAAGGAGAAAAGTGGTATGTATGTTCCATTAGGGAACCAAGCTATTGAATCAAGGATGGAAGTATTACTTATGAAGTTTCTTAAAGGTTCAAAGAGGCAAAAGATTTATGTTAAGGAGATTAAGGCATCCATTTTAGTACTGACCCATAAAGTAGAATCACATGCTATTGCAATTAAGGAGCTTGATTATTTGTTTGGTCAAATGTCGACTGCATTGATTCAGTGTCAATCGGGAACTTATTTGAGCATTACCATTAGTAATCCAAATAAAGACGGTCACTGGCTACTCATCACCACTTAGAGTGGGGGTCTACTATTGGTTCACCGATGCATGTATATGATGAGGTAAGGGATAATACTATTGAGGTCAATGGTGCACGCAAAGCTAAAACTGAGAAAGTGGTCACTAATCATGAGGCATTGAAGAAATCAATGAATGTCGAGAAATGAACTAGGAATAATAAGGGAAAATGAATGGAGGTCGAACTAGTCTTGAAGCTTATTTCATGATCTCCCCTACCTTTTCTTTAAAGTTTGAAGAAAAAGAAGGAAAAAGGGAAATATCAGAAATTCATGTTGATATTGAAAGAATTTTCTTTGAATATCCCTCTTGTGAAAGCTTTAGAGAAAATGACTTGGTAAGAAAAGTTTATGAAGGATTTAGTGACTAAGAAGCGGACAAAGATGGCCAAACACAACCCTTGCGAAAAATCCAACCTAATTGACATGCTTTTTACACCCTAAACCATAACCCTAAACCCTACTTATTTCTACTCGCCGACTAGTATGGCCACCAACTTTTGTGGGACTATCCTACTATATGATCCAAAAAATATGAAATCTAATAAATCAAACATTTATTCACAATTAGTAGTTACTGCGCCAAAGTATGTAGATATTGTGAAGCCTAAAAATGTCATCAACAATATAACAATGGTTCCACAAAAACCTATTGTCATATTACATGGTGAACCTAGTGTAACATGGAAATCATAAGAGGTTAGAAACTAAATTATTCAAGAATATCTACAATATGAGATCATTGGTAAATGTTTTGGTGGCAAACCAAATATTAAAAAATTGAAAAATGCAATCCCTAGTCAGTGTGGAATTAAAGGTGAATGCACAATAAGAGTAGCAGATGTGAGGCATATATTAATTAGGTTGGAAAGATTGAAGGATTATACAAACTTACTCTCAACAACAACCTATTGCATAAAGTTTGAGGAGATATATTAGAAGATAGAAATACTGAAGTGGGATCCATGGTTAGAGCCTAATGTGGAAAGAACCATAGGAGTGGTTAGGATATCAACACCAGATCTTTCACCTAATTTCTTTGCTAAAGAAGAAATCTTCTCAATTGCTTCAAAAGTTGGGAAACCCTAACAATGAATATGGCAACTTGAAATCAAGAAAGACCTAGTTGTGGAAAGATTAAGGTAAAAGTGGATTTTATTGCTACGCTTCCTCAAAGAGTGAGAATTAATAAAAAAGATAAAGTTACTAGAGAAATCAAATCTAAGTGGATCCAAATTCAATATGATTATATGACAAAATATGTCAAGGAATGTTGTTAGCAAGGACATGATGAAGAAAGCTTATGGAACATCCACCCTGAATTGCATGAGAAGAAATTGGAGAAAAGAGAAGAAGCAGCTAATAGAACATCAGAGAAAACTAAGAGACATGAGGGGAATCTTCTGTTAAAAGAGTAGAGGAGAAAACACTAATAAACAACAATGGTTGATAAAAAGAAACAAATAAAAATAAGATAGGTATGGACACATTGTAAGGGAAAATAAAGAAATGAATAAAAAAATAGTTGTATCAAACGGTTTTAAGGATTAGAGAAGAAGGAATGGACTATATTGTGGAAGAAAAGAAACAAGTAAAGAACAATAACAAAGAAGAAAATCACAAGAATGAAATCACTAAAGAATGGGTCAGTAAAAGCTTTGGTAAAACATCAGAATATATATATCTAGTAGTGGAAAAAGGTAACAAGAGGGAAGGAAAGAAAAATAAAGTAACTCTACCAAAAAATGAGGTGTCATTGGAAGACAGTGAAGGTCAATTAATTCAATCACTACAAATGCAATAGATAAGAAGTAGGGATCCAAGGAATTGATAGTAGTTGATCAAGAGAAGAACTTCAATGAAATAATAGTGCTAAAAGGAATTATAGAGTTAGCAATTAAAATAAGAAATCAGATGGGAGTTAGAACTAGAAGAAACGAAGACCTGACTGTTGATAATTTGAAGGAGAACATAAAGAAGGTTGCTATTGAAGGAAATCTATCTCCCAAGTAAATACACATAATTAATGAAACTCATCGTAAACAACAAATAAAGAGCAAAAATACTAATGCAAATATAATACAAACAATGAGACATACATCCAAATCTAAATTAAGATGAAATCATTGATTTAGAATATATGATCCTTGAACTGTAATGACCCGAGACTACCCCTATCCGTTACACAATGTTCATGATCCCGAAGGACCACAAGCTAACCTCTACTGATATTTATACCTGAGCTCTACATAATATAATATAATAAATGTAGAAAACTTTTAAAAAACTTGCCATAAGGTTCAAAACATCTAAAATACTCAAAATTTAATACTGATACATCTGTCTGAAAAATCTCTAGACTGTCTGAACTGTGGAGTTGATGGGACATGTCCCCAACTAACTCCGTCTACTGAAAATAAACTAAATCTAATGTGATAGTAAAATAAGGGTCATCCTCGAATGGGAAGGACTCACTGCTACGTCTATTGCAGCTGACTGGGACTGAGCTGCTAATGGTACTCTAGATCTCGTGCCTCTGAACTTATGGTGTAAAATAAAATGCCATAGCACAAATACATTAGTACGTAGGAATTTACTAAGTATGCAAGATAAGGTAAGGCTAAATGCAAGGGCTTATGCATGAAAAAGTACTTAACTGAATAATCATGAGAGTACTGAATGAGGACATATGCATGAATGCACAAACCATAACTGAAATCATCGTGACTCTAAATACTAAAACTCGGGTACAACTTTACTAACATTTGAAATCACTACTAATACTGAGATACTGAACAACTAAAACTTCTGATATTCATAACTGAGTACTAAAGTTGAGATTAGTCCTATCTAGTGAGTGATCTCGGAAATTGATGATACTAAAGTTGATTAACTGAATCTACTCATCAATAATAGAGTTCTCAGCTTGCTATAATTGACTGACTGAATCTGAGATCAAACCTCTCTAACCGATGATCCCTGAATCTACTATCAATGATAAGAAATAATTATGTTTGAGAACAGACCTATCTAGCGGAAGCTCTCTGAATCTGATAATGAGAATAATCAACTGAACCTGAGACTGAGATAAGACCTATCTAACGGATGATTTTGGGATCTGATAATGATAATACTCAACTGGATGGGTGATGTATGGATCTATTAGTACTGATACTGATTAACTTTATAAAAGACCAGACCTATCTAGCGGGTGGTCCATGAATCTATGGAACTATCTGAGTTCCATACTGAGATAGGTGACTGTATTTGATAGTTCTAATTTTTGAGTTTTACTCTGAAGACTGATACTAACACTACAACTGTGGGTGTTCTCAATTAACCGACATGCCCCAAATCTGAACTGGTAGGGTCCGACCTGGAACCCCAACTGGATGGGTATCAATACTGGGCCACAGGTAAAGACCTCTACTCTGGTCAAGCCTCTCTGATGGGTGACCCTGAACAGAAAGTCATGCCTAAGGAAGTATGATAGTCAAGGCTTTATCTAACGGGTGACTCCTAGTCCTACACTAGCTATGCAGTTTAGGAGTTAAGAGATTGCTGCTAACGACTCTTCCTCTCTAACGGGAAAGGCTTCATCCCTGTACTCACTCAGTGCTAGCTCTTACTCCCAACTGAAAGACTCTAGAATGATTCTTAACTAAATTTAAACTGAGCTGAATCTATTACTGATCATATTTCTTGAATGATCGAACTGAGTTAATGATACTGAGCTCTAAATAGATTACGTGAATGCAACTGAGGTCTGAACCAAACACTTGAATACTACTAGATCTGAGTTGAGTACTGAACTGAGTCTAGAGTGCTAATGGTACTAAGGTTACTTAAGTTCTATAACTGTCTGAGAGTACTAAGTTCTATAACTCACTGAGTTCTAAGAATCGTGGCTTGACTGATATTATCATGAAAACTGACACGGGCTCTAGACTGCAGCTAATTTTTTGAGTATAAATACCCCCAGGACTCAATAACATAAAATTAAAACATAACCATTCTTGAATAATCATGACCACGGACATTCATTCACCATCACAATCACTAAAGCATCTCTTCAAGCATTTAGAAATCATAAATATGTGATAATATAGAGAGACATACTATTGGCTCATACTTCATTCAACAAGGTCTTGTATCAAACACTTAGCATGTATTAACGAACATATAATTGGGGAATTTGATGCTATCATGTCGCAATTCATTCACTAAGGCTTTTTAACAACACTTGGCATGCATGAGCTTGCACATAATTGGAGATTTTCTTGTCAACATGCTATAACGGCTCTAATTCCTTCACATAAGTATTTTATAAAACATATGGGAAGAATGCTTTGCTTATTCAACAATTTCTACACTTAATTGACATGAACACATCACTTAACAAATAACTTGGAGAGGGTTTATCATGAACATCACATACAAGGGCCAAAGCTTGAAAACCCTGTAGTCAAAACATAAATTAAAACTCAATAATAGCATGAACTTCAATTTCAACTCACATGAATCAAGAAAACTCATAAACATAAGATCTTTGAAATTTAGAAAAGGATTCTTGAGCTTCTTGGATGAAAGGGACCCAAGAATCAACATCTGCATATCTTAGGACCCTCTTTCTTGAAGCCTCTTGGAGAGATTCTTAATTTTCTTAATTTATCTTGAAGGATTTTGATCTTGTTCTTGGGTTTTTGATCTTGAAGGAAACCCTAATTTGATGTTATGGATGAGAAATAAAGCCCTCAACTTCGTTTAAGATATATAAGTGTAAAAAGGGTGGGAAAAGACGAAAAAGCCCATTTTAAAAATGACTTAAAAATACTGAATGAGATTTGCAATGGTCGGAGTGATGGTCCATCGCTAGTCTGATGGCCCATCGGATCATCCATCGCACGTTGGTCAGAAAAGACCACACTGCCTCAGTTGTGATGGTCCGTCGCTAGCTTGCCGATCCGTCGTCTACGCCATCGCACTTGGGCTAGAAGAGTGAGTCACTACCTTGGTGGCAATGGTTTGGGCAACGGTCCATCGTAAGCTTGAAGGTCCATCAACCTATCTGTCGCACCTGGGCGGTTCCAATAGCTCTTAGTAAAATGGTCATAACTTCCTCATTCGATGTCGAATTTTGACGAAATTGGTATCAACGGAAAGTTTATTCAATTATCTACATGAAAAAAAATCCATATATGGAAATTCTATATGATTTAAAATATTTCTCACTTAGGAAGTCACTTCTCAATCATTTACGACTGGATTTACGCTTCACTTGACACACTCCAAGGATCAGACTATGAGAGAATTTTGTGGGGTCTTATATGAACACTCAAAAAGCATTCACTAGACTGATTACCATTACAAATACATCATTTTTATTTTATTTGGATGATGAAACCATTTCAAGACTGCAATAATATTGAAACATATAAGAGAAGATTGGTGATGCAACATGCAATGGCTAATACTTCTAGTAAGATCTAGGTAGTTTATGTAATCGATTGTAGATCATACTATAATTTTAGATGATAAGAAATAGCTGACACTAACATTAAAGATTGATGAAGTTGGAGAGTCAGTTATTGTTGCATTAGTGTTTACAAAATATACTTAGCTTGAAAGATAACCTCTGCAGGAATCATTTGGAGATATGACTCTCTAAATTCAAGAACCATGGTTTGTAGTAGGTGATTCCAATGTTATAATTAATAAAGAATAGAAATTAAAGGGTTGCCTGTAACAATTCCTGAAATAAAAGGCTTAAAACATTGCATAAACATGTGCAATAAGGAAAGCAAATATACCTGGTGGAAAGGAAGAACTTTGGAGTAGTTCATATATAAGAGATTGGATAGAGTGTTTTGTAGTAAAAAAATGCATGAAATCTTCCCATTAATGGAGGTAGAACATTTGGTTAGAAGTAGGTCATACCATACTCCTTTAATGCTACAATTTAGCAATGTCAATGAGCAAATTATTAAATTATTTAGATTCCTAAATTTTTGGTTGAAGAAAGATTCTTATATGAAAGTGATAAGGTAGAATTTGATAATTAAGGTGTCATCCAATCCTTTTATCATGTTCCGTCTGAAATTAAAGCTGATCAAATCAGCCTTAACTCTATGGAGTAGGGAAAATTTTAGAAATATTTTTCAGGAGATTTTAAATCTTGAGGAAATTATTAAGGTTAGTGAAAAGAAATTTGAAAAAGATCTATCAGAGGCTAATATAAAAGTTTTACTTAAATCTCAGGTCGAATTAAGATTATAGCTTTGAAGGGAAGAATAATTTTAGAGGAAAAAAATAGATTTTGAATGGTTCAAGGATAGATAAGGAGATACCAAATTCTTTCATACAATCGTTAGATGGAGAAGAAAAAGACTTAAATTGAGGAGAATTCAAAATGATGAGGATACACAACAAGAAGAACAAGCAGAGATTGTTGATTTTGTTGTAGAATTCTTTCAGAATCAAATGAAAAAACAACTGGATAAGGAACATTTTCATTGTTGAGTGTATTACCTCCAATAGTTTTTATGGAGAAAAATGAGGAATTAAAAAAATTCTAAGTCTAGATGAGGTTAAAGTTGTGTTTATGGGATTGAACAGACACAGTGCAGGAGGAACAAATAGAATTATATGTTTTTTTACCGGGATGCATGGGACATTATAGTGAATGATATATATTAGATGGTAGTAGCATTATTCTATGGTTTTGATCTTCCTAGATTCATCACTCATACTAATTTGGTTCTTATACCAAAAAGTTGATGGCAAATACATTCTTTGACATGAGGCTTATATCTTTGAGTAACTTTGTGAACAAGATATATTCAAGGATTATTTATGATAGAATTAAAGAACTTTTACCAAAAATAATATCAGAAGAAGAAGCTGGTTTTATACAAGGAAGAAGCATTAAAGAAAATATTTTGGCGGTTTGGGACATTATCTCAGAAATAAAGAAGGGAGGTAAACCTCCTAATATGGTCATTTAGTTAGGTATGATGAAGGCATGGGATAAGGTAGAATGGTTATACTTGACAAAACTATTGAGAAAGGTGGGCTTTAGTGAAACAATATTATATATGGTTTACAAGCTATTTGGGAATAATTAGTACTCAATTCTTTTATATGGGTAGCCTAAAGGGATTTTTTAGATCCTCCAGAGCACTTAAGCAATGGGATCCTTTATTTCCTACACTCTTTATTCTTTCAACAAAAGTGTTATCTAGGTCTCTAAAGTCTTTGATTCACAACAAGGAATTCAAGATGTTTGGTATGCCTAGAGGTAGTCCTAGAATAAACTATCTTGTTTTTGCAAATGATATGATTATTCTATGCATGTTTTAAATAGGCACTTTATAGATGGTGGTAATAGCTTTTGAAAAATATCAATATGTGTCAAGTGAAAATATTAATAAAGAATAAAGTGCATTTTTATTTGCATACTGGATTATCCCATGGCACTCTAGTATTGGCAGAGGCACCGACAAGAATATTAAGAAAGGATTTTTGATTTACTTACCTAGGCTATCCTATTTTATATATGAGGAAGAGGAAAGACTATTACCAGCAGATAATTAATATAATCAATATAATCTGCTACGAGATAAAGGGATGGAAAGGCAAGATATTTTCCTATGGAGGGAGAGCCATTCTAATTAAACATGTTCTGCAAAGCATATCTGTTCATTGTCTCTCAGTGATTAATCCACCTATAAATATTATGAACACCATTTAGATAATATTGGCTTAATTTTTTTGTTGTTTTTTTATAAGAGAAAGAAGTAGACATTAGACAAAATGGAAAAACCTGTGCTTGCCTAAGGAAGAAGAGGGATTAGGTTTTAGAATGTTGTAGGATATGATCGTTACTCTTTTTACAAATTATGGTTGAATTATAGGACTAGGAATTCAATAAATAGCACTTACATGCATAATAAGTATTGCAAAAAAAAAGCAGCCTAAATTGGTGATATGGATTATAGGAGTAGGAGGTTCATAAGTATGGAAGTAAATGTTACAAGCCAGGGATCTAACAGGACATTTAATTCTATAGCAGACTAAGAGTGGGAATGCTCATCTATGATTGGATAATTTGACATCTATTTGAGACTTATACACTATTATACAGGGTAGCAAGGAATAGGATGATAGATACAAATATGTAAGAGATATGATGATAAATAAGGCGTAGAATGAGAGAGTTATTTACAAACTATTTCTAAAAGAGGTTGTTGCACATATATTACACAAGATCAAACCACCCGAGCATCCAAAAGAAGGGAAAAAACCTAGATACATACTGGAGTTAAGAGTAAATTTTATAGTAAAATCAGCATAGCAGTATATTAGATAGAAGGAGCACGTTAATAGTACATATAATATGATATGGATAAAATGGATACCTTTCAAAATAAACTTTCTCATGTGAATGGTGTGGAAAGGAAAAGTTCCAGTGGATTAAATCATAAAGAGATGGGGTTTTATAGGTCTATAGACTTTCTCATATGGATGATGTGGAAAGGAAAAGTTCTAGTGGATTAAATCATAAGGAGATAGGATTTTACCGGTCTATCCAGGTGCTAGTGCTTTGGAAACACAGCATAAGAGACTATGTTTCATGTGTTCCTAAGATCTGACATTGTTAACAAGACCTGATCCTATTTTTCTTCCTGTAAAGGTATAAAATACAAGTACTAAGTCTGAGGGAGATCATATTTACATGGTGGAATGCAGAGGTCAGGTAAAGGGAAAAATTTAATTTTTTTCTATTCCTATAGTTATTATTTGGAAATTATGGGAAAAAAGAAATAATATAAAACATGAAGGAAAGAATATCACAGGGCAGAGGATGATACACAATAGAACAAAAAATCTAAGAATGTTGTTGAAAGTGAGAAACCAAATCATGAATTTTCTCACATATGGCCTGAAATTCTTAAGGAGTTTGAAAAACTTAGGCCGAGAGTTAGTCACTAAGGTTATTTTGGGATTTCCACAAGAAGGATAGTGTATATATAATACCGATGGAGCATCTAGGGCAAAATCATGACCTAGTTATTATGAATTTTGTCTTAGAGATAAGTAAGGAGATTTTAAGTATGCACAAGGACCTAGAATTTAAGAAACAACAAATATAGATATAGAGGCAAAAACAACACTACATGCAACTATAAATTACAGTCAAACACATCATAATAAGGTGCTTAATCAGATATATTCTTTAATAATGCGAGAAATCTTAAATGGAGAGTGGAAATGTCCTTTGAATGTATCAGACACTGTAGAGCAAATACAAAAATTAATGTCAAGCAAGCAAGTCCAGTATAATCAAATACTCAATGAAAGAAATCAATTAGTATACTAATTAGCTAATCTTGTAATAGATAAAGGGAATTTAACATTCACTGTATTTCAGCAGCTAGAATCAAAAGGAAAGATTACAATTAATAGTGACAAATTTTAATACCCATAGCTAATATTATCACTAACAAAAATGTGAGGGGACTGGGACGTCTACAACATTGTTTATCATAAGAATTAAATTCATAAGCCATGGAGGCAAAAAAAATGTGATAGAACTATTTAGCCCGCACTACAAAAACCAACAAAAAGGACTCAAAGAGAAATGGGAGGGTCACTTGGTCCGATTTAATATGATAAACCTGAAAGGAAAGTTACTCTCTAAATAATTGTGGTTTCAAGCATCTTATTATCTCTATACTAGACATATCTATAGATTTGGAGTTATTAGATTCAGTATATTAAAAAATTACTAATACAGTGAAGGAAGAGGGCTAATTTCATGCATACTCAGGAAAAGTAACAACTTTTAGTTGATCAGATCTCTCAAAGTATTATAAAATTAAAATAGTAGTCCCATCCACCAAATAGAATAGCTATAATATCAAGTAATGGAAGTAAAGCAAAATAAAAATATAAATTAGGTATAAAGGAGAGCAAATAAGCAATACTCACTTATGCAACCTGGGAAAAGAGGTTTCGAAAGCCAACTATGGAACAGAATTTATCACCCAAACTGTGAGGAAGATTAAATGATAATTGACCAAAGACGACATGACTCAGGTGTCATAGGGATGAAGTTTAAAAAGGAAATAAAGAATGGATTTTCACATCCTACTCTTTCTTGTATATAAAATAGAATAGACTGGTGGGCGGGGTCGGGTTGGTGTTTAAAAGTAGATTTAATTTTAGTTTTGTGTATTTTTAGATTGGTTGACCCATTTACGCCAAGACTATTTGGTATTGGTTTCTTTGATTGATAAAATTCTAAACAATTGGCCTGAAAAAAATGAAGAAATGGATGGTACATTTTAAGCCACTGATAATATTCACCACTATGGTGCTATTGCTTCCCAATCATTGGTTGAGAAAAAAGAGGATGCTGAGCTTTCACTATTCCTTACACTATTGGTTCCTTAAATTTTGCATAAGTATTATCTAACATGAGAGATAATAGTAATTTGATGTCATTAGTTATATACAAAGAGTAGGGGTTGGGGTCACTTAAGATGACGTATATATGATTATTGATGGTCAAATGGACTATGAAAGAACTAATTAGGGTATTGTGTAATGTGTTGATAATGGTAGCTTCATTCATATTCCCAGTTGATTTTGTGATTCTAGACTTTGAGGTAGATTTTAGCATCGTTATTATCATGAAAAGACCTTTCCAAGCCACGGGTAGGGAATTGGTTGACATAGAGATAGGATAGATGAAATTCAACCTCAATGATGATAGTTTACTTTTAATATGTTTCAGCCAATGTGATAGCCAAAATATATATGGGTGGTGTCTATGATAGAAACTATAGATAAATACACATTAATTACATCCATTAAGGAGAGACTTGGTGCAGAGGCATTCACGATAGTGATCATAAACTTTAATAGTGATGATATAGATAAATGTGATGAGATGGTGAGCTCTCTTATTGGAAAATATTCTTATTTTTATGCACAAAATAAGTTGGATCTTTATTTGAATAATAGAGCTAACCCACCATCTTGTCTATCTATTTAGAAGCCACCAGTCATGGAATTGAAGGCCCTTTCTTCTCATTTTTATTATGTATTTTTGATGGCCAACAATACCTTAATGATTATCATTTCTACAGATGTAGTGGATACAGAGGTTGAGGCCTTTATTTTGGTATTGCAAGGGTCTAAATGATCCATTGGTCTGACTATTATAAATATTATTGAGATTTCACCAAAAATTTAAAGTCTTAAGATTTAGCTTGAGCCAAGTGTGTACCTAAAATTGATAATCGACATCAGTTGAATCCCCTATGCAAGAAAAATTTGAGAAAGAGATTATTAAATGGTTAGATGCAGGTGTGGTTTGCCCTACTGCCGACAACAAGTGGTTGCGCTCAATTCAGTGTACGCTAAATAAGGGTGGGATTATCATGGTCCCTAATGAGAAGAATGAGTTAGTTACTCTGAGACCAATCATGGGATGGAGTGTTTATATGAATTATTAGAATTTGAATACTTAGACACAGATGGATCACTTATCTATGCCATTCAGGGACTAAATGTTAGACCGTCTTACTGGCATGGCAGTAGGTGGTATTGTATTCTTGACAGTTATTTTGGGTATAATAAGATTTTTGTATCCGTCTAAGACCAAGAGAAAACAACTTTCACATGTCCATATAGTACTTTTAAATTCAATAGGATGCCTTTTGTAATGCTCTTACCACCTTTCATCATTGTATGATGTCTATCTTTTCTTATATGATCGAGTATACTATAGAGGTATTTATGGATGATTTGTCGATTGTGAGTGACTATCTCACTTTGATAATTCAATTTAGAGCTATGAGAAGTGCAACGTGATGTTGGATTAAGAGATGTTTCACTTCATTGCTAAGAAGGGGATAGTTCTTGGGCATAAGTATTAAGCGAAGGTAATAGAGTTTGATAGGGATAAAATTGATATGATTCAAAAATTTTCTTCGCTGAGTTTAGTAAAAGGTATTTGAAGTTTCTTGGATCATAGGGGTTCTATAGGCGGTTTATGAAGGACATTCCTAAGGTTTCAAGTCCATTATACTTGTTATAAGAGAGCAAGGTGAAGTTTGTGTTTGATGATGCTTATCTCAAGGCCTTTGAGTGCCTAAAAAGAGGTTAATTTCTACTTTTATTAATGTGTCTCTGTATTAAAATCTTCTATTTAAGGTGATGTGTAATGCCAGTAGTATTGTCCTAGGAGGTTTCCTAGTCAAAAGATGCGAGAAAATACTTCATCCCATCTATTAGGCAGTCAAAGCACTCAACCCCGCATTGAAAACTTACATGGTTATTGAATATGAGTTGCTTACATTGGTATTTTCTTTTGAAAAGTTCTATTCCTATTTGATTATGACCAAAGTCATTGTGCATACTGACCATGCAGCTCTTATGTACCTTATATCAATGAAGGATGCTAAGCCTAGATTGATTCAGTGGGTACTATTACTGCAAGAGTTTGACTTTAAGGTTAAGAACCAAAAGGGAACATAAATTATGTTACATACTATCTATCCCACCCTAGAGAAGGTGATTCTTAAATTAGGGGTAAGCTTGATATTGATGACACTATTCTAGAAGAGCAGGTCTTCGTATCATCACAAGATTTAATCCCCTAGTTTGCTAATTTTTGCAATTATTTGGTAAGTGATTTCATTGTGGAAGATATGTTATTTCAGCAGAAAAAATGATCTACGCATGAGGTACAAAAGTTTTCTAGGATGAGCCTTACTTATTGCGGGTGTGGTTAGATGGTGTGATTCAAAGGTGTATTCGTAAAGCTGAGATGATGAGCATTCTTGAGTCCTTTAATTCATTTTCAATTGGGTGTCACCATGTATGTACTCACACGGCCCACAAAATTTAGCAGTATGGTTACTGTTGGCCGACTATTTGTTAAGATACATATAACTATGCCCGCGCTTGTGACCAATGCCAACGGCAAAGAAATATCTCACCTTGACACCTATTCTTGAGCTTGAGTTGTTTGATGTGTGGGGCGTTACTTTTATGGGTCCATTTATGGGTTCATATAGCAGGAAGCACATTTTGATGAAATTCGACTATGTATCAAAGCATGTGGAAGTAGTACCACATCATTATAATGAGTGTTGCAGTGTCACAATATTTTTGAAGAAGAACATTTTCTCTCGATTTGGTACTCCACGTGCTATTATTAGTGATGGTAGGTCCCATTTCTGTAATCTTCTATTCAATACCCTACATGAGATATGGTGTGAAACATAAGGTGGCAACACTATAACATTTGCAAGCAAGTGGGTAGGTTGAGGTCTCTAATCATAAGATCAAGTCTATTTTGGTAAAGACAACAAATGCCAACCGAACTGATTGGTCGAGGTAGTTATATGATGCACTTTAGGCCTACCAGACAACTTAGAAAACCCCTATAGATGCTTATTTTATCATCTTATGTATGGCAGGGCATGACATTTTTCGTTAAAACATGAGTATAAGGCACTATAGGCGTTGAAGAAGCTAAACTTTGAGTGGAATAATGCCACACACTTGAGAATAGATAAGTTGAATGAGTTGGATGAATTTTGCCTCTGTGATTATGAAATTTTATCCTTGTATAAGGAGAACATGAGGTTGTACCACAACAAAAAGATTGGGAGAAAGTTATTCCAACCTGGTGATATGATCTTGTTGTATAATTCAAGGATTCACTTATTTCCTAGCAAGTTGAAGTCTAGGTGGTCTAGACTATTTATCATGATTAGAGTATTTCAACATGGTGTAATTTAGCTAAAATGAGATAGTAATTCTCCATTCAAGGTAAATGGGCATAGTGTAAAGCATTACATAGGAAGCATGGTGGAACTGAAAGTGTATAATGATGTTAACCTTGGAGAGATCTGAGTAGCCAAGGAAACTGACTCGTTCCGCAATGTTAAATCAGGCATTGTATGGGAGACAACACATGGTATTATTGATAAAGTTGAGTAACAAACATAGCCACATCTTTCCGTGATGTTATATTACGCGCTACATGGGAGGAAACCTATGTTTCGTTCTTTATTAAGCTATAGGGTAATCTATTTGTATAGTGCAGGGCTAAACTATGTAGGAAATTTCATAGAAAAATCTGAAGCCCAGGTCCTAACGAGGGACCCTATGAGTCATAGGGACACCCTATGACTTGTCACCTAATTCGTAAAGGAGAGCAAAATCTAAGGAAATTAGGTAAGTGGTCTTTGGAATCCAGATGACTCTTAGAACAAGTCGTCTTCTGTGATAACATCTCATCACTGTGAGTCATAGTGAATGGAGACCCAGGTAAGTCTTCACACTAAATGAAAAGAAACAATGACTTATAGCCATTGACTATGAGTCAATGTAAGGGTTGTGGCGAGAATAAAATACCGCAGACCTAATGGGCTGACCCAAACCGTCTCACATGAAATAAAAGGGCAAATTACCCCTCTCTTTTTCTAAATGCATAAATCCCTCCTTCCCCCATAATGATTCGTCCTACAAAAAAGATACTTCTCAACATCTTAAATCACCCGACTTAAATTTTTCACTACTCTTAAAGAAAGCAAAACTTCCTTCTTACCAAGTGCAAGGCTAAGTGACGTAAAAAATACAAGGTTCTTTTGAATTTAAAGTAAGTATGCTACTACACTTTGCTAATGCATAATCATACTTATTTTATTGAGTAAACGTTCTTGGGATTCTTTTCCACAACTTGAAAAGGGTTAAACTAAATGCTAATGTTTGTGAGCAATAATAGTATGCATATATAATAAAGGTAGCAATTATACCGAAAATGATTTAAGGTGTGGACTATGTGTAATAAAAGGACTAAAAGGTGATGTTTGAGTACCCTCCAAATTTTATTGAACACAGCGTATCCATAACTTTCTTTGTTGACAATTGCAATGAGCCACATTATGACTCATAGGATGACTTAAGGAGTCATTGGGTGACTCGTAGTATCTATCAACATAAGTTAGAAAATGTTGAAAACTTTTTTGTCATCATACGACTCACCCAACGAGTCATTGTATCACCCTACGACTTGTAGTCTGACACGTAGTGATTGGACATGTGTGAAACTTGAAATATTATTGTTTGGTCATGCGATAAGTCACCCAACGAGTTGTTGAGTGACCAAATGATTTGTTTGGTGGACTTGTAGGGCCAGCATTACCACTCACTTGTAGGACATCACACTCTATGACTATTAGAATAAAAAGTAGCCTCTGGCAACGAGTCATATCATGACTTGTAGGGTGCCCAACCAATATTAAAAATGTTCAGATTTTCTTTGTTTTTTACTTTTTCTTGTATTAAATAATCATGTTCTTCCCTTAGGTACAATGTCACCAAAGAATGACACCACCAAGGGGGGAAAGAAAACCCTGAAAAAGAAAGCTTGTCCCACCTATCAACTTAAGGACAAGCCAACTGACGACAAACCTAGGGGTTTTGTAAAATAATATCCCATCTCGAAACCAATAGAACCACAAAGCAACCTACCTCGATGTTAGAAGGCTAACCCCAAGATAAAGAGTCAAAGTCAATCACCACCACACTCCCCTCTCTAGTCTAAAGAGGGAGAGGAGTCAAAATCAGGCCCTCCCGGGGAGTGAAAAAGGAGAGCAAGATGCCTCCAAAAGCACCACCAATGTTGCATCTAGAATAGATATAAAAGTGAGAGTTTTGTATTAGTGTCACGAACTAGTTTACAGGTTATGATGGAACTTACTAAATCCTTTAAATAGGTAAGCCAATACCATAACTCAGAGATATCGCAATGGGTTAATTGGGTAAGAAATGCCAACATAGGCCAAATTCAATGAACACTAGTTAAATTATAAACAAAGTGTTTTAATGGTAAATCCAGTACAAGAGCATCTAATGTCAATAGTACAGTCCAAAAGACTTAGAATATAGTCAAGAAATCCTTCACAAAGACTAAAGACGGAAAATGGGCAACTTGAACTCCTTGAGCTCAACTTATCTCCAGAAGTCAATCACCGAACGAGCAATAGTAAACTACCACAACTAGTACTAAGATCTACACCAAAAAGGTAAAGAAGTGTAGTATTAGTACCAAAACAACGAGTACTTAATACGCATCATCGGTTGACAACACTAAGTGATGACACAAAGATGATATAATGTGAGATAATCTGAAGTAAGTCAAGGTATAGAATCATACCAGAATAATCTTCATCACCACTGTACACAATAAGTAATTAAAACAAAATAACAGTATAACATGTGGCATCAACGCATACCAGTATTGCCACATATAAGAAATAGATAATTCTAAACCATAATGCACCACAAGGCCTACACACAAGCAAGCATTAGTAACAAGTTGGCACCTATACACTAACTAGCACATAAAGTAAAGAACTCATCATTGCATCCCATACTACGAGAGAGTACACCCAAGAGAGATTATAATAATGCATTTTACCAATAACATGTTCCAATCTCTTCATTATTCAACTGTATTGAACATTTATCATCAATCGGTAATTTTACTGAACCTTCATTTGTTACCAACATTGAGCACGTAATCATATTCCATACAATTACCATAATTAGCTACTTATCATCAACACCCGTTAGCCACTAGTTATTAACTAAGCAAGGATCATTAACTAGTGCAATAGATTCTTAGCCTTCATATAATATATTCTTGTGTTAGACAACAATTCGTCACATAGCCATTTTAATAGACAACATTCCTTAACTAACCAATAACTATCACTAACATTACTAACTAAGTGAATCCTCATTTTACAACTAGTTTTTCGCTTACCAAGTAGTCTTGATTAATAAATTTTAAGACATTTATCACTAATCCTTATTGCTCATAACCATTAACTACGCCACTTTATATGCATTTAACACTAGTGAGATACATCTGACATTATGATGACACGTTACATCCATATTACTCACATAGAGATATACATATGTATACATAAGCGTAAAATTGTCATACATAGGGCATGCTAGACTCGAACTAGTAGACATATACATAGGCACATCAAACAATCATCCCTTGGCCTTGTCAAGTATATTATCATAATCACAATATTTTTCGTCCTTTTCGGGTATAAATATCATCATCATAATCTCCTCTAGCCATGGCGAGCATCAATTTCATCATCATAATCTCCTCCGGCCTTGTCAGGCATCAATATCATCACAATAGGCAATTTAATTATGATAATAAAGAATAGGACCCACAAGAGCTTCAGTAACTTACATACCCCATGATGGATAAAATAAATGAAAATTTCCATGAGGGCTAAAGTAAATGAACATAAAGAAGAAGTAAAGAAGATCATAACACCAATACTTATCATTCATCTTCAATGTTATCAATAGACATATATATATATATATATATATATGTAATATGAGTATTACAATTATCATTGGGTTTCAAGCCTAATTAGCAACATAACACCCCATGTAGTCCTTAAGCATGCCTTTTAGAATCATTATCTGATGACTCATAATATTAGCAATACGAGGGCTTTCTTGCATGGGCACTAGTTTTGTTACTAAACAAAAGTACAACATGAGTATACCATATCCCAAATCCCAAAACAATACCTTAATAAATGGCTCACATGATAATATAGATATAGTCTTAACTGATAGTATAAACCATAGTTACTCATAGCATTACGGTAATTTAGTCAATAAACCATATACATCCTTCAAATGTCATCACCAAAATCTAATTACTTAATTTAGCCAACATGATTCCAAGGGAAAATTTCTTAGGCATTTAGTATTTGTGTAAGGTCTTCAAGAGAACTACACCAATCCAAGCTTAAGGTGGGTCAAGAACCCCCTTCTAATTCCCCAATGACATTATAAGTCCAACTTCTACCCGAGACTAGACTAAGGTATCTAAATAAATTCTTAAATGTATAGAAAGTCACCAATAGTCCTACCATAATGGTCTTTCCCAAAAATAGTCCCAAGGTAAAAATAAAGGTCCTAAGCCACCAATATTCCTAAGGTAAAGTTCCTAAGCTACCAATAGTCCTAAGGTAAAGCTACCAATATTATCTAGGGCACTTTCATTAATTTAAGCACTAGGGTCAACTTACCCACAACATGAGTGACAAGGTCATTCTTATCAAACTATAGTATTTAAGGCATCTTCATGCTAACCATGAGACATAAAGTCTAATTCACCAAGTTTGAAATCTATAAGCCAAACATTCCAATCTATGAGGTCAAGAGTCTCAAACAATTCAACTAAGCCCAAGATTACCATTCAACATTCCATCACCTAAACCCATCCTAATCTAATAAGACATCATAACTACACTATAACATAGATCAATCTAACAAGAAACAAACCTAACCTACCTCAAATCCAAAAAAAACTCACAAACTACTAAACCTTAACTTTTCCCTTCCAAGAAGCTTCTTCAAGGTGACAAGATATCAAAAATACAATCTACACATTAAGATAAGAAAATTGATACTCAAATTTCACCATTGTGTTTCGGGTCCAAAAAACAACACTAAAAATCCCAAGTAAGTCACACTTATGACAAACACATTTTTGAGGTCAACAAAGTTCATACATAATTAAGGAATCATAACCCTTAAGAAATAGGAAAAGACTAAGATTATTTGGGTCTAAATCAAGCCTCCAAGATATCCATGGTTTTGGCTAAGAATTCAAGAATGGAAGCATGAAATGGAAGGATTCATTCCTCAAATTTGTGTGTTAATCACAAAAATATATGTTAACTATGCTCCCAAGACTCAAATTGAATTTAGCATACAATTCTAGGGTTTCTTGGTCTTAAAGAAGAGTGAAAAATGTCAAAAATGTTGCCTAAAAGGCATTTAAATACTTATCACAAGCAAAGAAATGTTTTTATCACCGTCTATGGATTATGATCACGATAGGGAGATCATGACACCCCTAGGTGTGATCATGACATATTCACCATGCATCAAGTATCAGTTGAAAAATGAAAGAAATTCTAAGTTTTGGCCAATGCTTCAGTTGGAATCCAATACAGGAAAATAAACTATGTAACCATACTAAATTCGATGTTTTGAATGTATTAACGAACCCATATTTTCTATCCAAGGTTGTTTCGACTAAATATGGGTCCTACACTCAAATTTTTAATTTTCCAACTTTTCGACCCACAGGTCAAAATGATCTCGGGTGCATTGGGGCCCTAACCAAAGGTCTAACTAGCCTAAAATTGATATTTTAGAGATTCTTGCATAGTTGAAATTTTCATATGAGATTGTCATACTGATGTTTTAGCCTTGTTTCCATTTGGAACCATCAAAGACATCTGAAAAAGGAATTGACTCTAAAAACAAAACAAACTACCTGGTAACCAAGCTATCAGTTCCAATAAGATATAAATGACTTGGGGAAGCTATGTGTAATATCCCATAAAGTTCTAAGTATAAAATGCAGCTCCCTAATCATTACAAGCTCTAAAACTTAGAAATTTTAGCTAAGTGTTCAAAACTTAGTATCATTTTAGAACTACAAACTTTGGGGATTTATTTGATGACATTCTCGACCTCTGTTTTTAGATTTTTAAGTTGCGTTATGATGGGGAAAGGTCATAGTACATCCTGGGTGAGTTTAGGAATTTTTGAAGTAGCGTAAGGGCACGTTTGGTACGCAAAACCAGTAGCAAAAGGCTATTAAGGGGCACCACCCATGGTGTAGCCTTTGTGGGAAAATCAGCACCAAATGCGCTGCCCAGGGTACAAAAGGCTCTACCAAAGGCGCCAACCTTTGTGTAGCCTTTGTACCCAGTCTTTCAGCATTACACTTCCATGTATTGAGGGTTAAATTGGTTATTTTCCCACCATTATAAATATCAAAAACATATGATTGAGGCACAAACACCAAAATATAATTATTTTCATCTATTTGTCTCAAGAACAAGAGCAAGGGTTTCAATTTGAAGACCCAAATCCAAGAGATTTCACCGTAGATCATTAAGGAACTTTCATCTAAGGTATGCATTGTGTTGATTCATGGATTCCTTCCATCCATAAAGCTCAAGAACCCTCTTTTAAATTATGAACCTTGTTATTATGTTGTGGGTTGATTTGTTCATATAATTGATGTTGTAGAATCCCCAAGTTAGGGTCTTTGTATGTTTTTATGAAGCTATGATTTCATATGAGTTGGAAACATGTAAATTTGGTTGTTCATAATGAATTATTTGATGATTACACCTATGCCTAAGTTGTGCATGTAAGGTGTTTGATAAAATGCCTAAGAGATTAGAAATCATATATTATAGCTAAATTATGGTCTAAATGACCAATGCATGTTATACCCTTATGAAAACAATGACTTCTATGATATTGTATGCATTATGATTGTTGATGGAATGGTCATGAAAGTAGATTTGATGGACTTATGGCATGCTATTATATGCATTCCCTTCCATGTATAAAATTTTAAAGACTATATGTAGTATGAAATCCCTAACTTATGGCACTATTATTTGTGGACTTTATTCCTATGATCAAGAATTATCATGATATGTCAGTTTCCTTCTATCGAGTTCTGCTGTATTTGTACCCAAAAAATATAGTTGTGTGCCTAGAAACAGTGTTATGTTTTCATGACACTCTCACTCAAGCCATGTTCAGTAGAATTCAGTAAGTCATGTGACTCAGGAAAGTCAATAACTCAATAATCTCAGTAGTATTCCATCCGTTAACAGAACTTCATGAACCTAATCAGTTCAGTCTAGTTAATCATGTTTAGAGTATATTCAGATGGGTGTAGGAATTAGCACTAAGTGAACCCAAAGATGGGAACACACACTGTAAGATAAGGGTCTAATTCTTAGAAGTCGTCCTTGCTTTCCAGAACTATGTAGCCAGTATAGGTTGATACATCAACACTATCAGATAAGGGCCTCACCATTATTTTTTGGGGACACTGTTAGATAAGGGTTATCCACTGTTTATTTCTACCACTAGAGTGGTATTCACACCTTTCCAATCAGTGCATAGATTGAACCCCAGCTCAGCTATTATAGCATATTTGGGGCATGTCGATTAGATAACTACTTTCTATAGTCTTAGTAAAAGAACTCAGATAGTTCCTCAAAATTCAAGGCTGGCAGATACAGTCAACTGAGATACAACACGAAACTCAGCTAGTTCCATCAGATTCGGGACTGTTACATATAGTCACTCATGTTATCAGTCATATTAGTCGTTAGAACTCAGTTACCAGTCATATTAGTTATCAGTAAATTTATCTTATCATGGTCTTAGCTATACTACTATGTATTCATGCATGTAATCTTATGTTCATACTAATTAGTTATCCAGTATTATTCATGCATATGAACCCCATGCATTCAGCCTACCTCACATGCATACTAGTACATTTAAAGTAATGACTCATTTATGTTATGCTATCTTATACGATAGGTTCAGAGACATGAGCTACAAAGAATCAATAGATTCTAGAAATCAACAGTCAGTCAATAGTGAGACCTCATCCTCCGAGGACAATACGATTTATTACTTCATTATTACAATACTTAGTTATTTAGTCGCAAAGTTAGTTAGGGACATATTCCATCAACTCCTTATCCAGACAATTATATTTTAGAGGCTTTTCAGACTATTATGTTTAGATATTTATCTCTGTTGTTTTGGGTATTTCATACCCCATCAGATATTATGTTATATCAGAGTTGAACCATATGGCCTTTCATCCTTTATTTCTGCATTTATTCAGTATATTATGTTGTGTACAGGTATAGATATCAGTCATGGGTTAGCCTATTATCTTTCGGGGTTATAAGCAACGTGTAGCATTTTGGGCACTAGATTTAAGGTATTACAAACTTGGTATCAGAGCCTAAGGTTCAATAGAGCTCTGGGAAATCTAAAAGTCGCAACTAGTAGAGTTTTGTACATAGGTGTGTTGCGCACCACATTTATGTGCAGGATGCTATAAGATGTTTTCGGAATAGTTTCCCTTCTTTCAGTATTCATGTCGTGATAGTAAGCATAATCTCAAGTCAATCTCTCAGTCTAATCTATTTCACTTCTTTATTTCAGAACATGCCTCCCAAGAGAAGAACCCAGCCTGTGCGAGAAGATCCCTTGGATGAACATGTTTCTCATATGGAGTTCAGGGATGCATTTACTACTCTTTCTCTATCAGTTTCTACTTATAATGAACGATCAGCTATCATTCCAGTCAACCCAATGGCCAATTCAGCTGCAGCCAGGATTTGGGACTTCACCCGAACAAACCCTACATCCTTTATCGGGTCTAAGTCAGATGAGGACCCTCAGGAATTTATTGATCAGATTTAGAAAGTGATAGACATCATGGGGTAACTATTTTTAAGAGTGCTGAGCTAGATAAATATCAGTTGCAGAATGTGGCTCATACTTGGTTCAAATAGTGGAAGTCAAAGAGGTTAGATAATACAGGTCTTATAGAGTGGGAGGAGTTTGTCACTGTATTCTTAGATAGATTCTTTGCCCTAGAGCTTAGAGAAGCTAAGGTGATAGAATTCATTAACCTCAGGCAGGGCAACATGACGGTGAAAGAGTATTCTCTTAAGTTTACTCAATTAGCCAGATACACCCCTCATGTGGTTGCAGAGAATAGGTCCAAGATGAGTAAGTTCATTTTAGGGGTGAATGATAGTGTGGTAAATGAGTGTAGATTCACCATGATGAATAGTGACATGACTTTAGCCAGACTCCTAACTCATGCTCAGTAGATAGAAGATCAAAATATTAAGATGAGGGAGAAGCAGAGTAAGAAAGCAAGGATAGGTAGTTTCAACTTTTCTCAGCCTAAATCAGAAGGAGGAAACCATCCTCAATTTCATCCTAAAATATCAGTTCTAGCCCCTTCATCGACCAGTGCTCCATTGACAAAATTCAAAGATGGCAACAAAGATAGGGCGCCAGGCTCTAAGTTTTAAGGCAATGTTAGTAGTGCCCGAACCAATCCTCTTTGTTAGACTTATGGTAAGAACCACAAGGATGTTTGAAGAGCTGGAAGCGATGTCTATTTTGGTTGTAACAAGCCAAGCCACAGAGTCAAAGAGTGTCCCCAGTTAGGTTATCAGGGTCAGCAGAACCGTTCCTCAACTCAGTCTGATCTCCAATAGGGTGCCACTTCCAGTGCTGCTAGTAGGAAACGTCCAAATTATATTTATGCTCTTCATACTCGATAGGATTAGGAAAATTCTCTTAATGTAATTACTGGTACATTATAGATCATTCATGTACATGTTTACGCTTTGCTAGATCCAGGTGCTTCTTTGTCCTTTGTTACTCCCTATATAGCAGGAGATTTCAAAACCAGTCCCAAAATTCTAGCACAACCCTTCTCAGTTTCTACCCCAGTGGGTAAAACAATCATAGCCCGGTGGGTATATAGGAGTTGCCTTATTATGATATTTCAGAAAGTCACTTTAGCAGACTTAGTCGAATTAGAGATGACTGATTTTGATGTCATTCTTGGCATGGATTGACTTTATTCCTTCTATGCTATAGTCGACTACAGAAATAGAATAGTCCAGTTCTAATTTTCAAATGAACCCGTCCTAGAGTGGAAGGGTAGTGTATCCACTTTTAGAGGTCAACTTATTTTCTACCTTCGGGCAAGGAAAATGATATCTAAGGGATGTATCTATCATCTTGTTTCAGTTAAGGACACTAGTTCTGATACTCCCAGTCTTGAATCGGTCCCAGTCATAAATGAATATTTAGATATATTTCCCAAATATCTACAGGGATTCCTCCTAAAAGGGAAATAGACTTTGGCATTGATTTTCTTCCAGATACTCAGCCTATATCTATTCCGCTATACAGAATGGCACCAGAAGAACTCAAGGTATTGAAACAACATTTGAAGGATCTCTTAGATAAGGGATTCATCAGGCCCAGTGTTTCCCCAAAGGGTACACCATCTTATTCGTGCACAAGAAAGACGGTTCTCTCAGAATGTGCATTGATTATCGTCATCTCAATAAAGTGACGGTCAAGAACAAGTATCCTCTTCCAAGAATTGATGACTTATTTGACCAACTTCAGGGTTCCAGCTATTTTTCTAAAATAGACCTCAGATTCGGTTATCATCAGCTCAGAGTCAGAGAATGTGACATTTCAAAAATAGTCTTTCGTATTTGGTATGGTCACTTCGAATTCTTAGTTATGTCCTTTGGTCTTTCCAATTCCCCAGTAGGTTTCATGGACTTGACGAATCTTGTGTTCAAGAAGTACTTGGACATGTTTGTCATAGTCTTCAAAGATAATATTCTAGTCTATTTCCGCACTGAGCGTGATCATATCATTTCTAGTGATGGAATTAGAGTAGATCCTCAAAAGACTAAAGTGGTAAGAAACTAGACCAGACCTGTCTCTCCATCAGATATTAGGAGTTTCTTAGGTTTGGTTGGCTATTACAGGCGGTTTGTTGAGGGATTTTCTTCTATTGCATCCCCTATGTACAGGTTGACTCATACGAAAGTCAAGTTTCAATGGTCAAATCCTTACGAGAAGAGTTTTCAGGAGTTGAAGACTCCACTCACCTCAGCTCCAGTCTTATGTCTTCCAAATGGTACAGATGGGTTCGTAGTGTATTGTGATGTATCCAGAGTAGGTTTGGGTTATATCCTCATGCAGCATGGTAAGTTCATAGCCTAGGCCTCCAAAAAGCTTAAACCCCATTAGAAGAATTATCTTACTCATGATCTTGATTTAGCAGCCACAGTATTTGCCTAAAAGATTTAGAGGCATTATCTATATGGTTTTCATGTAGATATGTTCACAGATCATAAGAGCCTTCAGTATGTCTTTTCTCAAAAAGATCTCAATCTTCATTAGAGAAGGTGTTTAGAGCTCTTAAATGATTATGAAATGAGTGTCCTTTATCATTCGGGCAAGGCCAACGTTGTGCTCGAAGCTCTCAGTACACTGTCTATGGGTAGTGTTTCTCATGTCGAGGATTGTAAGAAGAAGTTAGCTTAGGAAATCCATCAGCTTTCAAGACTAGGCGTTCTCTTTGTCGACGCAGAAGAGGGTGATATATGGGTTCAGAGTAGTTTAGAATAATCTCTAGTTTCCAGGGTAAAAGAAAAGCAAGATAGAGATCCCAGTCTTGTTAAGTTGAAAGAGTCAGTCAAGGATCAGAAAGTAGAGGTTTTCTCCCAAAGGGGAGATGGTGTTCTGCGTTGTCAGAGTCATCTGTATGTTTCAAGTATAGATGACTTGAGACAAAAAATTCTTGTGGAAGTGCATGGTGTGCACTACTCTATTCATCTAGGGACCACTAAGATGTACCGTGACTTATGGGAGATCTATTGGTATAGTGGGATGAAGAGAGACATTGCAGAGTTTATGGGTAAGTTCTCTATATCTCAGAAAGTTAAGATAGAGTATTGGAAGCCTAGTGGTTTCATGCAGGAGTTCACTACTCCTACTTGGAAGTGGGAAGCGGTGAACATGGATTTCAGATGTGTTTGCCTCTAACTCGTTGTTAGCATGATTCCATTTGGGTCATTGTAGATAGGATGACCAAGTCAGCTTATTTCCTTCTAGTTTATACTTCCTATTCAGTTAAGGATTACACCAAAATCTAAATCAAAGAGTTGGTCATATTGCATGGTACTCCATTAGCTATTATCTCAGACAGAGGTACCCAGTTGACCTCTCACTTCTGGAAAGCATTCTAAAAGGGTCTTGGTACCCAATTCCATCTTAGTATATCCTTTCATCCTCAGATAGATAGTCAAGCAGAAAGGACCATTTAGACCCTAGAAGATATGCTAAGGGCTTGTGCAATTGAGTTTAAGGGAAATTGGAATGACCACTTGCCTTTGATTGAGTTTGCATATAATAATAGCTATCATTCTAGTATTCATATGGCTCCATTGAAAGCTCTTTATGGTATGAGATATAGATCTCCATTGGTTTTGTTCAAAGTCAGTGAGGCCTCAGTCATAGGGCCTAACTTAGTATTCTATGCCTTACAGAAAGTTCAGTTGATCAGAGAAAGGGTTCGGGCTACTCAGAGCCGACAGAAGTCTTATGTAGATGTCTGTAGAAAGGAACTTGAGTTTGAGATTGGTGACTATGTCTATCTAAAGATCTCTCTTATGAAGGGAGTGAAGAGGTTCGGCAAGAAGAGAAATCTCAGTCCCCTCTATGTCGGTCCCATCAAAATTCTCAGTCGGTTTGGCAAAGTGGCTTACGAGCTTGAGTTGCCTTCAGATCTAGCCTCGGTTCATCCAGTCTTCCATGTCTCCTTGCTTAATAAATTCATAGGTGACCCATCAGTTGTAGTCCCTATTTAGAGCATAGATTTTCAGAACGACCTTTCTTATGAAGAGTTTTTGGTCAAAATCCTAGACTATCAGACTCATAGACTGAGGAACAATGAATTCCCTCTAGTAAAAGTTCTTTGGTGAAATCAGTCCGTAGAGGGAGCTACTTAGGAAGAAGAAGTAGATATGAGGACCAAGTATCCTCACCTCTTCTCTGCCAACTCAGGTCAAGCTCAAGGTAACAGTTCTCCTTAAGCTTTTCATCTTCATGTCCAGTATTCATTATAAACTTGATATTTAGTTTCATGCTCCCATTATAAACTTAGTATCAAGTACCATTGCATATTCAGTCATGCATTCATGTATCGGTTAAGTCATATAATCATGCATCAGATATGCGTTCTCATTTTGAGAAACTTAGTTCATCAGTACACTCAGTCATGCATACATAAATCAGTTACACATGCATCAGATATGCATGTTAGAATGTTCATATTATCAGTTATGTAAGTCATGAGATCTTGTTACAGTCATTCATGTTCTGTTCATGTTCAGCTTATTGTTTCCCCTCTCAGTCATTCTCATTCGAGGATGAATGTTCCTAAGAGGGAGATATTGTAAGATCCCGTAAAATTCTAAGTCTAAAATTCAGCTCCCTAAGCTTTAAAAGCTTCAACACTTAGAAATTTTAAATAAGTGTTCAAACCTTAGTCCAATATTAGACCTTCGAGCTTCGAGAATTTATTTGACGACCTTTCCAACCTCCATTTTAGATTTTCAAGTTGCGTTGCAATGGGGCAAGGTCATAGTACATCCCAGGTGAGTTTCGGAATTTTTAGAGTAGCGTAAGGGCATTTTTGGTATGCCAAACTAGTAGCCAAAGGCTATTAAGGGGCACCGCTCATGGTGTAGCCTTTGTGGACAAATCAGCACCAAAGGCGCCGCCCATTGCAGCCTTTGTACCCAATTTTTCAGCATTACACTTCCGTGTCTTGAGGGTTAATTTGGTCATTTTCTCACCCCTATATATATCAAAAACAAGTGATTAAGGTTCAAAAATACCAAAATATACTTCTTTTCATCAATTTCTCTCAAGAACAAGAGCAAGGGATTCAATTTGAAAACCCAAATCCAAGAGATTTCACCGTAGATCGTTAAGGAACTTTCATCTAAGGTGTGCATTGTGTTGATTCATGGATTCCTTCCATCCATAAAGCTCAAGAACCCTCTTTTAAATTATGAACCTTGTTATTATGTTGTGGGTTGATTTGTTCATATAATTGATGTTGTAGAATCCCCAAGTTAGGGTCTTTGTATGTTTTTATGAAGCTATGATATCATGAGTTGGAAACATGTAAATTTGGTTGTTCGTGATGAATAATTTGATGATTAAACCTATGCCTAAGTTGTGCATGTAAGGTGTTTGATAAAATACCTAAGAGATTAGAAATCATGGATTATAGCTAAATTGTGGCCTAAATAACCAATGCATGTTATACCTTATGAAAACAATGACTTCTATGATATTGTATGCATTATTATTGTTGATGGGATGTTCATGAAACTAGATTTGATGGACTTATGGCATATTGTTATATGCATTCCCTTCCATGTATAAAATTTTAAAGACTATATGTAGTATGAAATCCCCAACTTATGGCACTATGAATTGTGGACTTTATTCCTATGATCAAGAATTATAATGATATGTCAGTTTCCTTCTATCGAGTCCTAGGGGTACTTGTACCCGAAAAATATTGTTTTGTGCCTAGAGCCAGTGTCATATTTTCACGATACTCTCAGTCAACCCATGTTCAGTAGAATTCAGTCAGTCATGTGACTCAGGAAAGTCAGTAACTCAATAATCTCAGTAGTATTCCATCAATGAACGAAACTTCATGAACCCAGTCAGTTCAGTCCGATAAATCATGTTCAGAGTCTATTCAGATGGGAGTAGGAATTAGCATCGAGTGAACCCAAGGATTGGAACACACACTGTCAGATGAGGGTGTGATTCTTAGAAGTCATCCTTGTATTCCAGAACTATGTAGCCAGCATAGGTTGATCCATCAACACTGTCAAATGAGGGTTGATGAGGCGGAAAAGTACTGCCAGATAAGGGCCTTACCATTCTCTTTTACAGACACTGTCAGATAAGGGTTACCCACAGCTTGTCTCTACCAGTGGCGTGGTATTGACACCCTTCCAATCAGGGCACAGATTGGAACCTAGCTCATCTAATATACCGTATTTGGGGCATATCGGTTAGATAACTACTTCCCATAGTCTCAGATCAGTCTTAGTAAAAGAACTCAGATAGTTCTTTAAAATTCAGGACTGTCAGATATAGTTAACTCAGATACAGCACAGAACTCAGCTAGTTCCATCAGATTCGGGACTGTCAGATACAGTCACTCATGTTATCAGTCATATTAGTCATCAAAACTCAGTTACCGGTCATGTTAGTTATAAGTAAATTCATGTTATCACGGTCTCAGCTATAGTACTATGTATTCATGCATGTATTCTCAAGTTCATACTAGTCAGTTAGCCAGTATTATTCATGCATATGAACTCTATGCATTCAGCCTACCTCACATGCATACCAGCACATTCAAAGTACTGACGCATTTGCGCTATGGTGTCTTATACAATAGGTTCAGAGACACGAGCTCTAGAGCATTAGCAGATTCCAGATATCAGCAGTCAGTCAGCAGTGAGTCCTCATCCTCCAAGGATGATATTATTTGTTGCTTAATTATTACAGTACTTTGTTATTTCAGTCAGCGGAGTTAGATGGGTACATGTCCCATTAACTCCTTATTAAGACAGTTATGTCTTAGAGGATTTTTAGACTATTATGTTCAGACCGTTATCTCAATTGTTTTGGGTATTTCATACCCCACCACATGTTATGTTTTATCAAATTTGAACCTTATGGCCTTTCAGCCTTTTTCCCACATTTATTCAGTATATTATGTTGTGTATAGGTACAGATATCAGCCATGGGCTAGCTTGTGGTCCTTCGGTGTCATGAGCATCGTGTAGCATTTCGGGTACCAGATTTGGGGCATTACACCATTGAAAAGCTTTAATGGTGCAAATAAGTAGAAATAATGAAAAATTACCTGAAGGGTCATTACAATATCAACTACTAACTAAACTTTTATCTCTATAATTTGAAAATGAGAAAATACCTGAAGTCTGTAACAAGTAAGGATATTGGGCCTGCATCTCGCTCTCGGTCTCCTATGTGGCCTTCTCTACAGGGCGGAGCCTCCATTGATCCTTAACTAAAGGAATCATGTTTGAACATAACCGCCTTATGTCACTATCCAAAATAAGCACATGCTCATCTACAAAGGTCAAATGCCCATCTAGTTGGACTAAGTCCAAGCTAAGCACATTGGATGGGTTAGGAATACACCGCCACAACACGGACAAATGGAAAACTGGATAAATGGTAGCCAAATCTGGAGGTAAATCTAACTCGTAAGCTACATCACCAATTGCCAAAAGAATATCAATAAGACCAATGTATCAAGGACCGAGCTTGCCCTTTCTCTAAAATCTCATCGAACCATTTATGGGCAATACACGGAGGAATACACGATCACCAACTCCAAATCTCAAGGAACGAAGACTATAATCTACCTAGACCTTCTGCCTACTTTGGGCTGCTCTCAACCTATCCTGAATTACCCTAACTCTATCCAATAGGTCCAGAAGAAAATTCGTAACACGATGACTGAACTCGAAAGTTTCAAACCACATGATTAAAGAATGACATCTACTACCATACAAAGCCTCAAAAGGTGCCATCTTAATACTCGAATAATAACTTTTTTATATGCAAATTCTTCCAAGGCTAAGTGTTGATCCCACTAGCCTCTAAAATCCATAACATAGGCTCAGAGAAAATCCTCAAGTACCTAAATAGTCTGCTCAAATTGACCATCGATCTGTGAGGGAAAGGTTGTAATAAAATACTCCTAAGTACCTAACTTCTCTAAAATGCTCTCAAATACCTCAAATTAAACATTGAGCCACCATCTAAAATAATAGAAATCGACACCCCATGTAGATATACTATCTCCCAAACATAGATATGGGCTAATCTCTCAACGCTGAAGGTTATCTAAAGAGGAATAAAGTGTCCTGACTCAGTCAAATAATCCATAATAACAAAAATGCCATTGAAACCACGGGAGGTACTAGGAAAACCAATAATAAAGTCTATAGTAATATGTTCCCATTTCTACTTTGAATGGGTAACCTCTGAGCCAAACCACCAGGACACTAATTCTCAACCTTTTCCTACTGTCAACATTAGAAACGAGCTCAAAAGTCTACACATCTCTCTTTATGCCACTCCACATATAATACTACCATAAATTTTTATACATCTTGGTTGTACCGGGATGAATAAAATATCTAGAGTTGTGATCCTCATGAAAAATCACCAATATAAGGAACACAAATACGACCATCAAACCTCAAAATACTATCAAAATTAATAGTATACCTCCCAGACCCACCACTAGACACCTGATAACAAGGGGAGCAAAGCGTGATATCCTCATACTGACGATCATAAATCTGCTTAAATATAGAGGACCTCGCCTCTACACTAGCCAAAATTCTCTAAGTATCTATAATATCAAGGTGAACCATCAAATTGGATAAGGACTAAATATCCCATGCCAAAGGCCTCTGAGAAATTGAAGTGTAATCTAAGCTACTCATACTCACTGCCCCTCGACTCAATGCATCAGCTACCACATTTACCTTACCTAGATGATACAAGATAGAAATATCATAGTCTATAAGCAACTCCATCCATTTACAGTATCGAGCATTGGGCTCTTGCTGAGTCATAAGATACTGAATATTATGAGGACCAGTGAAAATCTCACAATGCACCCTATACAGATAATGCCTCCAAATCTTAAGTGCAAAAACTACTACTGTAAACTTCAAATCATGAGTAGGGTAGTAGAACTCATGCACCTTAAGCTGTCTGGAGGTATAGGCAATGACACGACTCCGCTGCATCAAAACACAACAAAGACCTATACTAAAAGCAGCACAAAACACGTTGAATCCATGACCCTTAATAGGAAGAGCTAACACAGGAGCTGAGATACGAAAATCCTTGAGCTTTCCAATGCTCAAATCATACTCCTCAACCCATAGAAAGGGAATCTCCTTATGAGTCAATCTGTTAATATGGACTAAAATAGTAGCAAAGCCCTAAATGAACTGTCTATAATAAGTTGCCAAATCAACGAAGCTATGAACCTCAGTAAGAGAAGTAGGTCTAGACCAATCACACATCACCTCTATCTTTGATAGGTCAACCATAATACCATCCTTAGATACCAATAGCCAAGGAATGTCACTAACTCAAGCCAAAACTCACACTTGGTGAATTTTTCAAAAAAAAATGATCTTTAAGAGTCTGTAGCACGATCATCAAATATTGCACATGCTCCTCACTACCGCTTAAATACTCAAGGATGTCATCAATGAACACAATAACAAAAGAGTCCAAATAAGGCATGAATACTCAGTTCATCAAATCTATGAATTCGGCTAGGGCATTAATCAACCCAAAGGATAGAACTAAGAGATCATAATGCCTATAATGGGTCCTAAAAGATATCTTCGAGACATCTACATTCTGAATCCTTAATTGATGGTAACTAGATCTCAAATATATCTTACAAAACACTGTTGCACACTAAAGTTAGTCAAACAAATCATCAGTGCAAGGCATAGGATAACGGTTATTCAATGTCACCTTATTAAGCTGCCTATAATTAATGCATATATGTATAGAACCATTCCTTTTCTTGACAAACCATACAAGTACACCACATGGGGACACAGTCAGACTAATAAAACACTTACCAAGAAGGTCCTAAAGGTAAAAATTTAGCTCCTTAAGCTCGGAAAGAGCCATACAGTAAGGTTCCATAGAATTAGATTGGGTACCAGGCTCAAGGTCAATAGCTAAATCAATCTCACTGACAAGGGGGAATACCATGCTAGTCAATAGAGAACACATTAGAAAACTCACAAGAAATAGACATAGAGTTAAGCGATGGACTCTCCACATGAATATCATAAATATAAGCGAGATGAGACTTAAAAGCCTTAGAAATAAGTCTCCTTGCACAAATATAAGAGATAATCCTCATAGGCTTGCAACTAACCGCTCCCTGCCACACAATTGAGGGTACGTCGAGCATGGAAAAGGTAACGATCATGGCAAATCAATCTATGACCACATGATAGTGGGATAACTAATCCATGTTGAGAATCACAAAGAAATCCAGTACATCTAGTATAATAAGATCAACACAAGTATAAACATCACAAACCATCACAACACAAGATCTGAATACTCGATCCACTACTAACGAATCACCTATGGAAGAGATATATGCAAAGGCACAAATAATAAATCACTAGACAACTCTAACCTTGGTGCATTATAAGAAGACATAAAAAAATAAGTGGATCATGGATCAAATAAATCAAGGGACAACTTGCAGAACACCAAAATTGCACCCATAATTACAACATCAAAAGTATTATCCTCAGGTCTTGTAGGTATAGCATATAAATGGCCACGCTCGCCACCTAGTTGGGCACCTCACCAACCTCCTATCTTGCCTACCTAAGACCCTTCTCGTGCACCCTGGTAACTACTCCTATGACCATGAGAACTACCTCTACCTGAGAGAGAAACTACTCTAATAGCGGAATCACCCTGAGTTTAGACAACTATCGATCTATGACTAAGGCAATCCCAAGAATAGTAACCAGGAAGTCCAAAACTAAAACAAAAGACTTTAGAAGAACAAGCCCCAAGAGATTTGGCTGACCTAAAATAACCACCACATCTAGACTGGACAAATAATAAACATCTCAAATAATAATTATCGCTCTTGCTAGTGCGACCATTAGCACAAGACTAACCTCCAAGTAAGTCCACTTATGGAAAACATATTTTTGAGGTAAACCCAATGTTCATCATAATCAATGAACTATAACCCTTATGAAATAGGTGAAGACTAAGCTTATTTAGGGATAAACCAACCCTCAAAGCTATTTAGGTTTTTGGTCAAGAATTTAAAAAATTCAAGTATGAAATGGAAGGATTCATACCTCAAATAAATTGTTAATCATGAAAATATTTTTTTAACTAAGCTCCCAATACACTCCTAAGACTCAATTTGAGTTTATCACACTATTCAACGGTTTCTTAGTCTCAAATAAAAGTAAAAAGTGTCCAAAATACAACTTAAATGGCCTTTAAATACCCATTCTAGGAAAAGAGATGTCATTATTGCCATTCATAAACTATGATCACCATAAGGAAATCAGTACACCCTTAGGTGCCATCGTAATATCTTTACCTTGCACCATGTATTAGTTGAATCTAGAAAGAAATTCCATGTTTTGGCCAGTGCTTTAGGATTCATTTAGAATCCAATATAGGAAAATAAACTATGTAACCATACTAAATTTGAAATTCTAAACACGTTGGAAAACCCCGATATTTCATCCAAGATTATTTCAACCAAATGTAGGTTCCACACAATAATTTTCAATTTTCTAACTTTTTTACCAATACGTCAATATGAGCTCAGGTGCATTGGGACCTAAACCAAACATCTACCTAGCCTAAAATTGAAATTCTAGCATTGCTGGAATAGTTAGAATTTGCATCTGAGATTGTCTTATGGAATTTTTTGCTTGGTGGCCATTTTTAAACTGTGAAGGTTTCAAAATAGAGAATTGACTCTAAAAAACAAATGAATTGCCTAGCAGTCAAGCTATCAGTTCTAACAAGTCATAAATGACTTGGGATGGCTATGGAAAAGATCTAACAGTAAAAATAAGTGGAAATATGGAAAATAACCTATGTGATCATCAAAACTAGAGTATGAGGGCCCTGAGAAGAATGAGGAAGAAGAGTTAAGTGATAGTGCACCAGTGGAGATTTCTCCTCTACCATAGGTCCATCCCATATTATCGCTTAGGCAGCCCCATGTCTATTGTCAATAGGTAGGCGTACCCAGTGATGCAGAAGCTATTTGAGAGAGATAGTATAGTTGTCCCACAAATAGGGAAATCAAAAAAGTGTTCTATATTAAACCCAAATTAATGACAGCTACCCTGTCTAAGATATCTGAGTTCAAGGCCTGGTTCAAGAACTAGCACTTTGAGTGGATAACGAGAGCCATAGATAGATATAGCTTGACCCTAGTTTAGTAGTTTTATTTTGTGTATTAGATAGAGTTAAGGTTGTTTTATCCATATGGTTTGTCATGGAAAATGTTGATCCATTTCACTCCCTCATGATCCATGGTGTTCAGGTGAATATCTCTACATAGACCATTTTTAGATTCTTACATAAAGTAGAGTTTGATCTTTTCACTGACACTTCTAAGATTGATGATTGTATAAGTAGATAAAAAAGTGAAAAATAAGAAAATTTATATTGATGACAAAGTATGCACCTGAAGTGGACCATGGGCATTATTCTTGCTGTGAAGGAGGATACGCCATAGGTTGTAGGTCTATCCATACAGATCACCAAGGCCAATATAAGTTTTTATTCTCAGGCTTGGTGGACTTTGTGTTTGTCATATATTGAGCTCAAACATGGGACATAATATTTTGAGCTTTGACATATTATATGATTCTTGCCAACAAGGCTCGAATCTAAATGTGGAAAAGTAAATATAGAGGGATAAGATATCAAAGATAGAAAGATAGACATAAATATAATAATAAAAGTGCAGCCAAATGGTGTATCAAACCCAAAAACCTACATAAAAAATTACCAAATAGTACCTATATCTCACATAACTGAAAGGGTGATGAAATCTCCTTTAAAACCAATGTTTCTAATCAAAGATCAATAATTTCTTTTCCAAGCTCTCAACTACTCCCAATGGAGGTTTATGAATTCATCATGATCAATCAATAATAAACTAACTAAAATAAGTCTAGCTACCATGTATTTATAGTTTGAAAAAATATTATATAATTAGGGCCTAAAAAGAGACCCAAACATAAGAAACATTGGGTGCATGATCCTTCCAAGGGGCTATCGAGCCCCGTTTTGCACTCCTTCGACCTCATCAAAGTCCTTTGGCCATCCTTAATGGTATTTTTTTTCCATATGGCATATTTTAATACCACTAAGGAGTCATCAAGCACCTTGAGCAATATATATATCTCATCTAAGAGTTCAAAGGCAATTTGGATTATATCATCTTCCCCTTCTTGAAGATGATTGGACCTCGAATCCTAACCTTGAAAACCTAAAGGAAGGACAAACCAATACAATATCCTCATTACATGAGGGTTAGGGTTAGCACAAAAAATCATAGCACCATGCCAAGGTTGCACTTACTTAGTATACAACCAAGGATCCTTTGTGGTAAAAATTAGAAATTTATTGAGAAATACACAAAGGAGATGGCTATGGGAATCATCGAGAGGTAAGGAAATAATAAAGGTCATAGTGGCATCACTAAATCTAAAAGGCAGGCTTACCTTCACATTAGGAGCCATAAGACACAATTGTTTTATCACCTCTTTAAGAGACCACATCAAGAGTGGTGCCTCAATTTGTTTTAAAGTCCACAAGATCCATATAACATTGTCATTCAAACAAGTCAACCAACCAAAAAGTTCCCTACCTCTACACAAAGAAAATCCAAGAGTAGCATGGATATTATTATCCAAAAAGAGGTAGTATAGAAAGGAATCAAGGGTAAAAGCACCATCCAAGGTGTTATTATCTATAATAAGGTCATTTTGATCAAAAGATATAACACATAATTCAGAAAAGGATTGAATCAAAACATTTAAGCACATATTGAAATATTCAAGAATATGGCCTTGAAAAAATATTTGGTTGGTTGGTGATTATCTTGATATGTGTTGTGTTGTATTCTTGTTGCATGTTGTTTCTAACTTGTGTAAAGTTTGCCTTGATGCATGTTGATGTGTTAACTTGTGATTATGCTTGCCCCGCCCCTTATTCAAGGACACATGGTCCAAGTGGGGTAGAATTGAAGCACCTAGACTTGAACCCTTAAAATAACAACAACTTTTGGAGTCTATAGGGTGGGTATGGTTCAAGGGCTTGAGTCATACCTTTTTTCACAACTCGTATCCTTCTCCTCCTTCCCTCTTATATCCTAGATAGAATACTAAGGTATTATACTGGTTTCTATATGATTTGACCTTCCCTTAATCCTAACCAACATATATGAATTGTATGAAACTCAACCGTGAAGAGAGAAACCTCAAACCTAGTGGACTATTTTGGGTACGGGTGGTCTATATGAGTTAGGTAACAAGTTGTACCCTTTGGATAAGACTCAAGGGTGTCTATTCATACCCTAACCAGTGTGGTTAACCTACAATAATCCGATTATATGAGTTAGGGTACCACTCAAAACCTAGGTCATGATTTCCAAGTAAACCATATGGGGGAATTATACCTATGCACAAGTGTACTTTCTAGCTATTAATTAAGGACCTTTTGGTCATTTCCCTTTCCTAAAACCCTAAGTACTTGTACTATATAAGGCATGGTAGCCTTCTAAGTCTTCATTTGCAAGACTTAAACATTCCAAACACTCTAAAAATCTTTTTAGAGAAAGATTAGAGGCTAGGGTTTGGAGTGTGTATATCTAGTTACAAGAAGGGGTCAAGATTATTTGTGTGTAATATTATTTAAGGCTTATATCACTTTCCCTCTTTAATTATCTCTAAAACCCATGTATTTAGTACTTGGATTAGTAATTGTACATGGTGGCTTTGAATGAAATGAAAATTGTTTTATTGTCTAACAAAGAATAATGATGATTCTTTCTTATACTTGTGTTGATACATGTTTTTGATGGTACATTGTATATGTGGGTTCTTTTTATATGTTTTTTAACATGGGTGTCTTAATTAACCCTAATATTGATATTTTATACCATGAAAATGGCCTTGTTAAAGTTACACACACAATGTGTTTGTTAAAATGCCTAAGTGGGTTGTCTAGTAAAAATATTGGTGATATGTTAAGCTAGAGAAATGGCCTAAGGAGTATCAATGGTTGATGAATGATATTGTAAAAGGTATTGTGAGTCATGGATTGTATAATTGATGATATTGTTGGGATAATGGCTAATAAGGGGTTAAGGCCCTGAATATAAAAATGAACTTATTTTGGGTATTTAATCCAAATGTAGTGACAATATGGTGTAAGCTTTCTAATATAATGTGAATGATTGTATGGGTCATGATAATAATAAATGCAATGAATGATGTGGTGTATCAAAGAATTTTGCCTATTAACATGATAAGTAGTTAATTGGTTTTGTGAAGGCCAAATGTGTATCTAGGTAAAAGGCCTAGTGAACCTTAATGAGTCATGACAATGTCTAAGTAAATATGAATACTTAGATGGTTGGTTAAGGCTTTGTTGTCTATGTATTGAGTTATAATAATCGGGAATGTTTAGAAATGGTTGATAAGAAGCATGTTAAGCATGTAATGCATTAGCTTGTGGCTTAAATGGGGTAATGGCCCTTTTATATGAATGTTTGGTAATTGGTCTCGGGTTGGTGTAGTTAGCTATGTAATTTGTTAATATTTAACCATGTTTCTTTGATGGCTAAGAAGGGGGTTCTTTTCCCTATATTTGAACTCAAATTGTAAAAGGATTGTGTAGGTCTTAAGAACCACAAATTAAATTGCATGATGAATTGATAGAGGCATTAGCCTATTGAGATAGTTGAGAAATTAAGGCTTCCATAAGGACCGTGTGGTCGTGTATGGTGTTTAATTGGCCAAATAAGTTAAATCTCTTAAATGTGTGGTGTTTCTATAATATGGGAAAATAATGATATGGATAACAATGCATGAGCTAGTTGGTTAAGAGTTCAAATGTTGACTAATGATAGCAATGTGATGGCTTCTGGATATAGTCCCTTGCCTTATGAAATGACTTATTGTCAAAGTCCCTCGTCTAATGACTTGTGGTTAAAGAACCTAGTCTAATAGATTGTGATTGGATTCCCTTGCTTAAAGATAATGTGTAAGCATTCAATTAGAGTTCCATGCCCACTTTAATATGTAAGCATGTGATTATAGTTCCATGCCTACTTGAATATGTTAGCATGTTATTAGAGTTCTATGCCCACTTGATTGTGTAAGCATATAATTCAAGTTCCATGCCCACTTGAATGTGTAAGCATGAAATTAGAGTTTCATGCCACTTGAATATGTAAGTATGCGATTAGAGTTCCATGCCCACATTAATGTATAAGAATGCAATTAGAGTTCCATGCCCACTTAAATGTGCAAGCATGCGATTAGAGTTCCATACTTACTTAAGTGTGTGATCATATGATTAGAGTTCCATACATAAGTAAATGCGTGAGCATATGATTAGAGTCCCATGCCTAGTTGAATATATGATAATGTGATTAGAGTCCCACGCCTAAGTGATTATGGTATATAGGTGGAGCCCTTATTCCAATAAATAACTATGTGGTTGTAGCCTCTTTTCTTGATGAAGTGTAACCATGGCTGAAGTACCTTGCCTAATGATATGTGAATATTGTTAAAGTCTTATGCCTAATGAAGATAGTGTGAGCCTAAGTGTGTAATGTCAGAGTCCTTAACTTTTTATTGTATGATTGAAGTATTTGAGAATGTTATTAAGTTATGATAACTTGATTAGCATGTGAAATACCTATGTGTAAGGATAAATGTATGAATATGATTTAATATTATATATATTATATTGTGTTGAATAGTGATATTATTGTATCCTTGTCCTTGAGTCACATACTAGTGCTCCAACTGCTAACCGTCTCCTAATGCTACATCCCCATGCGACGTAGGAGCCGAAGCATCTTCTTCTTCTTCTATGTAGTGAAGAGGTGTTCGAGCGGATTTGTACATTGACCTTAAAGTGGTGAGCTTCTATACTCCAGAAGACCCACCTCTCATATTCATGTTAGTTTATATCATTGACTTGTATAGGGTGGTACTTGGCTATTATCGTGGGCTTATCCTAACATATTATTGACTTTGATTTGTTAGAGTTTTTGTGGATGACTGTGGACTTGGGCATATTGGCTAGACTATTGTTAGTAATAAAATGGTAGATATTGTCTAGCATTGGCTATTAGACTTATATTTTTTTATTTATATTTTATGGTTAGGATCCATCTGACCCATGTCGATGATTATTGATGATTAGGTTGGGTTATCGGGGTGACCTTCAGTTCATGTGAGCTTAAGGTACCAATATGGTATGACCTGAAGTTCAGGGCATGTCAAGTTGGTATTAGAGCCAAGGTTCATGGTCAATTGGGAGTCCACAAAATCGTGTCAAGTAGAGTCTTTTTTATTAGTGTAAAGCATTCCAAACTTATAAAAGAGGGTCTATGAGACATCTTAGGAAATATTTCCCAATCTTGTGTTTCACTCTCAAGCTATGTCAAGTCAAAGGTCTTAGATTCCTCTAATTTCTTCTTTCTCATCTTTCAGATCATGTATCCAAGAAGATCTGACGCTCAAGTAATCATTTCTATCCCAGTTAGGGGTAATATAGATAATGTTTATCTAATTTCTAGGATTTAAACCCAGCCAAAGGTTATGATATATGACCATCCTCATTGGGTTACACTTGTTCCCACTAACCCCACTGTAAGGGGTGGTAATTCTTCTTGGTTGCCTCAAAATACTGGGTTCTGTTGCTCCATTGTAGTTGGCTCAGGTTGGTGGAAAATGGTCTAGGAGGAAGTATTGGGTGGGCCCTAGTTTTTACTCTGCAACCAGTGCCTCTGCCCAAAACTATTGGGAGACGAGAATCTTCAGACCGGTGATGCTTATAAAAAAGGTCTCAATATCAGGTTGGTGGAGTCTAATATGCATTTACCTACCCTCCTTGTCAGTTCTACAGTCGAACACATCATGGTTGTTGCAAGAGAGGAAAGGATTGATGTTTCAAATATGGGTAGTTGGGACACATACAATGGTAGTGTCCTATAGTGGCTACCTCTTGGAAAAGACAAAGGATGTTGGTTACCACTTCTCCAGCTCTTGCACCTAAAGGTGTCGCTTCTAGCTCTGATACTGGTCGAGACTATCTCAATGCTCTTGCTATCTCTTGAAAGTCCAACGCATCTTCTAATGTTGATGTGGGTATGTTGATACTTTTCTCCCATGATGTGTATTGTTTGCTCGATCTAAGGTCTATTTTTCTTATGTGACTCCATATATGGATGTGCATTTTGATTGTGGTCCCGAGAGTCTATTGATTCTTTTTTTCTTTCTACACTAGTGGGAGAGTCTATGGTTGTCACAAGAGTCTATAGGGGGTGTCTGATATCTATTGGTGGTAGAGATACTCTAGTAGATTTGATAGAGTTAGACATGATTGATTTTGATGTTATTCTACGATAAGATCTATTGCACTTTTGCTAAAATTCCTTAGATTGTGGGACTCATGGGGTCATGTTGAAAGTCCCTAATGAGCTGGTCATTGTACGGGAATATGGTTTCTTAGCGCCTAAGAGAAGGTACTTTTCTTTACTAAAGACCTAAAGGGTGACTTTAAATGGGGTGCTTGTATCATTTGTTTTGAGTTGAAGATTTTAACTCTGAAGAATCTCCTCTAGAACCCGTTCCCATGGTTGATGAGTTTCTTGTCATGTCATTTGGGTTGACAGATGCCTCAGCAGCATGTATGGACTTAGTGAATAAAGTTTTCCCTTTGGTTTTGGACATGGTGGTCGTTACCTGTATTGATGGAATCTTAACCAATTCCATGAGTATGATGGATTATATGGGTCACCTATGTGTCATGTTGCAAACTTTGAACGGTTATCATTTGTAGACCAAAATCTATAAGTGTGAGTTTTGGTTGAAAAATATGAATTTTCTTATTCATGTTGTCTATCTATCATGGTGGATTCCCCATAAGGTATGTGGTGGTGTGTCTTTTGGTGTCCATACCTAAGGAATCCACTTTTGGTATATTTTGTCGGGATGGGTCTCATTTCTGACCTAGGTGGTTACTAGGAAGCGCTCCATACCTATGGTGTCAAGTCTTCTATTAAGGGAATGATGGGAATCAGTAAGGGGAAAGTTTATTCCCCGCCATGTTTTCCCTATGTAGTCTTAATAAGGAGTTGGCAATGTTTCCTATAAGTTGGAGTTGCATTCTAGATTGAATTCCATTTCCCCCAATTGTCCATGCCTTAATATGCGAGGATGTGTAGGTGATTCTTTGATGGTCATTTCCTTAAAGGACATCGGTGTTTTAGGTTCCTTGACTTTTTAAGAGATCCCAGTGAGAATCTTGGATTGATAAGTTTGCCAGTTAGGAACGATACGAGTGACTTCAGTGAGGGTACCATGGAAGAACCAATAGACCAAGAAGTAGCTAGGGTGTTGGAAGAGGGAATGAAGCCTAAGTATCTGTAATTATGTCCCATCCCCAGCACTCATGTTTGAGATGTGCATTGGTATTCCTAACTTCGTTTATGTCTTTGTTAGATAATGGATTAAAATCCCCGATTTTTGTGATTGGTTGATGTCTTTGATGAACAAGGGATTCTAGTTCCCAAATATTTGGGTTTCTTAATCTTTGATAGGAGAAGGGATCAATCCCTTAATCTTTAAATTGTTCAAGTATTTTTGATAAATAGTGGGATGGATTCCCAAGGATATTGAAACAAAGTGGTTGATTGATAATAACCATGATATATGTTGAATTGTACCCTTGCTGTTTTCCTTGTCCTTAATTGTGTGAAGATTTTTTGACGAGTGCTGATGTGTTAACTTGAGAATGAGCTTGTCTTCACCATCATCAATAGATGAATGATCCTACATGAGGAAAAATGAAACACTCAAGAATGTGTCTTTACAAAAATTTTTGGTTAGTTGGTGATGATCATGAAATGTGTTGTGTTGTATCCTTGTTGCATGCTATTTATGACTTGTGCAAAGGTTGCCTTGATACATGTTTTTGTGTTAACTTGTTTTTATGCTTTTCTCTCCCCTCATTCTAGGACACATGGTTCAAGCAGGGGAGAATTGAAGAACCTAGAGTTGAACCCTTGAAAGAACAACTACTTTTGGAGTCTCTAGGGTAAGTACGGTTGAAGGGCTTGAGTCATACCCTTGGTCATGACTCGTACCCTTCTCCTCATCCCCTCTCATATCCTACATAGAATATTTAGGTAGTATAATGGTTTCTATATAATTTGACCTTCCTTCAATCATAACCAATGTGTACGAGTCGTATGCAACTCAACCCTGAAGAGAGGGGCCTCAAACCTAGTAGATTGTTTGGATTATGGGTGGTCTATATGTGTTAAGTCACTAGTAGTACCCTTTGTAAATGACTCAAAGGTGTCTAGTCATACCCTAACCAGTGCGGTTGACCTAGGATAAACCTAGGGTACGAGTTAGGGTACCACTCGTACCCCTGGTCATGATTGCCAAGTGAATCATATGGGGGAGTCGTACCCCTGCACAAGTGTACTTTCCAGATTTTTATTAAGAACCTTTTGGTTATCTTCCTTGCCTAAAACCCTAAGTCCTTGCACTATATATGTAATTGTAGCCTTCTAAGTATTTATTTGCAAGACTCAGATATTAAAAACACTCTTAAAAGCTTCTTGGAGCAAGATTGGAGGCTAGGGTTTGGAGGGTGTTCATCTAGTGGAAAGAAGGAGTCAACATTTTTGGTATGTCATCTTGTTTAAGGAATGTATCTCTTCCCCTCTTTAATTATCTCTAAAACCCATGTATTTCACACGTGGATTAGTAAATGTACATGGTGGCTTTGAATCAAATGAAATGGATCTTGTTACCTAATAATGAATAATGATGATTCATGCTTTTACTTGTATTGATACATGTTATTGGTGGTAAATTGTATATGTGGGTGCTTCTTGTATGTTGTTTAACATACAAATCTTAAGTAATCCTAATCTTGATAATTTTTACCAACAAAATGGCCTTGTTGAAGTTACACCACAGTGTTCGTGAAAATGCCCATGTGGGTTTTCTAGTAAAAATAATGGTGGTGTGTTGAGCTAGATAAATGGCCTAAGGAGTATAAATGGTTGATGAATGGTATTATAAAAGTTATTTTGAGTCATGTATTGTGCAATTGATGATATTGTTGGAATAATGGATAATAAGAGATTAAGGCCCTAAACATGAAAATGACCTTGTTTTGGGTATTAAACCAAATATGGTGAGAATGTGGTGTAACCTTGCTAATGTAATGTGAATGATTATGTGGGTCTTGATAAGCATAAATGTAATGAATGATGTATTGTATCAAAGAATTTAGCCTATAAAAATAATGAGTGGTTAAATGGTCTTTCAAAGGCCAAATGTGTATCTAGGTAAAGGGCATAGTAAAAATGAATGTCTTCATAATGTCTGAATGAATGTGAATACTTGTAGATTTTTGGTTTATATCTTGTTGACCTTGTATATAGTTATAATAATCGGGAATTCTTGGAAATGGTTGATAAGAACCTTGTAAAGAGTGTAATACGTTAGCTTGTAGCTTAAATGGGGCAATGGCCGTCTAGTATGAATATTTGATAATTGGTATTGTGTTGTGTGTTTAGCTATGTAATTTGTTAATCATTAACCGTGTTAGTTTGATGGTTAAGAAGAGGGGTTTTTTTCCCTAAACTTGAACTCGATTTGTTAATGGTTTTTGTGGTCTTGAGGACTACAAATTAAATTGCATGATGAATTGAAATGAGGCATGGCCTATTGAGATGGTTAAGCAATAAAGGCTTCCATAAGAACCATGTGGTCATGTATGGTGTTGATATGTCTAAATGAGATAAAGTTCTTGAATGTGTGGTGTTTCTCTATTATGTGAAAAGAATGATATAGATGCCAATGCATGAGCTAGTGTTAAGAGTTCAAATGTCAACTAATGATGGAAATATGTGGCTTGTGTCTAGATTCCCTTGCCTTATGAAATGATTGTAGTCAAAGTCCCTCGTCTAATGACTTATGGTCAAAGTCCCTCGTCTAATTGCTTTTGGTTGGATTCCCTTTCTTAAAGAGATTTCTTGAGGTTAAAATACCTCTCCTAAAGTGTGAACATGTGATTAGAGTTCCATGCCCACTTGAATATGTTAGCATACGATTAGTTTTCCATGGCCACTTGAATGTGTAAGAATGCGATTAGATTTTCATACCCACTTTAATTTGTAAGCATTCGATTATATTTCCATGCCCACTTGAATGTGTAAGCATGCGATTAGACTTCCATTCCCACTTGAATGTGTAAGCATGCGATTAGAGTTCCATGCCCACTTGAGTGTGTGATCATGTGATTAGAGTTCCATACCTATCTTAATGCATGATCATATGATTAGATTCCCATGCCTAGTTGAATATGTGACCATGTGAATGGAGTTCTACAGCTAAGTAATTGTGGTATATGGGCAGAGCCTTTATTTCAATAAATTACTATGTGGTTGTAGCCCTTCGCTCGATGAATTGTAACTATGGATGAAGTACCTTGCCTAATGATATGTTAATGTTGTTTTAGACTTAAGCATAATGAAGATAGTGTGTACCTAAGCGTGTAATGTCGAAGTCCTCAACTTTGTGTCATATGATTGACGTATTTGAAAATGTTATTAATTCTTGATAACTTTATTAGCATGTGAAATATCTATGTGCAAGGATAAATGTGTGAATATTATTGAATATGATATATATTGACTTGTTTTGAGTAGTGATACTATTTTATCCTTATAATTGAGTTACATGCTAGCACTCCAACTGCTAACCATCTCTGTAGGAACCGAAGCATCTTCTTCTTCTACGCAGTGAATAGGTGTTCGAATGAATTCATGCATTTACCTTGAAGTGGTGAGCTTCGATACTCTAGAAGACCTACCTCTTATAGTCATGTTACATAATGTCATAGACTTATATAGGTTGGTACTTGGCTATTGTCGGGGGCTTGTCCCAATATATTATTGACTTCAGTTTGTTAGAGGTTTTATGGATGGATATGGACTTTGGCATATTGGCTAGAGTGATGTTATTAATGAAATGGTAGATATTGTCTATCATTGGCTATTAGACTTATATTTCCTCAATTCTTATTTTATGGATGGGATCCATGCGACCCGTGTGGATGATTGTTGATGACTAGGTTGGGTTATCAGGGCGACCTTCGGTTCATGTAAGCATGAGGTGCCCATACGACATGGTCCGAAGTTCGGGACGTGTCACATATGACCTTTTTCTTTCAAATAACTTCCCTTAAGAAAACAGTCACCAATTGTAAACAATTCAGAAAGAAGGGGATCACTAGTGTGGAAGACATCCAAAGTGTTTTCAAGAGGAGACTCCCTCCTTAACCTACAAGTAGTGAAACCTTTGTCATGATTTAAAACACATAATGTTAAATTCTCTTGGATGTTTTCTTTACATCCCTTCTTTAATGAATGCTTATCTTTGTTGTAAATTCCTCTCACGCACAACATGGGTTTATCAGGTGAGTTGTAAATCCCCAAGATATACTTTTTATCATAGGGAAGGATTCCAATATCCTCATCCAAATTTTACTTTTCAACTATACCAAGCATCAAGTTGGGTATGTGGAAATCACCATATTCAAATTTGTCATTGGGGTCAAATGGATAAAGTGGCCATAGACATGGGTCTAGAAAACACTTCTTTTCCCCAAACATATCACCCAGATAAAAAGATATACTCTCCGTACTAGCATAAGCATCATCAAAAGCAAATGGAGAGTAGAGAAAGTTACCACTCAAGTAAACTTCAACCAATATGTCCTAATGTATATACTCACTGTTAGACTCAAGATCATAACCATGAGTATTCTCAATAGTAGGAGCACACAAAGTAGAAGAAGAAATGGTTTCAAAACAATTGATAATTTATCTTTCATGCGAAGAATCCTCAAGAAGACACATACCACTACTAACATCAATGGAATCATTACATAAGTCATCATAAAAAGTAATCAATTCATCCTTATAATTATCAAACAAGGATGGGGTATTATACAAAGGATGACAACCACAAGCATTTTCATCAAAACAATCACTAATTGGGTTTCTTAAATATTCAAGCAAATCAAAGTTATTGTCACCCAATTGATCGTACTTTTTCAAAACCTCACCTTTCTTTCCCTTAAGAGTACTCTCATCTTAAAGAAAGAGATTTCCATATTTAGGAGGAATATGGTCACACCATAGCTGGTTTTCATAAAGGATAGATCTCTCAAGATGAGCTACACCATCAATATTATTCATACCACTAAGTTTACTAGCAGTGATTGTACCATCTCCGAACACAATATTGTACTTAAAGAGAAATGGATCAATCCATGAAGGTGGATTTGAAATTGTAAGTTCAATCTAAATAATAGAACTATCAAGTTTCAAAGATGTTTCAAACACATAATAATCCATACGAGCAAGACAAGCACTAGGATATTCATTAAAGGACATGCTCAAAGAGTCAATCCTATTTACTTGACCAATATTTTCAAAATCATCACTCACTTGAGGTTCATTAATTAGATCAAAATCATCCTCAAGTAGTGTACTAGTTTTGCACACAAGTTTATCAACACAAATTTCACAAGACAATGTACCATAATTCATCATATTGGCTTCAACACTAGGTGGACTCATATTGATCTTACTAGAAGAGTCAATGAGTTCACCAATAGGATCAACTAGTTTTTCCACACCCACAATGAGTACATCATCAACAAGAGGTAAAGAATCATAAGACTCAAACATAGATAAGGTACTACTGACAGTTAATGTGCTACTAGCCACACAATCATCATTCATATGTACAAAAGTGTAAGAGTTAGCTATTTTACCTTAAAGTTCTTAAGAATATTCTTCTTTGAAATGGTCTAATGGTCATTCAAAAGTCTTGGAAGAATCTAAGATTACCCTCATCAAATATTTAAACAGAATCTTCTCTTTTGGTTCTTGTTCTCCTCCACTTCCCATGTTGGTACCTACACACATGTCCTTGTTAGAAGAAGGAAAAACAATGTTAGCTCGATTTGGTGGAAAACCCCTCACTTCACTCCTCAAAATATATCCTTTTTCCTCTCTTAGGTTGCCACCTTTCACTCCCTTAATACTCAATATTATATCTCTAAATTTATTTAGGCTTCGAGTAAATGGTCATATATCTTTGAGATTTGGGAAGAATGGATGGAATAAAATGATTTCCCCATTAGTTCTTTACAATCTTAGGAAAATTTTATACATTTGGAAACTTATGTTGTGCAAACCAGTTGGCACCCAAGCATAAATGTCCATATTCTAAGGGGAAGATGTCAGGACACACTTTCTCATAGTAGCAACATCAAGTAAAAGAAATCTTCACTTTCTCAAAAACCCTATACCCATCCAAGAAGTATGGAACAATTAAAGGCTCTTGAGATATCCCTATATGCTCAACCATGGGTGGAATGATATAGTTTCTATAGTACCAATCATCTAGCATAAGGAGGCATCACAGAATACCAAAATGCTTACCTTTTTGGAGAGAATGTTTCCTCTTGTATCAACATTGTAAAACTTCATATACCCCATTGGTACATAGTAATCCCTCATTAGTTCCTTTAAGGCACTCAATGTTTGGTTGAACTTTCTTTTGATATCCTACCACAGCGATGTTAGACCTTGAATATGTTTAAGGGAACACATTGCTCTTTCTATATTGCTGATATTTTAATCCATGAAGATCTTTTCACTCTCCCATTCACAATAAAATATTATTTAGGGCCCGACTCTCTTATAAAGACAGGGAAAGTAGGAAGATCATGACTACTACTATACCCTCCATATCAACCTTGGGTCCCATTTCCATATGTTTGGTCACTAGAACAAGCAACTTGAGATTTAACATCCCTCGACTTAAGAGATGCATATCTTTTTGTCCCATGGAGCACCTTCTACTATAATGAGTCTAACCACTCACACTACTTCGACTTTGATAAGAAGTACTATAAGGTGAGAAATATGAATCTTCATACTTGATATGCGCACTCTCACAATGATACTTATAATATTCATAGATGAATGGGATATACCTTACATTACCTCTAGGCTTGGACTGGGAAGTGTAATACCCCCAACATGCTCCATCTCTCTCACAACAACCATCATAAGACTCTTTATCATATCCATGGTTAGTATAAGAACTAGGGTCATCATTCATTTCATAGTCTTATTTGGAGTAGTATCCATCATTTTCATCCATATCTTAATCATGGCTATATTCATAGCCCCCATAATCTCCATCTTCTTTGTAGCCATAACTATCTTCACCACCATCATAGTCTCCTATGTCATTTTCACAGTTTTCTCTGGCTATCGAAGGGATTCTTCCTTATATCACCTTGTACAAACAAAATGAACAAATAAGATTAGTAATAAAGCTCCTTACCAGCACTCGTAACAATCTCACCTTTGTGGTCCTTACAATTGGAGTGACGAATGTTGAAAGTTTCTAATATTCTAATGGTCAATAAGGTGTCAATATCTACTTGTGGCTGGAGTGGATTCTTTTTTGAAATTGAAAACAACATTCAGGAAAAAAATTGTACTTGAATCAAGAAGGTTCAACGAAAACAAAAGAGAAAAAGCACACAAGAATGGACAAGAAAGAAATTGTACTCAAGAAATAATTAATAGACTAATATATAAATTATTAGCCTTAATTAGTGTTTTAGAATAAAAAATATGTTAAGATTTAAGAAATGAAGTTAGATTGATTAAACTTTGCAAAAAGTGAGTAAGAAGGCCTCATATATGCTTGGAACAAGCTGTAGTGGATCGGGAACAAACCCAGCGCACCTCTAGAGAATATGGGGAACAAGAGCTATTTTTTTGGGCTTCCATGGACAAGCTTTAGTAGGTCAGGTGCAGCTCCAAGGCACCTCAAGGATGGTAAGCCAAACTAGCCTCTTGAAAGGGCGAACATGCCCCTCTATGGTACCTCTTTAGTACTCTTCTCTTAGAATATTCCTTGGTACTGTGGATAGGCTTTGTACCTATCGAACTCCCAAGTTTATGCTTTAATAATGCCAAATTCACAAGTATATCTCTGCAGCTTGTAGTAAAGTAAAGATAAAGAAAGTAGGCTTAAGAAATAGAAGGACATCAAGAATGGAAAGACATCCACCGTATCCATGTTACATCCAATTAAAATCAATCATGAGAATTCAAATGCAAGGAGCATCACAGTCCCAAATATTATGGAAAATCATGGCACAATATATTGCCAATGGTATAGAGGACCTTGAAATGGAAAGCAGATCAATTAAGTATCACGAAAATAGAAAAATGATCAACCCTTCCACAATCATGGTTGTATTCCCCAAATTCACTGAAGAACGAATCAATTAAGAAGATATGATCACAATTACATTGGTAAGGAATCAAAATCAAAAAGTAAATATTAATCACGGACATATCTAATATGGACGTTATTCAAATATTGTATATGGACATATCTAATACGGACATTATACATGGCTACATTTCTTAATCAAGGAATCAATTCATATACTTGATTGCGAAGAAATCCCTTGGGTGTCCTTATAAAGGGTAGCAGCCAAAGACTATAGAAGGAGAAGAACAAAGACATACACTCTTTACACAACTTCTGGGAGAAAATTCCAAGTGTCTCATTATTAGTCTTACAAAGCTCTGTAACGTTAGTTTACAATTGTTATATAAAGAGTAGCATTGAGTCATTTTTGTAACATCAACTAAAGTTGTTTCACAAGATCTGAAGAGCAAAATAAGTCTTTAAAACTTTTTTCCTATCATTGTACTCAAAACAAATCTTCAACGATCTAAAGAAAACTTGAAACCCAAGAGAACTAGACGTAGGCACTGGATTGGTGTGCCAAACTAGGATAAATCTTTCTGTTGTTTAATTTATGCTTTATTATTTATGTGATTAACTATTTATGTTTAATTTGTTTGTGAAGTATGTTGATATGTAGGCTAGTCGACTGTGAGGAGCAAGTAGTTGACTCATAGAAGAAAATTCAAATTCACCCCCTCTTGAATTTCAGTACCAACACTATTAAACATTTTTTACTTCTCTTTCTTAGATTAAACAACAACTTTTTGATAAAGATTAAACTTGAAGATATGAATCTTCTCAAGAACACCAAGAACAATTTTGAAAATTCAAAATGCACAACTCTTTAATTTGGCTTGGAAATCCATAAAATTTTAACCGTAGGCTCCCATAAATATAAGGAAGACATTGCAACAACCTTTATCCCTCAAAAAATCACCAAAATATCAATATTTTCAAACTTGTTTTTTTCAACCTTCAAAAACATAGAAATGGTGATTTCTTCACACCTCTCCAAATGGCACCATCTTTTAACCCTAAGCTTCTCTCAACATTGGGAACACTTTTTTAACATAAAATTTCTACACAACAAGGGTGGGATATTCTCAAATGCACACAATCAAGCAGCAAATCTCAAGGTTTTGACCCTAATAACACGAGAGAGGAATCATCTAGTGTAGAAACAACCAATAGGACTCAAAAACACAAAAAAATTATAGTTTTTTCTTGAAGTCGTCTTTTTTTAACACTATTTTTTTATTTTCAAGATAATAAACCCATGATTGAATTTGTGGGAATAAAATCATGCTCGACTCTGATACAAATGATATGATTTACACTATAAAAACTCAAATCTAAATATAGAAAAGAAAAGATAGAGGGATTGGATATCAAAGATAGAAAGATAGACATAAATATGATAACAAAAGGGAAATAAAAGGGTGCATCAAACCCAAAAACCTCCCTGAAAGATTACCAAATATTACTTACAAGACCAAAAGGGGGATCGAATCTTCCTTACAATCGATGTTTTTAATCAAAGATAAACATTTGCTTTTTCAAGCTCTCAAACACTATCAACGGAGGTTAATAAAATCATCATTATCAATCAACAAAGAAACTAACTAAAATAAGTCTAGCTACTAAGCATTTATAGTTTGGAAAACTATTACATAATTAGGGCCCAAAAAGCTACCCAAATGTTAGAAAAGGACCACTAGGGGATGTTTTGACCTGCTCTTGAAATTCTAGAGTGGATTAAAAGTGGATCTAAATTGCCTTAGGCACATGATCCTTTCAAGGGGACATCAGGCCCCGTTTTGCACTCCTTTGACCTCGTTAAAGTCCTTTGAACCTCATTAATGGTAATATTGATCCATGTGTCATCTTTCAATGGCAAAAGAGTCATCAAGAACTTTAAGCATCATGCGTATCTCACTCAAAGGTTCAAAAAAAATTTACTTATATCATTCAAACTGCTTTGGTAGAGCGTATCATGGAGGGCTATGAGATTAACAAAGTGATATAGCCAAGATCATTGCTAGGGAGATCCATGATAGAGTTGTTAGTATAAAAACTAACCTAGACTTTTCATGTTTATTGACACAGATACGCCTGGATGAGCGAACGTATGTGCTCCTGAACATTGATCATTTTGTGAATGTCCACAAGATCACTAACATGGCTTTGATTTAGGACTAGAAACACCATTCAAAGGCAAAGATGGCTACATTCCTTTTACAGGTAGATTTTTAGTCCACCATTCACATGGATATTGATATTCTAGGTTTTGCTAATCTCGGAGATACTTTAGCTGATAGTGCATGATTTGAGTCATAGGCCTTCACTGATGAAGATGTGTCCACTAATTTTAGAATTTAATAAGCCTTGACTCATTGTTCCTCAATTCAATCTACTTCACATCCACTATTAGATAGCTATTTATTACTTTTGCAGGAGTGTTTTACTGGTGTGTTGAATCAATTTGGCACCCTCAACCAGAAGGAGACAAATATCAAAGATGGGGTTCATCCATGGGTAAAGAATGAGATACGTGTGAAATACGGTGCATATACACCCGATTTGATAGTTTTGAGCAGCACATTAACCAAAACCTTGCAGGAGTTTAGGCCATACATCTTATGGGTATTCATGAGGAGTTTGCCATGTTATGGTCTTCTATAGAGTACATGGATTCTAGAAAATTCCCAAATTTTCTTGTTATTGATAAAATATCAGTGAAGGATGTAGTCGATATTTAGGTCACAAAGGGTGAAGATAAAGGTGCTGAAGAGAAAGGCATTGAGCAAGAAAGTAAGTGAAGAAATGAAAGGAGAGAAAGAGATGATATACATGAAGCTTAGGCAGCTGGCCAACAAACATCCCAAGACCACTTGACTGAGGTCTATGAGATTATAGAGGGAATTGATATCTCTCAAATAAGTGGGACAACGATTATCGCTACAATATATATGATAGGGAGCATAATTTTGCCTCTCGAGATCCTACCACCATTGAGTGCATGGTCCACTATTGGTGCCACCGTTGATGTGAGTGACCCTATTACCACTAGGGTCACTGTTGATAAGAGTGGGGCCCAATCTGAGGTCCCTCACATTAAGATTTTATGATTCGACACCTAGGGCACCTAGGTATGTCTTTACTCCCTAGTTTTGAGATTTTAGTATCTAGTATGAATTGGGGACGGTGCATTGTCTTTAGTGAGATTTGGGGTGTACCATAGATGAGGTTTCTTTTATTGAGTTCCTTCTCCCATCAGTTGCAGTATCTTAGTTAGAACTTGCATGTTTAGGTAATATTTGTTTTATTTTATGTTAAGTGTGTTTTAGGTTTAATTAGAAGAAAAAGAAGGAATTTAAGTATAGTATAGAAGTGAATAAATAAATAGTAATAAGAAAACCACACCTAATCTGAATAATCAATAAAGAGAAAAATGGAGAAATAAAAAAAGAATGGTTTGGAAGTGAAACCTAAAATGTAAGTGTAGTGTGAAAGTGGGTAAATCACTAAATTCCAAATGTACCATACCTGCCCCCAAGCCTACATGAAAAGCCTAGTAAGTACCTATAGTGATCCTAGTCCAACTGTTTGAAAAACTGAGGTATTGAAATAAGGACAAGCCTCAGGTACTTTATGCACATTTCTAGAACTTCTTTTGAGAGAGAGTGTGTCTTGAGACCATCCTTGCATTTACATGCATTATTACACTATGAAAGTTAGGAATTCTATATTGTAAGGGTTCATAGGTTGTATTGTTAACTGTTTATTTATTCCAATTGAGTAAATTGCATATTCGCTTGGTTGTTTGTTGCTAATGTAATGCCATTAGTTAATTTCTTTATGCCATGCTATTGTGCTATATATATCCATACAATTGTTTTGAAAAGTTGGAAATAGGAAGGGATAAAAGTCATGAGGTAAAATTGAGTTGAATGTCATAGTCGCCTTAGGTTTCTTTTAGTTAAGTATTATGTGTTGTTGTTATGTATTAGTTGCCTGCAGACATGCAAACATTCTAAGTTAAGGGTGTTGGTGGCATGGCACTTTTGATACTTAAAAACAAGGGAATTATGTAAGTACCTAGGTCTTTTGGGATAGATATGATTTTTTATGTTGGTTTTGCAAGAAAATAAGATCGAAAGTGAGTAGAATGGGATAAGTAAGAAAAAACACCAAAATAGTAGACTCTTTCTTAGACAATGAGTCGTTGGGTGAAACTACAACTCACCATCCAAGTCGTCGCCTGACCAGTGAATAATTAGAAGAAAAAGAGTGGAGTAAAAATTGACCATAACTCATAGGGTCAGATTACAAGTCATAGGGAGAGCCGTTCTGAGGAAAAGAAGAACAAAAGTCTCGAAGCATAATTTATTGATAGCAGTGTAAATTAAGCAGTAATGAGTCATAGGGTCAGGCTATGACTTACAGTGACCCTAGTTCTGATCATAAGAAGTTATAGATTTGAAGATTAAAAAGTTAGTTGGAGATCCTATGTGTCAAACAATGACTCATCTAGTAGCCTAGCAAAATGTCACCAGTCGTATGGAAGTCTAGAAAATAGAGCTAACAATGAGTCATCATCAATTTAGATAAATCGCTATTTGAGGCGTTATCACTAATTACCTTCGTTAGCCTTTTTCGTTTAGGATAACTATGATGTAACTATAAAAACCCCTTTTGTGTTTTACTATTATCTTGCACACTTTACGTACTTATTACATTATTTTGATTTTTGAGATACATTTTTTATCATGGAATTCTTGTTCTTGGTTTTAAGGGTTTGATATAAAATAAGATTTTGGTTTTTATAATCAATTATTTATGATATCATTCATAAGCTTTCAATTATGAATAATATATCTGTTCTTATGATCATGAGCACTTAAAACCTATAACTAGAGTTGTAGGAACCCTGAATGATTAAAGAAGTAGAGAGAGTGCAAAGACATTCTTGATTGGTGTTCGAGCTTGAATTGTGGTTTTATATTATTGATTGATTTATTGAAATTGCAGACATTAATAACCTTTATGTATTCTATACTAACTCAAGAGAGAGGTTGAGATTAGAAAAAGAAGATTACTACAAAATTTGAAGCTACCAATATTCATCTAATAAATTTAAGATCGAGAGGAGATAGTTAATCTGGGATTCAGGACAAGGGTTAGTAATGCTACACTATGAGATCAAGAGTAGATGAGTGAAATTCACCCAAACCACAGTCAAGAGATAGTAAAGTGAGATATAACTTGATAGATTCTTCATGTAAGGCACCAAGATAGTTTGACAAGTATGAGAAGTATAAAGAGTTAAGAATTCAGTAGAACAGAATCCTAGTGAGTTTATCATACTGGTAATTAACCTATTTGCCAACAATTTTTACTATTACTACTGTCTTACAAAAACCCCATTAAATTTCATCACGTTCCAGCTACATCAATAATCTTCTAACTAATTTTTGCCCTATTCCCTATGGGTTCGACCCCAACCTTTGTTGGATTCTATATTTGACAAAAGATTGCATAATACCTTTTAGGATGTGTAATTTGGTAAATATCAGTGGCCACTAGTTCCTGGACATGCACCAAAAAGGTACAATAGTGTATTATGAGTACCAAAGCAGTGGATAATGAATAGGCATCATCGGCCGACTAATCTAAATCAAAATATAGATATAATAAAAGTTCAAAATAATTATGATAAGTCAAGGTAAAAGGATAAACCTAGAATGATGCTCCAAATGCTAAATTTTATATAAATAAACAAAAATAATAACGTATAAGAGTACACAACTATCACTACAAAACTGACCCTTATAAGCTAGTAAGTGCGAAAAGGTAAATAACCCTATACGAGCTGCCATAAGCCTAAATGGTGAAATCAAAGAGAGAAGTAATAAAAATTAAACTAATTAACCATATCTTGAGACATAAGCGTAAATCCATTGAAATCATAAATATATCATAAATAACCTCTCAATGCCAAATTTGAATAAGAACTCATAAAATATTTTTCCAGAGTTGAATCATAATTCATATCAACACTTATCAGACTTGAATCAGAACAAAATATCATAAATCAATAGACTTAAATCGAAACTCCATATCATAAATTTTTGGACATGAATTAAAACTAGAATAGACTCTCAAGTAGCAATCAAATTCTAAAATATACATTTAAAGGATATAATAAAATCTATGAAGTCGACAAGAAGCTAATGATAGTCTTCGTCTAAGATAGGTTGGAGGGCCCACTTCTAATCCCTGCAAATTCATTCTAAGGAAAATTATACTCGGACTATGCCAAGGCATCTAATTTCATTACTAGGTATTAAATAAGCCATGTTTACTCCTAAGATAGCAATTCCTCCCTAAGCAAGAGTAACTAACTCATTTATACCTAAATTTTGGTTCTCTAATAGGCTAAATCATCCTAATTACACTAATTATGCCTCCAAGACCTAATTACCAACCCAAATCTTGCAAATTATCATAAATTTATTAATACTAAGCCAATCCTAAAGAAAGGTAATCCTAGCCTACTGATGTTGAAAAAAGCTTAAAGAAATCCACTATATCTGTTATTTTCCCCTTCTAAGAAGATTTCACGCAATGGTATGCTATCAAAATTGTAATCTACTTATCAATCTGAGAATAACATTACCTACATTTCTTTTTCATTCTTTGAGTCCAAAATTATGAAAATACCATATGGGGCCCACTTGTGGACTTGCACATTTGAAATTGCCAATACGTCACACTATCCTCAAGGAGAATTTATACTCAAGAAATTAGTAAATTGCGAGCTCAAATGGAGCAAAAATCAACCCACCAATATTCTAGGGATTTTTGGAAATCATTGAGAAATTAATCACAAAATTAATTAGCCTTACAAATTATTTAGAGAGGAAACGAGTTATTCAGGTTCACGAACACCCCAAAATCACCTATTAGTATTTTTGCTAAGTACACACATTCTACATTTTCTAACTCTTAGCAGTTACTTCTATAGTGCCTAGGTGCCACTAAAGTACTACCTGTTTATGCCCAGCCTACTACTAAAGAGGACAAGTCGGTGCTAAAGCTATATATACTAATCCTTAACTTTCTCGGGTGAAAGTTCCTTTAGTAGTGGATATTGTAATGACCCTTAAGGTCATTTCCATATTTCCTCATATTTTTATTGTTACAATTTTTCTACAACTTCCCTAAGTCCTTTATGACATACTGGAATTAACGGTTCAATTATCGGGCAGTTTATTTATTTTTTAGAGCCAATTCCTAATTTTAAAGTCTTTGTTGGTTCCAAATAACCACTGAGCAAAAATATTAGTCAAACAACCTTGAATGTAAATTCTGACTCTCCTATCATCTTTAAAAGATCAATTTTAGGCTATGTGGACCTTTGGTTTGGATCCTATATCACCCAAGCTAATTTTGACCTATTAGTCGAAAAGTTATAAAATTAGAAATTAGGTGTGGGACCCATATTTCATTAAAAAGACCTCAAACGGAAATTTGTACAATGTCATTGAGTTTGAAATATTAAAGTTTGTATGGTTACATAGTTTGTATTTGTATTCAACATTCTGGATGAATCCCGAGGGCTTAGCGAAGACTTGGAAAATTTCCTAAGTCTTAGTTGTATTAGAGTATCTGATGCATCGCGATACCAATGCCAAGGGTTGCAATCGTGATACATTGGAAGTCACTAGGAAACTGTGATTACAATGATTATGTCACATTTGTGAATCACCAAAAAGCCTACCATACCTCGATTACAATAAGGGGACGTTGTGATAGCGACTTCTAACCCTATCACAATCTATCATGATCACGAATGTTGGGTTACTATTGTGACACCCGAGAACCTAGAAAGGGTATTAATACAATTTTTAGCCCTATTATTCTTATTCTCCACTTATTCTCTTGAGATTAAAACACTAAAAAGGGAGAAAGCTTGGAATAGAGGCTTGTGGGTGATCTAGGATCTTAGCTAACATCTATTTTCATAATTTCCCTTCGATTTATGGTAATATTTTACCCCTTTCCTATTAAAATATCCCATTTATTATTCTAAAATCCTAAAACCTTGGGGGATTTATTTTACCAAAGTAGATCAGATTTTACCCATTATTAGGGTAATGACTCCTTAAGCATATAGGAAGGTTGGGTTGGCTTCAGAAATATAATTTTTCATAAATAAGACCCAAATAGGATATTGGGTGATTTTTGGACCTAAAGAACAATGGTGGAATATGGTTATTATTATTCTTTTATGGAAGTATAGAATGTGAATTTAATAGCTTGTCATCTTGCGGAAGCTTCTATGAAGGAAAAGGCAGTGATTTAGCAGATCATCGAGCTTTTTTCGACGTTGAGGTAGGCTAGGTTTTACCCCTTTTTAGATTGAGCTAATTCATAGTATGTTTATGATTTTATGTTAGATTTGGGATTGGTCTTAGGTGTTGGAATGATGAATTCAAATGCTTGGCTTAGTTGGACCATTTAGGCTCTTTGAAAATCACAATTTAGGCATAATCGACCTAGTTGCTTATATTTTAGGTGAATTTCTTATCTTAGGGACAATTGAGGCTTGTTAAACATATAAAAGTGAATTTAGATACCTTAAGCCTAGTTCAAGTAAAAATTGGCATAAAATAGAACTTTGAGGATTAGAAGTGGGCTCTTGACCCACCATAGGCTAAGATACATGTTGGTTTTTATAGTCCTTTATAGGCTTGTTAGATTCTTGGAACACTTGATGGTTATGTTGGTTGATATGAGGATTGAATCCTATTGATTACACTATTATTTAGGCTATTGATGATATATTTACCAGTTTAAGTTCGTTTATTGATGATATAATTACATGTTCAAGTCCGAATATTGATTATTTTTATCGGTTCAAGTCAGCTATTGATTATATATACCAATTCGAATTTGGATCTACATATTATGCTAAGATGATAAACTTATTTTGATATGATGACATTAGGGTATGAGATTGATAATCTAGCTACGTCGAGAATGAGAAAATAGTTATAATGTTGTATGATATGATTGGATTCTAGTAAACTAATGATTAGTTGATAAGTGTTGATTAATTAACAAGTGATGAATATGGGCAAGCAATGGATAAGTGTGGCATGACTTGGATGAATTCCAAATTTATTATGATAGTTGATAAATGACAGTGGTGGGTCATACTATCTTATGTGTACCTTCCAAACTTATGGGAGCTTGAGATGGGTTATTTACTTTTCATAACAATTGGCATATGGGAGCCAATTTTGTAGTTATGATTTCATGTATTGATGCCTCATGTTATGTTATGCTATTATTCTTGTTAATTTACTTTTTTATAGACAAAGATGTTGGAGCTACTTCAAGTTAGTCTATACCTTGACTTCGTTATGTTTTCTTCAATTTTATCATTCTTTAATCATGATATAGCTCAGTCGAATGATGATCCTAATAAGTACTCATTGTTTTGGTACTCATACTACACTTCTGTAACTTTTTAGTGTAGATCCGAGTACTTGATGCCACTGTTAATTGACTTTCATATTGTATTGATATCTGGAGAAAGGTTTAGCTCTTGGAGTAAGAGTCACCTATTTCCTTTTATTTTTTATGTCTAGTCTTTAGTATCAAGATAGGATTATCTTGAATATTTTAAGACATGGGTTGTATTATTATTACTAGATGCTCTTGTGTTGGCTCTACCAGGTCATGGGATGGTATCTATGTTGACTATCTTTGTCTATTTCAAATATTATGTTGATGTATAAGTTGTGTTGTTAGTTTTCATCTATGTTGGAAATTTTCCTCCAAGTTCACTCATTGCATTTAGCTTCGGGATACAGTTAGAATTACCTACTGCCGGGATATAGTTGGTTCCATCATTACTCATAAATCGAGTTGTGACATATGGAATGTTAATGGGACCCTATGGATTTTTAATAGTAGCTTAGATAATGTAAGTGCTCTTCGGCAGCCTATTATACCTGAGGTAGTGATGAAAATTCAGGATAAGCTAGCTTTACTTCAGAAGTATGTAGAGGAGATCTAATTTCGTGGCTTGACATATTTGTAAGGAGCTTATTTTGGGACACTAGCTCGTGTTCAAGCATCTATTCATGATAATGACTCAGCAACTATGGAGGAGGTAGATGAGGAAGACCATTTGTCCAGTGAGGAAGTTTATGAGGCCTGATATAGGGCTAATTTTAGGACCATTATCAAATTTGAATATAGGTTGAGACTCGGGTAGTCGAGTAGATGGATAAGTAGGCTAACTGGCAAGAGACTGCTGCTGCCACTTTAGAGAAGTCAGTTCATAAGCTAACTTGGATATGGATCTCCAGTATAAATGTTGCAATGGAGACTGAGGATATAGTTCCAGATCCATCACTACAGACCACACTTGGATTATATTAGGCACTGATACCTAGAAAGAGTTCACTTCTATGAGCCGTTCACCGCCATAGGCTTATCTTAGTCTTATTGCATTGAATATAATGCATACTCCAGAGTTAGGGTAGGGTATTTATTTACTCGAATCTGTAATATTTGGTTTTGATGCTCTATTTTGTTCACTCTTCTTTATTAGTATGTTCCTTTGATTTGGTTGATATTTGGATATTTTTCATTTGGGTAGTAATAATTTAGATTTGGTGACTTGGATTTCATTGTGTGGTGTGTGATGTTCCATTTCCAATTCCTTACTTTTCTTTCTAGTTTAGTAGTTTATAGTTTAGTGCAAATAAAAATTCATTTTTCCTTACGTGCTTAAGAGGAAAGTTGACACGACCCGAACCAGGGCCTTGTCATAATTGGCATTGCAAGTCAAACAAAGATCGGGGACCACCCCCACTAGCCTACCCAATCTCCAAGTACGCATACTCTGAGTTGGATGAATTTGAATTGTATAACAAGATAGTGTTTATGACAATACCAGACTCTAGGATAGTTCAATAACCGTGACCAACCCAAACAAGTCCAACCATCAAATACCAACTAGCAACCATAACCAAACCGATAATAACAAAGTTCCTATCTATAACATAACATAAAAGGATGGAATAATCATAAATTCAGTCCAGCAGTATCAGGCCCAATAACAATGCCAATACTAAGGCTGACACCAATACCGACACCGCCTATTCCAACCAATAGAAGTTACACAAAGCCTATAACCAAAAGAAAAATAATATCCGATGGGAACATGCCTTAACCACAGACAAAACCAATACCCATAAAATAACAAAAGTATGTAAAGACATCCATGATATGAAATGAAGCCTTCTGGAATATGGAACCTCACCACTTCAATACAATAGCTGATCCCGAATCAAAACACTAAGCAGGAGGAGTATACTGGTTCTTGTATCGTGTGGGGATATAGCCACTCGAAGATTGGTTAGAAGGTGAACTCTAGCATGAACTCAAGATACGGATAAAATAATTCCATCCAGTTAAACAAAGTAAACCAACCATATGCATAAAAACCATATATATAACCATGCCAGGAAAGAGAACTAGATTTAGCATACATTTAAAATCATTAACCAGGGTATATTAGCTTAACTGTCCTAGAACCACCTACAAGCTATATGGGTCTAGTTTAACCCCCTGAAAGGGCCTTGAAATATGTAGCCATACAAATTAGACATACCATAAGAGTAGGGGATTCCCAATTACCCTTCGCTCCACATGATACACATGTACAGTGTACTTAAAGGATTCCCATGTAACTCATTGTATCATATATGGTTGCTATGAACAACCCTTATATCGGCAAATATGAGTTTTTAGTGTCAATCTATTGGACTCGAACCTTCACAATTAGCTATCACACCCCACCATTATTTCCCAATTAAGACCACTACCATCAAACCAAACCATTTATCTAATTTTATTAACCAAGGCTATAAGTAGTTGTATCGCCATACCGATTATATATTGTAAGCAATGTCCTTAGAAACCCTTTTTATGTAAAAGGATTCTTATGTACCCATAGATTACATTATCAAGTTAACTTAGGGGAATCCCTGTACCCAACATATGTTCCATTATTAAGTTTACTTGGGGAAATCTCATGTACCCTCAAGTTGTTCATTAATATGTTTACTTGGGGAATTCCCTTGTATCCCACAATGATGTTTAATTAACCATAACCACCATTCCTTACCTTTTAACAATTTAAACCATTTATACCTGTTATGGTTTCCATTACCAAATCATACCATGCAATAGTTCCATTAAAAGTCCAATAATATAGTAAAAGTATTAACATAGGCATTTTATAACACATGTTGGGGGCGTAGTGTGTCCATAACCAAATCCAAATACCAATTTACCATGCCCATGAAACCAATTGTCCAAACCACCAACATGTATAAACATAACTAAACTATGGGAAATCATAACCAATCATTAAATACCAAAACACAACATATGTTTGAAAACCACAAAACTATTCAATATTCATGCCATGAAAACATTGTATAAAACATGCCTTTAGTTGGAACTAACAATAAAGGAGGAGTACATAAATTAGATTATAAAGATGATAGAGATAAATCACTAGTCCAAGCCCAAAATTGATCCTTGAGATGAAATCCTAGCCTTCCGTTACCCAAGATCCTTAAAGAGAATTAGAGAGAGTTTCTAAGTGTTTAAGATTAGAGTAATACGGTAATTAATGTCCCAATAGTAATATAAGTCATGGGGACTTAAGAGGTTAAGTGGAGAAATTTCAAGATTACCCCAACTTAAACTGCTTAAATTTCCCATTAGATGATACGACTCCCCAATACTAGTCGTAACCTTCCATATGAGTGGTACCTACCACTCATACCCTAGGCCTCCACCTTGGACCAAACAAGTCGTACCCAACCATACGACCCTTTACCAACTATACAACTCATACCCACAAATTCATACCCATTCCAAAAACCAATATAACCCACCAACCAACACTGGTTAGCCGTGACCAAGAGCATACAAACCGTACCCCATCATATTAATGCTACCCACATGTCGTACAATGTCTAGAATCCAGGAAATTTTCTTAGGGTCCAAACCCAGGGTGTTTCAGTCTTCCCCACCAGGATCATTTGTCCTCGAATGATGAAAAAGGCCGGTCAAACAAAGCACCAGTCATTTACATTTTCAAACATTAATCCGACCTTTAAGCAAGTTAGCAAAAAAAGATATTAGCAACAACACATACCTTCAACACGAATATCTGGAGCAGAAAAGAAATGTTGTGGATATTTGGACTTCATGTCGACTTTTGCTTCCTAGGACGCCTCTTTCACCTTGTGGTTCCTCCATAGAACTTTAATTATGTCCATGTCCTTGGTGCATAACCGATGAACCTGCCAATCCACTATCTCAACCGAGGCCTCTTCATAAGAGAGAATTTGAGATACCCAATCCTTTCAAAGTAACCACAGAAGAAGGATCATAAAGACACTTTCTCAATATAGAGAGATAAAATATCAGACGAATGGAGCTCAAACAAGAAGGTAACTCCAATTCATATGCTACATTACCAACCCTCTGCAAAATTGTATAAGGACCAATATACCGGGGACTGAGTTTCCCTTTTTTAAAAAACCACATCACTCCTTTCATGGGAGATACCTTTAGGATCACCCTACCTTCAACCTTGAACACAAAGCCTCTAAACCTTACATCCCTATAGGACTTTTGGCGACTTTCGACAACCTTAAGCCTATCGCTAATAACCTTCACCTTTTCCATAGCCTAATAAACCAAGTCTAGGACAAACACATCTACCTCACAAAGCTCAAACCACCCAATAGGACACCTATACCTCATACCATATAATGACTCAAAAGGGGTTATCCCAATGCTACAATGATAGCTATTAATGTAAGCAAACTCTACCAGAGGTAGATGATCAACCCAATTACCACCATAATCAATCACACATACATAAAGCATGTTCTCTAATGTCTGAATAGTGCTCTCTGCTTGCCCATCCATCTACGAATGAAAAGCAATACTCAGACTAACCTTATTCCCCAATCCTTTCTAAAAAGACCGCCAAAAGTTAGATGAAAACTACGTACCATGATCAGAGATAATTAAAATAGGTACCCCATGCAGATTCACAATCTCATAAAGATATAACCTCATATAATCCTCAGCCAAAAAATTTGTCTGCACTGGAAAAAATTCAGCAGACTTGGTCATCCTATCCACGATGACCCAAACCGAATCAAATTTATTCTAATACTGAGGAAGACCGATAACGAAATCCATATTGATTACCTCAAATTTCTATTTTAGCTAATCAATATCCTGATACAAGCCCCCGGGTCTCATGTGCTCAGCTTTCACATGTTTACACACTAAACTGAGATTACTGAGATTACTGAGATTACTGAGATTTTTGGGATTTCTCAGGTTCTACAACTGTCTGAGAGTTTTGAGTTCTGTAACTCACTTAGTTCTAAGAATCATGGCTTGATTGAGATTATCAAGAAAACTGACACAGGCTCTAAACAGTAGCTAATAATAGCTTGAACTCCAATTTCAATTCACATGAATCATGAAGACTCATAACCATAGAATCTTTGAATTTAAAAAAGGATTCTTGAGCTTCTTAGATGAAAGGGACCTAAGAATAAATATCTGCATACCTTAGAAAACTCTTTCTTGAAGGCTCTTAGAGAGATTCTTGATTTCTTGATTTCTCTTGATTTTTCTTGAAGTAGAAAGAAGGGTTTTGATTTTGTAGAAACCCTAGATTTTGATGTTGAAAAGGAGAAATGAAGTTATGAGCCTTGATCTAATATAAATAGGGGATAAAAAGAGTGGGGAAAAGACCAAAAATCCCTTTTAAAATTGAGTTAAAAATACTAAACTGGAGCTGCACGGTCGAAGCGACAGTTCGTCGCTTAGTCTGACGGTCCATCGGATCATCCGTCGCACAACGGTCAGCAAAATAATACATTTCTTTGATGAAATAGTCTGTCATAAACCTGACGGTCCATCGGTTCATCCGTCGCATGTTGGCCAGGATGAGGCCACACTGCCTCAGCAGCGATGGTCTGTTACAGCCTCGATGGTCCGTAGTCCTGGCCATTTCACTTGGGCTAGAAAAGGGAGTAACTGCCTTTGTTATGATGGTCTGGGGGACGGTCCATCAAAGGCTCGATGGTCCATCAACCCGACCGTCGCACCTGGGTAGTTCCAACTGCTTTCAGTAAAACGGCCATAACTTCCTCGTCCGATGCCAAATTTTGAAAAAATTAGTATCGATGGAAAGATTATTCAATTCTCTACATGACAAAAATTTGATATTAGGAAAATTCTACATGTTTCAAAATATTTCTCACTTGGAAAGACACTTTTCAACCTTTTAGGGTCGGATTTACACTTCACTGAACACGCTATAAGTCTCAGACTATGAGAGAATTTTGTGAGGTCTTACAATTATGAATATTATGTTATCGTCATAACTAAGCTAAATGTACCAAAATAATGACACTTTGGTGTGTAAATACGACTAAGACCATCATTCGGTCAATGATAATCCAAATTAAATCAAGTTGTTGGCGAGTATGAAGTAACTTTGTAATAAAGTCCATCTTTACCTCTTTCCACTTTGTAAGACCCTGTAAAATTCTAAGCTTAAATCAGTCCTTTAAAGCTTGTTAAGGGGTCCCAAGACTTAGAAAATTTTAGCTAAGTATTCAGACATAGTTTTATTTTATCCTTCGTAGGTTGGAGACTCTATTTCACGACCTTCATGACCTTAAAGTAATGATTTTTAGGTTGAATCATGATCAAGAATGTCAGTGGCTATTCTCGAACAAGTTTTGGCTTTTTTAGACTTTGTTTGGATCATATTTAAAAGCTCAAACCAATGGATTGACACATTCTCGATGTACCGCATTGCCCATCGTGTCGATGAATATTTTTCTCCAGGTCCTAGTGCAGATTCCAGTGAACCGATGTGGACTCGATGTGGCATGTTGGACTCGTATCGATGCATATAATATGGTACGTCAGTCTATGCATTGCTAAATCAGTTTTCAGTCATTAAAAATACCATTTCCTCAGGGGTAATTGGGTTTTTTTCCACCCTATGTGAGCCCCCAAAATACGAGATTAATCCACTTTAGAGGAAAAATCCATTCATCTTTCTCAAAATTTCTCAAGAAGCAAACCCTAGGATCCCCAATTCAAGATTCATCCTTCAAGAACACTCCATTCCTTACAAATTTGAATACCAAGGTATGTGAAGTGTTCATCCAAGAGTTTTATTCCACCCTTGGAGTTCAAGAAACTTTTTTAAAATACAAGTTAATTGATTTCATGGATTTTATGTTGGATCTTGAATGTGTTAATAATTATGATGTTAATGGTGATCTAATTCCATGATTTATCCCAAGTTTTATGCACAATATTTAATTGTGAATTAAATTTTGTGAAATACATGTCAAACTCTTGAATTGAAAGTTGAATGTAGAATCCATGATATTACTACATATTTAGTGATATGTGAAATACTCATGCTCCCCAAGTGTTTGTCAAAATGTTTATGTGATTTGACTAGTCTAAGTATAACATGTTATTGTGTGATTGCAATCATGTACAAGCTCATGTATATCAAGTGTTTGAAAAAAAAGTCTAAGTGAATGTAGTATTATCAACTAGTACAATTATGCTATGAAAGTCATGCAGTGATTTACTTTTCATGCTATTGAGTCCTGAGGGTATTTAATACCCAACAATTTAGCTTTATATCTAGAGCCAGTGTCAATTATAAAATAGTATCAGTCATATCACGATCAGTGGTTTAGTAATCAATTCAGAACTTAGTTAGTAATCAGTTCAGAATCCAATAAACTCAGATCATCCCAATCAGTTAACATAATCAGTCATAGTTCAGTCTAGCCTAAAACAGTTTAGAATTTAGTGCAGTGTTTGTTCAGTTGGGATTAGGTTTCAGCATCGAGTAAACCCAGGGATCGGGACTCACCTGCTAGTAGAGGGTGTGATCCTTAAAAGCAGTCCTTGTATTCCAGAACTATGTAGCCAGTGTAGGTTGAGACATCAACCTGCCAATTGAGGATTGATGAGGTATCCTACTTGCCAGTTGAGATTACCACCGTTCTCATTCAGAGCACCTGCCAAATGAGGGTGACTAAGCTTATCTTTACCCATGGCATAGTACTGACACCCTTCCAGGTGGAGTTATAAATTGGACCTTACTCATATCAGAGAGGGGCACATCGGTTTGATGATTACCTCCCACGGTCTTAATTTCAGTCTTCAAAATAGAACTTAGTTAGTTTTATAGAAATTAGGACTGTCAGATACAGTCACTCAATTTAGTATGGAACTCATAATAGTTCCACAGAATCAGGACTGTCAAATACAGTCACTCAGTTAATAGTAATAAAGTATCAGTAAACTCAGCTGTCAGTAAACCAGTGATGCAGAACTCAATATTCAGTATTACCATGACCTCAGTTACAGTTTACTAATTCATTCTTGTACTCTCATTTTGTTGTACTCATGTTACTCAGTCAGTATTGCTCATGCATATGAACCTATGCATCTCAGCCTACCTCACTTAGCATACTAGTACATTCAAAGTACTGACTCATACCTTTCTTTTACGCTATGATATATTATATCAAAGGTTCAGATGCATGGGATCCCGATCATACTTAGCAACCCGATCTATCAGTATCAGACTAGTGGTGAGTCCTTATTATTTGAGGATAGATTTATTATTTTGGTATTTCAGTACTCAGTTTATTTTAGTAGTCAGAGTTAGTTGAGGAAATATCCCATTAACTCCGTGTTCAGATAGTAAAGGCTTTTCAGACTAGAGTAATGGTCATTTTATAGTATTATTTTTACTACTCAGTAATTGATTTCTAGTTTTAAACCTTATGGCTATTTCTGTCTAAATTTTGCATTTCACAGTATTATTATTCAGTTATTGCAGTAGGTACCAGTCATGGGTTAGCTTGTGGTCCTTTAGGATTATAAGCATCGTGTAGCTTTTGGGGTACAGACTCAAGGTATTAAAAACTTGGTAACAGAGCCTAAGGTTCAACAGAGTCCTAGGAAGTCTAAAAGCCGCATCTAGAAGAGTTTTGTGCATGGGTGTGTAGCGCGCCACACTTATGGACAAGAGGCTATTAGATATTTTAGGAAAAGTTTTCCTTCTTTCAGTATTCATGTCGTGCAAGTGAGCATGAGATCCAGTTAAACTCCTAGTCTAATCCAAAATTTCTCTTTCATTTACAGAATATGCCTCCAAAGAGGACTAAGGAAAGAAGAACGGGGGGACCAGGCAGCACCTCAGCCCATCTAGCCAGATCCTCTAGACGAACATATCTCCCATGCTAAATTTAGAGTAGCTTTCACCACCCTACCTCTTTCTATGGCAGCCCAAAATAAATGCCTAGCTGCCATTCCTGCCAACCCAGTGGCCAATACTACTGCAGCCAGGATTCAAGACTTCACCCAAATAAACTCTCCATCTTTTAATGGGTCTAAGTCAGATGAGGACCCTCAAGAATTTCTTGATCAGGTGCAGAAAGTTACAGATATTATGGGGGTGACAGCTAGTGAGAGTGTCGAGTTAGCTGCATATTAGTTGTAGGATATGTCTCACTCATGGTTTAAATAGTAGAAAGCTGAAAGGGCTGCAGATGCAGGGCCCTTAGAGTGGGAGGAGTTTGCCACTGATTTTTTGGATAGGTTCTTTCCGTTAGATTTTAGGGAAGCAAAGGTTCTAGAATTTATTAACCTGAAGCAAGGAAACATGATAGTGAAAGAGTATTCTCTCAAGTTTACTCAATTAGCTAGATATACTTCTCATGTGGTGGCATATAGCAGGTCCAGGATGAGTAAGTTTATGTCTGGCATATCTAATAGTGTGGTCAAAGAGTGTAGGACCGCAATGTCGATTAAGGAGATGGACATATCCAGGCTCATGGTCTATGCTCAGCAGATAGAGGAGGCTAATAATTGGAATAAGAAAAGAGAGAATAAAAGAGCAAGAATAGATAGTTTCAACTTTACTAAGCCAAAGTCAGAGGGTGGAAATCTTTCTTAGTTCTACCCAAAATCCTCAGTTCCAGCTACGTCCTCAGCCATTGCTCCCATGCTAAAATTTAGAGATGGCAATAGAGATGGGGCATCAGGTCCTAAACCCTAGGGTAGTGTTAGCAGTGACCAAATAAATCCTCTCTACTAGAAGTGTGGTAGAAACCATCAGGGTTTCTACAAAGTTGGCAGTGACATATGCTTCGGATATGGCAAGCCAGGCTACAGAGTCAAAGATTATCCCCAGTCCGGTTTCCAGGGTCAGCATAACCATCCCTCAGCTTAGTCTGATCGCCCGAATCAACAGAGTGCCACTTCTAGTGCTATCAGTAGGCAATGCCCAAATAGACTCTATACCCTTCAGTCCTGATAGGATCAGGTAATTTCTCTTTATATGGTCACTGGAACATTATAATTTTATCATTTACATATTTATGCTTTGCTAGATCCAGGAGCTTCTTTGTCCTTTGTTACTCCTTATATAGCTATTGACTTCAGAGTCAGTCCTAAAATTCTAGCAGAGCCTTTCTCAGTCTCTACCCCAGTGAGTAAATCTATCATAGCCTGATAGGTATACAGGAACTATCCGATTACAGTATTTTAGAAAGTCACTTCAGATACTTAGTCAAATTAAAGATGACTGATTTTGATGTCATTCTTGGCATGGATTAGCTTTATTCCTGATATGCCTCAGTTGAATGTAGAAACAAAATTGTCTAGTTTTTATTTTCAAATGAGCCCATCCTAGAGTGGAGGGGTAGTACTTTATCACTTAGGGGTTAGCTTATTTCCTACCTTAGGGCAACAAAAATAATATCTAAGGGATATGTCTACTTTTTCATCCGAGTCCAAGACTCTAGCTCAGAAACCCCAGTATCAATAGCATATGAATTCCCAAATGTGTTTTCCAAAGATCTTCCCAGAATTCCCCCTGAAAGGGAAATCGACTTTAGAATAAACCTTCTTCCAGATACTCATCCCATATCTATTCTTCCATATAGAATGGCACATACAAAACTCAGAGAATTAAAAGAATAGTTGAAGGATCTCCTAGATAAGGGATTCATCAGACTTAGTGTATTTCTGTGAGGCACACCAGTTTTATTCATGCATAAGAAAGACGACTCTCTTTAAATATGTATTGACTACCATCAGTTGAGAACAAGTATTCCCTTCCCAGAATCGATGACTTGTTTGACCAACTTCAGAGTGCCAGTTACTTTTCTAAGATAGACCTCAGATCAGGCTATCCTCATCTCAGAGTCAGAGAATGTGACATTCTGAAAACTGTTTTTAGAACTCAATATGGTAACTTTGAATTCTTAGTCATGTCATTCGGTCTTACTAATGCCCCAACAACTTTCATGGACTTGATAAACTATGTGTTCAAGCAGTACTTGGACATGTTCATCATAGTCTTCATATATGACATCCTTGTCTACTCCCACAGTGAGCATAATCATGTGGACCATCTCAGAATAGTATTACAGACTCTCAGAAACCATCATCTATTTGACAAATTCAGTAAGTTCAAATTTTGGCTAAGTTCAGTAGCCTTTCTCGTCCATATTATTTCCGATGTGGCATTAGAGTTGATCCCCAAAATATCGAAGCAGTGAAAAACTAGCCCAAACACATCTCTCCATCAGATATCTAGAGTTTCTTAGGCTTGGTCAGCTATTATTGATGGTTTTGTAATCGATTTTGATCTATTGCATCCCCCATGTCCAGATTGACTCAGTGGTCAAATTTTTGTGAGAAGAGTTTTTAGGAGTTGAAGACTCAACTTACCTAAGCCCCAATTTTGAATCTACCAGATGGTTCAGATGGCTTTGTTGTGTATTGTGATGCTTTCAGAGTTGGTTTGGGGTGTGTTTTGATGCAAAGAGGTAAGGTCATAGACTATGCCTCTAGACAACATAAGCCCCATGAAAATAACTATCCTACACATGATCTTGAGTTAGCAGCAGTAGTATTTGCCTTCAAGATTTGTAGGCACTATTTATAAGGAGTGCACGTTGATGTGTTCACTAACCATAAGAGCCTACAGCATGTATCCTCTCAGAAAGACCTAAACCTCCATCAGAGAAGGTGGTTGGAGTTGTTGAAAGACTATGACATGAGCATCCTGTATCATCCGAGTAAAGCCAATGTAGTGGCTGATGCTCTTAGTAGAATGTCTATGGATAGCGTTGCTTATGTGGAGGATGGTATAAAGAAGTTAGATCAGTAAGTTCATTAGCTTGTCCGACTAAGTGTTCGCTTAGTCAATTTAGCAGAAGGTAATGTATGGGTACAGAGTAGTTCAGAATCATCCCTAGTTTCTGAGGTGAAAGAAAAGCAAGATAGGGATCCCAGTCTAGTTAAGTTGAAAAATCAGCCAGAGATCAGAAGATAGAGGTTTTCTCCCAAGGGGGAGATGGTGTATTGCGTTGTCAGGGTCAGCTATATGTTTCAGGTGTAGATGACTTGAGACATCAGATTCTTGCAGAAGCACAAGGTGTGCATTACTCTATTTATCCAGGGGTCACTAAGATGTACCGTGATTTATGGGAGATCAGTTGATGGAGTGGGATAAAGAGAGACATTGCAGAGTTTGTGGCTAAGTGCTTAATATGTCAGTAGGTTAAGTTTGAGCATCAGAAAGTAAGTGGGTCCATGAAAAAGTTCAGTATTCTCACCTGGAAATGGGAAAAAGTGAACATGGACTTCGTGATGGGTTTGCCTCGTACCCATCGTCAGCACGATTTAGTTTGGGTCATTGTAGATATGATGACCAAATCAACTGATTTCCAACCAGTCCATACCTCTTATTCAATCAAGGACTATGCCAAGCTCTATGTCAGAGAGTTGGTTAGGTTACATGGAGTTCTATTATCCATTATCTCAGATAGAGGTACATAGTTCACCTCTCATTTCTAGAAGGCATTCCAAAAGGGTCTTGGTACCCAAGTCCACCTCAGTACAGCCTTTCACCCTCAAACAGATTGTCAAGCAGAAAAGACCAATCAGACTTTATAGGATATTCTATGAGCATGTTCCATTGACTTTAAAGGTAATTGGGATAACCACTTGGCTTTGATTGAATTGGAGTATAACACCAGTTACCATTCCAGTATTCAAATGGCTCCCTTTGTGGTGCTCTATGGGAGGAGATGAAGATCTCCTATTGGTTGGTTTGAAGTGGGTGATGCCATAGTGGTAGGGCCTAACTTGGTATTTGACACCTTAAAAAAGGTTCAGTTAATCAGGAAAAGGCTTAAGATGACTCAGAGCCGATAGAAATTGTATACAGATGTGAGTAGAAAGAACCTCAAGTGCAAGATTGGTGATTATGTGTTTTTGAAAATATCTTATATGAAAGGAGTAAAAAGGTTTGACAAGAAGGGGAAGTTCAATCCCTGATATTCGGTCATTATCAAATTCTTAGTTGTTTTAGAAAGGTAGCTTATGAGCTTGAGTTACCTTCACATTTAGCTTTATTCCATCCAGTGTTCTATGTCTCCTTGCTTAAGAAATTCATAGCTGACCCAGCAGCCGTAGTCCCTATAGAGCGCATAGATGTTCAGAACAGCCTCTCTTACAAGGAGATTCCAGTCGAAATCCTTGATTATCAGATTCGCAGGCTGAGGAACAAAGAGGTCTATGTATTCAAAGTTCTTTAGTAGAATCAGTCCATTAAGGGAGATACTTGGGAAGAAAAAGTAGATATATAGACCAAGTATCCTCACCTCTTCCCCACCAACTCAAACTCAGCCCAAAGTAATAGTTTTCCTTGAACTTAGTTCCAGTTACCATTGCATATTCAGTTGTGACTTCATGCATTAGATATGTATGTTCAGCATGAGAAACTCATCTTATTATCAATCCAAGTCATTCATTCATGAATTATGTTTAACTACGTACTCATGTATCAGATATACATGTGCAGTACGAAATTTCAGCATATCAGTAGTGTCAGTTATGAAATCATGTTATAGTTGTGCATATCTAGTATCTAAGTTCAGTCTATCAGTATTCCTAGCTTAGTCAGTCTCATTCAAGGATGAATGTTCCCAAGGGGGAGATATTATAAGACCCCGTAACTTTCACAAGAAGCAAACCCTAGGATCCCCAATTCAAGATTCAGCCTTCAAGAACACTCCATCATTCCTCACAAATTTAAATACCAAGGTATGTGAAGTTTTCATCCAAGGGTTTCCTTCCACCCTTGAAGTTCAAGAAACTCTTTTAAAATACAAGTTAATTGATTTCATGGATTTCATGTTGGAACTTGAATGTATTAATGACTATGATGTTAATGGTGATCTAATTCCATGATTGTCCCAAGTTTCATGCACACTATTTAATTGTGAAATGAATTTTGTGAACTACATGTCAAACTCTTGAATTGTAAGTTGAATGTAGAATCCATGATATTACTACATGTTTAGTGATATGTGAAATACCCATGCTCCCCAAGTGTTTGTCAAAATATTTATGTGATTTGACTAGTCCAAGTATAACATGTTATTGTGTGATTTCAATCATGTACAAGCTCACGTATATCAAGTGTTTGACAAAAATGTCGAAGTAAATGTAGTATTAGCAAGCTAGTACCATTATGCGACAAAAGTCATGCAGTGATTAACTTTTCATCCTATCGAGTCCTGGGGGTATTTAATACCCGATAATTTAGCTGTATATCCAGTTTCAGTTATAAAATACTATCAGTCATATCATAATTATTGGTTCAGTAATCAGTTCAGAACTCAGTTAGTAATCAGTTTAGAATCCAGTGAACTCAGTTCAGCCCAGTCAGTTAACATGATCAGTCATAGTTCAATCCATCCTAGAACAGTTTAGAATTCAGTCCAATGTCTGTTCAGTTGGGAGTAGGATTCAGCACCAAGTGAACCTAAGGATGGGGACTAACCTGCCAGTAGAGGGTATGATCCTTAGAAGTAGTCTTTGTTCTCTAGAACTACGTATCAAGCATAGGTTGATACATCAACCTACCATTTAAGGGTTGATGAGGTATCCTACCTACCAGTTGAGGGTACCACCATTCTCATTCAGAGTGCCTGTCAGATGAGGGTGACTCAGCTTGTCTTTACCTATGGCACGGTACTAACACCCTTCCAACTGGGGTTACAGGTTGGACCTCAATCAGATTAGAGAAGGGCATATCATTTAGATGATTACCTCCGACCCTCTAAGTTTTATCTTTAGAATAGAACTCAGTATAGTTCTATAGAAATTAGGACTGTCAGACACAGTCACTCAGTTCAGTAAAGAACTTAGAATAGTTCCACAGAATCAGGACTGTTAGATATAGTCACTTAGCTAATAGTAATAAATGATCAGTAAACTCAAAAGTCGATAAACCATTGATTAAGATCTCAGTATTCAGTGTTACCATGACTTTAGTTGTAGTTTACGTTTTATGTTGTACTCTTATTCAGTTATACTTATGTTACTCAGTTAGAATTGTTCATGCATATGAACCCATACATCTCAGCCTACCTCACTTAGCATACCAGTACATTCAAAGTACTGGTGCATACCTTTCTTTTATGCTATAATGTCTTATATCATAGGTTCAGATGCACGGGCTCTCGATCATACTTAGCAGCCTAATCCATCAGTAGCAGACTAGTGGTGAGTCCTCATTGTTTGAGGATAAATTTAATATTCTAGTATTTCAGTACTCAGTTTATTTCAATAGTCAGAGTTAGTTGGGGACATGTCCCATCAACTCCTTGTTCAGATAGTAGAGGCTTTTCAAACTAGAGTAGTTTTTTAGATAGATATTTAATTTATAGTATTGTTTTCAGTATTCAGTAATTGATTTTTAGTTTTGAACCTTACGGCTATTTCCTCCTAAATTTTGAATTTCACAGTATTGTTATTCAGTTATTATAGCAGGTACCAGTCATGGGTTAGCTTGTCGTCCTTCGGGATTATAAGCACTGTGCAGCGTTCGGGGTACAAACTAGGGGCGTTACACACTTCTAGTTAGGAATACGGATATACTAAGTTATACCACTTGATCTCTGGTATTCAACCTTAACCTGCTAGTAATATAGATACCTAGTCCTAAAATATGCAATGTTCTTCTTTATTTCATTTCACCTATAGACTTTATGTTGATCATGGTACATCTAAGTGGAACCTAGATGAATATAATATCAAAAACTGTGAGATTCAATCAGTATCCCTATCTCAAGCCATCCACTTCTGAAACACATAGTCTGCTCTGACAATAAAGAATACCATCTCCCACTTAGGTGAAAATCTTAATTTTTTTTACATTTGACTACTTCCTTTAACTTAAACAAAATCGGATTGCTATACTGCTTTGTCTTCACCTCTACTACCAAAGAAGATTTTGAACCATGACACTAACTTTGACTGAATCTAACAACTAAACTCCCAATCTAGAAAGCCTACAAAAATCACAAATCAATTTTTTCTTCTTATCATATACATGAGAAATACTACCCAGAGATAATCTGCTAAGATCCACTATGTCTGCTTTATACGGATGGTACAAAAAACTCATATCATAAACTTTCAACAACTCTAACCATCTCCTCTAAGAAAGATTTAGATCTTTCTCACTAGAAACATACTAAAGGTTCTTGTGATCCATGAACATATCTACATGAACACCATAAAAGTAATTCCTCCAAATCTTTAAGGCTAACATAATTGTTGTAAATGCAAGATCATTATTTAGGTAATTATTCTTATAGGGTTTGAGCTATCTAGGGAATATGTTATTCCTTTACCATTTTCATCAACACATAACTGAGACCAACTCCTAAGGCATAAAACTCTTCTTGAAGCCCATCTCAACCCTTTTATAGAATCAAATTAGAGTAGAAGTGGGTTGTGCCTTCAATTCTTGAAAACTCTTCTCACAAGTGCTAGACCATTAGAACTTGACTTTTTCTGTATAATCTATACATTGGATAAGAAATTGATAAAAATCCTTTAATGAACCATTTGTAGTATCTTTTAAGTCTACAAAACTCCTAACATCTAATTCAGAGTTTGGGTCTAGGGTAGTTCCTAACTGCTTTGTTTTTTTTAGAATCAACCTGAATGTCATCATGAAGAATGAAGTTATCAAGGATTACTAATGATTTCAACTAGAATTAACACTTGCTAAACTTAGTAAATAGTTGGCGATTGAGAGTCTGTAAGTCAATCCTCAAATGGTTTGTATGCTTATCTTTACTCAAAGAATAAATAAGAATTTCATCCATTAAGACAATGATGAACATGTCTTAGTACTACTTGAATACCCTAATCATCAAGTCCATATATAATAACCTGACTTTTTGTGATTTACATGAAATACTTATTTTGGTATGATTTAATTATTTTACCCCCTCTTTATGGTTACATTATGGTGTTTTTGTAGTATGAGGATAATTGGCATGGTTCCCAATGCATTTTAATGTGGTTTATGCAAGATTGTTGTTTTAATGGTCTTAAAGGCATACTAGTTTACTTTGGTTAACATCTTTTGATATGTGCATCGGATGGCAAAATAAACTGCACCCATATATCCAAAACATCGAATTTAGGTTGGTAACATAATTGGTATGGTTTTATAGCTTTTATATCTCATTTTGACTCTTCATTCAAAAAGTTGTTAAAGTAGGTCTCGCGGGTTAATTCTATGAAAATAATATTTTTTTCAAAAATTTAATATCGCCATTAAGTCTGAAGGGTCAAATTTAGTGGGGTACATATTTCATTTGTGTACTCAGGATTTTAGATGAATTTTAAGTGGCCCCTGAAGACTTGGTGCACTACTCAGCTAGTGCACTCTCTTAAGTAACTTAGTTCTAATAGCTAAAGTGTCGCCTAAGCGATACCAGGCTTGCTTAAGTGATTATCACTTAAGCGATGGTTGATTGCTTAAGCGACACTACCATGATAGACCTTTGTTGCTTAAGTGAAAGCCAAGTTACTTATGCGATGAGGTGGGCTTCGCTTAAGAGATAGCCACCTAAGCGACCCAGTAGTCATTTAGGCGATGCCTAGGTGGATTACACCCTTATTTTTATATTCTTTCACCATTTTTGAGACTTGGAGCTTGGGAATCGTGTTTTTGGGTTTTCTCAGATTGGGTAAGCTCAAAACTCCTATTTCAACTACTTTTTTTAATTCTATTATTTAAATCTTGTTTAAACTCTGATTGAAAGGTGAAATTTAGGGATTTTTTCTCAAAAGGCCCAAATTATCTTTTTTTTAATCCAAAACCCAATTTCTTTATGTTTTAACTTGGATTTTATCCTATGAGTTCCTTTAATCTTGGTAACTATGTTTCGGACTAAAATTCTAGTCTTACCTTTTTTTTTGGAAAACCCATTTTGGAAGAGGGGTCCATTTTAACCCTGATTTGAAAGTGGTCAATATGGGGATCATTGCTTTTTTTAATGCTTAGATTCTATATTTGCGTGGTTTAGCTAATTTCTAAGTTCATGTGTAAGGTGAAAGCTCAGGGATAGATGCTTATTTATTTTAATTTTGTCATTTGAGGCAGGTTATTCCCTAACTTTCTTCAGATTGGGTTAGTAGTTAATAATAATATAAAAGCATGCAATATGTATGAGGTTACATCATGGGAAATATGGGGTCCTATGTGGATAAAATCTGGTGGTTATTGAAATATTATATACGATGTATGACCGTGTAGGGTCTTATATGTTATTGTTGGCTTGGTAATTATATATCTATGGTTGCAGTTTTTTTGGTGGAAAACCCTAGGTTTTTTATGGTATCAATGACATTTTCTTGCATGTTTCACTCAATGATTTCTATATTATACTGGATCATGAATGGTTCGTAGATTTGAGTGAAATTTTGACTCATATGGTTGGTATATTGGATGGATATTGGATATTATCATTTTGGTTGGTTGTAAGCATTACATCCTTATATCATATTCATTCACAAAACATTGGTACTACCATGAAAACACTGGAACCACTAGTTTTTTCTAATAGAAAATGTGACATTTTTAAAAACCCTCTACCAATGTATGTGTCAGAGAGGAGTTATGGGTATTGATATTAGATATTGGTTGTTTATGGGTTGACCAACCCCCTATGGGTTTTAACTAGGAGTATATCTCGATAGGTAAGGTTAATAAACCTCTTAGGAGTCCTATGTCCATAGCTAATTTTTGTAGGTGTATACGGAGGTTGTGCGATGACCTCGTGCATCATCATAATCATCCTTATTGTATTCCATATGTTGTGTTTGTTCTGTTATTATTTTTGTATTTATGACTTGATATTTGTCCATTTGTTCTATCTTTTTGTACTTATATTTAGAGTATGTGTATAGTTCTTTTTCTTTCCCCTACCAATTATTGTTATGTATGTATATAGTAGAATTGTTAGTGAAAATGGTGTGAGCTACCATTTGGATTATTTTTATTACAGGTGACGTGCCCACAGTTTGTGTTTATATGCTTTATTTTCTACTCTACTCAGTCAGCCTATGGTACCTATTGAGTACAAATGGATCGTACTCATCCCTACTATGCCTTTTTCGTGTAGATCCAGGTATGAGTGTGCCATAGAGATAGCTGACTCAAGTGACATTTGGAGTCTATTTGAGGTAGTGGTTGATCTATGCATCCAAAGTTGGCTGCTACCTTTTCTTATCTAGACTATGTGTTATTGTATTCCTATGTCTGTTTTGACTTTAAGTTATATTAATTGGTTCTTTCACTATGACACTAGGTTTTGGGATTAGATTTGGTAACTTGATTGTATTTTTGCTACTATCATATGTGTGGTTCGACTTCATTCCAGAAGCCTTGCCTTGGATTTTATATTGATTTCTCATTTGATATTAGTTTGGGTGATAGGGTTACTTGTCATGGCTTGCCACAACAAGTGTCTTCATGACCCTTGGTTTTTGGGGTTGTGAAAAATTAGTATCAGAGCAGCTAGGTTCATTGGTCTAAATAGTGTAAGAATGGGGTGTCTAATAAAGTCTTATGGATCAATACGTAGAGATCCGTATCTATCTTTGAGAGACTATAATATGTCTTTAGAAAACTTCTCTCATTTTGTTCCTAATTGTGTAGATCTTTCTTACCTTATGTTCTAAGTCAAATTTCACTCTTTTTGTATAGATGGTGAGGACTTGGTCTAGTGAGGCCAGAGATATGGATCCATTATCTGAGGAGAGATCCCAGTCAGGATGGCAAGTTACAAGTCATGGTCAGGCTCGATGTGAAGGATGGGCACGAGGATTTTCCACATCTAGAGATAGCATTAGGGGACTCTCCCTTGAGCTTCATGTTGAGCATATTAGAGTTATAGGGCCTACTCTGATTTCATAATGTTCTTCTACCGCAGTCTTGGAGTGGTTGTTCGTTTGATTGTTGACCTATTTGGAGGGAGTTCCTATAAGTGCACCTGATGTTCCTACAGCATCGAGTATTATGCCTTCAATTCTAGTTTGGATCCCCATATTGTACCGACATTTAGTTGTGGTACTCCACAGACTTTGCGTGTGACTCCTCCTTTAGTGCGTGTACCTAAGTATGGTATTCTAAGATCTAGAGTTCAACCTTCTTTTATGATGCCTCCTCAGATGGGTTCTTAGCTAGCCAGATTTACTCTACCTCTTATTATTGTAAGTATAGTTATGCCTTTTGAGGATCAGAAGAAGTTTGAAAGATTCACGCATTTGGGTTCTCCTAGGTTCTATGGTGCCATTAGTAAGGATGCCTATGAGTTCTTAATGGATTTTTGATAACGCTCAACTTACACCTCAAATTAGTGTAAGGCGGTCGTCGTCAATATATTTACCATATACGGAGTCGGGGTTGAATCAATAGGGAACAATATGAGTGGCGATTAAGTTAATTTGAAGCTATAGCTACAAGTTCAATTCAAACAAATGGTACGAAAATATAAAATTAAGATGGGGTTTTGAAAGTATCAAGTAATGTTGTCACTTCAATATTAATGTTTGTAATCAATAGAAATAGGAAACCAGAGCTACGTTCACCAAGGGTTTCGGGAATTAATAGATACTAGGTAATGCTAAAGATTCTCGGAATGATTAGAATAGCAGAATACCCCTGACGATTATACTATCTGACTTATCTCTCGACCTCACCAGACAATTTATTATCTAATTCTCTCAAACTTAGATAACTTTTCTATTTCCAATAGGATGTTATCTCAGGTAGATTAATCCAGTTACGGCATTAATCATTAAATAAAAGGTTGGTAGCTTCCGAGTCCCTATTGATAATTCACGTCCTCTAGTCTATTTCTCCGTTAGAAACAAATAAAACCTAAGGCATAACCTAATGTTTGCAACCACTAAATTTCAATTAAAACAACAGAATTTCAAGATGTTCCACTACTCTTTGAATTCGTTAAACACCTAGTATCATATCAAACCCTAATCCATGGATCCCATAACCCCGGCTAATGGAATTAGCCACTCATGATTTGATGAACGAAATCACAAGTTGAATTCATAATGATAAGGATATTTACGATTAGATGGAAAACAACAAGTAGTTTCTTCGATTGAATCACAAGGTAGAAATCCAAAAATAGTTGATAAAAATAAGAAGAATAATTGATGTAAGAGAGCAATGTTACGTGCCTCTCTTCCCTAGGTTAATTGTCTGATAGATAATGACAGATCCCCCTTTAAAAATCCTAAAACAAGACTTTAAATAGTAAATCCTAAATATGGAAATAGAATTAAAGTTTCAGTTTTCTCTTCAATTTAGATAACGATGTTTTTGACGGCGTGTCAGATTCCTGACAATGTGTGCAAGATGTCGTCAAAGGTTCCAGTGAATTTTTATCTTCTACCTGATCAGACGGCAATCCTGACAGCGTGTCAAAAATCCTAATGGCACATGAAAACTGCCGTCACATCTTCACTAGAAATCAGCATAATCAGCCTCAGGTTGACGGCAATTTTGATGCCTTGTCAAAGTTGTGACGGCACTTCAGATATGTCGTCACACTTTACTTCAATTCTTCATATTCTGTCTAAGCTTGATGGCAACTTTGACAGCCTGTCCCATGTCTGACGGCGCGTTAAAGATGACGTCAGTTACACTTCAGCTTATTTACACCAGATTTCAGCTCTTCTGCTCCATTGTTATTTATTTCCATGCATCTTGACTTTCCTACAAAATCTTAAGAAATAACATCAAAAATACCAATAATTACTTAAGAACTTACAATTATTTCAAGTTAAAAAGTCTTAAATATTCTACAAAAATCTAGCACATCAACACCCTCAACTTAAAATAATTGTTTGTCCTCAAGCAACTACATGACACCATATTACGATGCTTAACCAAGAGACACATAAGATACCTATCACAGTTGATTATCAAGTTTAGCTCAAAACTTATGCCACTCTCTACGTTTAATTACTTATAAATCCAATTGTGCATATCAATGAAGATTAACAATGTGACCCAAAGGAATCAAGATATGGCATCAATTCAGCAACAATAACCATGCATATGTACAAGTTACACTACCCAAACAAGTAAACAGCTAGAAATGCAACCGATGTGCCCTTACAACAAAAAAGTCTCTCCTCACTCATATATGAACTCAAGCATGTCAATGCGGGGATGGTTAAGAGACACACACTCTCAGAAAGAAATTCCAATCAATGTATGTCAAATACCATATGTTTGCCCTTATTTTCATTACCAAGGTGTCCAGATAGGCAAGTTAGGATCACTATAGGTCTTTTATTCGGTTTGTAAGGTAGGCTAAGTGTTGGTATGATATTCAATGGAATTTAGAGTGACTAAGCCTCCTTGGCACTACCTTAACTTTTGGGGCCTCACTTATTAACCTTTTTCTCAATTCTTCTCTTCTCTTGATCACACACATTGAGGATAGGTGCATCACAAGCTACTACCTATCTGGTTCATACGATTGTTTAGCAATGGATATCATGTCACTAGTACTAATGCCATAACAAGATGCACAGTGATCACACATTAATGTATATCACACAGTTATAAAATAGACCATCGGAGAGGTGTTTATCAATCTCAAAAATCAACAAAAATATATCAACTATCCTAGATACTTATTTTTCTCCTAATTAACCACAACACATTACAAAATAAAACACAATACGCCTAAACATGCCGGCTCTAATAGGAACAAGACGCCGGGGAAAATAGGCATGGAAACAAAAACCCCAGGAAGACATCGACACCAACAAGTAGCCCCGCCCTCAACTTAATATCATGCATTATTCCCAACAAGTCAAATCAAAACAAGAGAGTTAGAAATATACCTGTGGCACCAAGGGTATGAAGATCTGATGTCAATCACATAATACGAATACAAACAATAAAATACCTTGGGTTGTCTCCTAAGAAGTGCCTAGTTTAACGTCGTGGCATTACCTAACTCAGATTTTTTCTCCACCTTGAGGATATGAATTTCACCCCTAACTTAGAGTCCATCTTTTTTCCTCGCTCATAGAGAGGTGGTACAAAGATTAAGAAGCCGAGTAATAAATGATGTATGGTAAACAACTCAACCTTAAAGTGAGGTGTGTTTTTATGTTATTTATCATATGTAAAATAAAGAATATAGAATTTTTGTTCCTCACCTTCACAGTCTTCCACTAGTTTAGATGATTCCATAGACAAGATATCATCTAAACATAATATGGAAAAATGCTTCGAGTGTGGCCCAACAAATTCAATGTCAAAATTTACAATATCCTCTACACCCTCATTTTTATTCATCTTCTCAACATTTTCCCTTTGAATTGGGCTAGAGTCTTCATACGAGATTGACTTGTTTTCTTCTTTTACCTCAGCACCATTTCCTCAATCTTGGTATCATCCCACATGGTTGGTTCAGTTGGTTGGGAAATCTCTAAGGTCTGCTCAATATCAAGCACAACATCGATATAGGGTTCTTTCTCCTCATCTTCACACTCATCCATTATGTTAAATGATTCCACAGATAAGATATCATCTAACCACAATGTAGAAAAGTGTTTTAGATGATTGACCTCAATATCTATCTCTTCTATCCTTTCTGTTCCCTTATTAAATGCCCTAATGTCTTGACGTATGTCACATATGGTATCATTCATTGTGTATGTATGATCCAACATTAGTTGAAGCATAGCTTTAATGTCACTCTTTCCAGTGCTTTGTTCTTCCTTCTCTTGACCATAAGACCTATCATACTCATAAGAAAAACTAGAACCTGGGTTAGCGCAATAGGGGGAAGGGGCATTTGGGCAATTACTCCAATGTCCATCTTGACCACCATATAAAGAATAATTATACTCCCAGTAGGATGGAGATGGTGCACACATCTCTCTCCGAGAAGAATATTTATAATCTTGCCAAAAGTGAGGTCCATCATAATATGGACATGGATCATCAAGATACGATTTCCAACCACCAAACTCATGTTCATTCCAAGATGCCATAGTAATAAGTAAATTAGAATAAAAATCTACCTAACACAAAAAATAAAAGAAAACTAAAAACAAATATTTACCAGTTTAAATTCAAGAAGGAAGGCTAAAATTCCAAACCAACTCAATACGCCAAATTGTTCCCTGGCAACGACACCATTTTTTATAACTCTCAACTTATACCATACATTAGTGTAAGGAGGTCGTCATCAATATATTTACCCAAATTTAGAGTCGGGGTCGAATTCACAGGGAACAATATGAGTGGTGATTAAGCTAATTTGAAGCTATAGCTACAAGTTTAATTCAAACAAATGGTATGAAAATATAAAATTAAGATGGGGGTTTTGAAAGTATCAAGTAATGTTGTCACTTCAATATTAATCTTTCTAATCAATATAAATGGGAAACCAGAGCTATGTTCACCAAGGGTTTCAAGAATTGACAGATACTAGGTAATGCTAGAGATTCTCAAAATGATTAGAACAGCAGAATATCTCTGACGATTATACTACCTGACTTATCTCTCGACCTCACCAGACAATTTATTATCTAATTCTCTCAAACTTAGATAACTTATCTATTTCCAATAGGATGTTATCTCAGGTAGATTAATCCAGTTATGACATTAATCATTAAACAGAAGGTTGGTAGCTTCTGAGTTCCTGTTGATAATTCACGTCCTTTAGTCTATTTATTCATTAGAATCAAATAAAACCTAAGGCCTAACCTAATGTTTGCAACCACTAAATTTCAATTAAAACAACAGAATTTCAAGATGTTCCACTACTCTTTGAATTTGTTAAACACTAGTATCATATCAAACCCTAATCCATGGATCCCATAACCCCATCTAATGGAATTAGCCACTCATAGTTTGATGAATGAAATCACAAGTTGAATTCATAATGATAAGGATAACTTACGATTATATGGAAAACAACAAGTATTTTTTTGATTGAATCACAAGGTAGAAACCCAAAAATAGTTGATAAAAACAAAAAGAATAATTGATGTAAGAGAGCAATGTTACGTTCCTCTCTTCCCTAGGTTAATTGTCTGATAGATAATGTCATATCCCCCTTTTAAAAACCTTAAACAAGTCTTTAAATAGTAAATCCTAAATAAGGAAATAAAATTTAAGTTTCAGTTTTCTCTTCGATTTAGATGATGATGCTTTTGACGGAGTGTTAGATTCCTGATGACGTGTGTGAGATGTCATCAAAGTTTCTAGTGAATTTTTATCTTCTACCTTCTCAGACGATAATCCTAATGGTGTGTCAAAAATCTTGATGGCACGTGAAAACTGTCATCACATCTTCACTAGAAATCAGCATAATCAGCCTCAGGTTTACGTCAATTTTGACACCTTGTCAAAGTTGTGATGGTGCTTCAGAAATGTCATAACACTTCACTTCAATTCTTCAGCTTCTGTCTAAGTTTGATGATAACTTTGATAGCCTGTCCCATGTTTGACGACGCGTCAAAGATAACATCAGTTACACTTCAACTTATTTATACCAGATTTCAGCTCTTATGCTTCATTATTATTTATTTCCATGCACCTTGACTTTCCTACAAAATCTTAAGAAATAACATCATAAAGACAAATAATTCTTAAGAACTTACAATTATTTTAAGTTAAAAAGTCTTAAATATGCTACAAAAATCTAGCACATCAATTTTCATGCGTAGTTACATAACCTTGATTCGCTTGAGTCATATGAGAGCGTATACTACTTATCAGTTGAGAGATGTAGCTAGAGATTGGTTGAGGTCATTTCTTAGATTCCAACCTCTTAGTTTGCTAGTGATGACTTGGGATTAGTTTACTCAGGCCTTTTTGGATAGGTTTATGCCTTTTAATTTTAGAGATCAAATGAGAGATGAGTTTGATTACTTGTATCAGGGCTCCATGACTATTTTGGAATATGGGGCATAATTTTATGCCTTATCTCAATATTTTTATGGCAGTATTACCACTGAGTCTAAGAAGATTAAAAAGTTTGTAAAGGGGGTGAATGTTTTTCTTAGTGTGCTATGACTCCGATGGTAGTGTATGGGGCATCATTTTAGAGTATTGTAGATCATTCTTAGATGACTAAGTCTATTCTTTGAGCATCCTAGGGAGGTGCCAAAAAGGTGTGCCATCAGGGAGAGTTTAGAGGTGACTTGATGATACAAGCCAAATGGACATCTATTCTTTTGAAGACATCATTGGATGCCAATTCATAAATACTAAAGACTTGGTCACCTCGAGGACACAAGAACATTCATGGATGACCCATTTTGAGCAAGACATAAGGCAAACCCATGTGTGAAAGATTGTGTGGGGGCTTACCTTTGATTCCAACCCGAGACCACAAGTGTTGAAGTATGACTTAATAGTTGTGGAGCATTGAAGAAGCACCCTTCATTAAGGGTATTTTGGGAATTACACTTGTTGGAAAGACCTCCATGGCCACCCTTTTCATTAAGGGTATTGTGGTTATTTTGTTATGTAATAAGCTAGCCTATATATAGTCTTCTATTAGGCCATTTTCTCTTTAGTTTTATTGATGATGATATTGTGAAAGACTACTTCTCTCTTTCAGAGTGTAACACCTTTAGTGTAGGGCTTGGAAAAGTCAAGTAGTTAGTGTAGGGCTTGGAAAAGCACATATTGATCTTTTGCTTAGAAATGGTGGTTTTAAGTGGAGTTGATTCCCTTAGTGGTAACCGTAAGAGGATTGGTGTTTAATTATTATGACTTTGAGGGTCTCTTCATTTTATATGCGTATCGGTTCTCATTGTTTCATAAGATCATACATCATCTTGCCTATCTTTACATTATTATATTACTGTTTTTTGTTTCTTGTCTCCCATTCTCGATTTATTGTATGTTGCTACCATAGTTGTTTTTGTATCTTGTTCTCATTTTACCTTGTGTTCTTGATTGGTTTTTGAGTTTCGTGATTTTTTTGTTATCATTTGGTATTAGAGCCATCATTGATTTCGTTCCCGCGAGATCAATCTTGGGCTTGTCCACTCAAAAAATCAATCAAAAAAAGTGTTGAAAATCTGAAAAACTTAGAAATAGTGAAGTTGTCCAATTTTTATGTTTAGGCCAAAATTTGAAGCCTAATTTTCTGTGTTTTTTGTGTGTTTTGTTGTTTCTAGTGTTAATCCCTTCTTCACTAACACTAATAGAGTCAAAATCTAAAATTTGAGCCATTTTCGAGTTGTTTTTGGATTTTGGGCAGGTTGTTGTTATGGTTAAGAATTGGTCTTGAAATTGTGGTATTGTTGTTTGGGAGATCATGTGTGTTTGAAAAATTCAAATTCATTCAATTTGGAGGTCATTTGCTTAAGATGCACTTTGACTATTCTTGGTGTTCTTCACCCTCTTCATAACTTGTTGAACCAAGAACACTCCAAATGTGTTGTATGATCTTGAACAAAGTGGAAATAAGGTGTGTCTTTTGTTTGTCTTGGAAATAATTTCAGGACAACACCAAAGAAGAAAGTAGACAAAAGGCTTTCAAAAAATTTTGTTGCCAAAAAAGAGAAAGGGGCATCTCCCATTACATACAAAAAAGGAAAAAACAAAAAGTCTTTCATAAAGGTGTTTAGCCAAAAAGGTGCAAGAAGGTCAAACCTTTTTTAAATTAAAAAAGTCTCCAAGTCTTGTTTGTCCCCTACCAAAACTGAATTTCCACTCTTCCAAATTAAATTTGACCAATTCAAATTGCCAATCAGAAAAACAAAACTGCCGCGTCACCCAAAATGTCACATCATCAAAGTGACACATCATCAATGTTCCAAATACCTTAAAGCTTAAATTTAAATTCTAAGTTTCTTTTCTTTGTTTTGTTAGTTTCATTTCTTGATTCTAATACTAATTAACAACTAGTAATCACCTTCTAGATTGTGAATTAGTTTTTATTGTGTCTTCGTTATTTGTGTGCTTTTCTCATTTTTAATTCATCATAATTTTTTGTTTCAAGTCCGTAAGCTGATTTTTTTATTTTTTGTGTCTTGAGTCAATCAAACAAGAATCTATTTCGGCCGCTATGTAGGATTGACATCTTATTGACTACCGGAGTATAAGAAACTTTCAATATTCATCGCTTTAATTGTAAGGATCACAAAGGTGAGTGCATACGAGTGTTGGTGGGGAGTTTTTACCACTAATCTTGTTTGTTCATTTTGTAGGTACGAGGTGTTATAAGGGGAACATGTCTTCGATAGCCGTGGATTATTGTGACTATGACATAGGAGACTATGATTTTAGTAAGGGATTTTATGGCTAAGAAGTTGTTGGAGATTATGGGGGCTATGAAAATAGCCATGACCAAGGCATGGGCAAATTTGAGGGTTACGGTTTTGAGAGGGAAAATAAGGTGAATGAAGTTCCTAGTGCTTATGGTAAACATGGAGATGATGAAGAGCCTTGTGATGGTCCTTTTGATGAAGTTGGGACGTATAAGCATTCTTACACTTCCCAAATTAAAACTAGAATTGGTGTAAGGCATAACCCTTTCATTTGCAAAGCTTATGAGAGCTATGGTGAGAGTGCACGTGTGGAGTATGAATTCATATTCTTCAACTTGTAGTACTTCTTATCAAGGTCGACATGGTGTGAATGGTTATAATAGTTATAGTGGAGGTTGTCCCATGAGAAGAAGAGGAGGGTATGCATCTCCAAAGTCGAAGGGTAATTATGTGTCTTACAATGTTGATCCAAAAAGGAATGTTCACTCTGGAAAGGTGATATTTGTGGGGTTACTGGGATACCTTATTGTGATAGATGATAGGTGCTATAGAAACTATATCCTTCCATCCATGGTTTATTATTTGGGGTTGTTTTGAGAGCCTTTACTTGTTCCACATTCATTGAACGGGTTTAAGGTTACCGAGAGGGTAAAGGTTGTCTTCTCTAAATTTAAATACCATAAGGAGGTATGGTGCAATAGTTTTCCCTTGACATACGATCATGTAAGCTTGGGTGCCGGTTGGTTTGCACAACATAAAGCTCCAAATGTGCAAAATTGGACTAATGTTGTAAGAGATCGATGGGGAAATCATCTTACTATGTCTATTCTGCGCAAGCCACAAAGAAAAGTGTTCACCTACTCCAATCCAAATGATTATAAGAGACAAAAAATTGAGAGGAGTAAAGGTGTGCAAGGTAGAAATCTGAGAGTGGAAAAAGGAGAGGTTGTGAGGAGTGAAGTGAGGGGATTAATACCAAACTGAGCTAACTATATTTGTCCTTCTATTTCTAAGGACATTTGTGTAGGTACCAACATGGCAAGCGGAGGAGCACAAGGCCAAAGAGAAGTTGCTGCCGAAGCATGTGCAGATCCTTCACACCACGGCAAAATAGAATCTACTCAAGGTAAAATAGCTAACTCTTACACTTTTGTGCATGTGAATGATAATTGTGTGGCTAGTTGCCCAGTGAGTATGAGTTGTAGCTTGCCTATATGTGAGTCTATTGTTTCTTTACCACTTGATGATAATGTACATGTTGTGAGTATGGATACATTAATTGATCCTACTAATGACCAAATCGACTCTTATTGTAAGATCGATTTAAGTCCACCTAGTGTTAAAACCATTGTGTTGAATATAAGTACATCATTTTGTGAAATTTGTATTGATCAACTTATGTGTGGAAATTGCCCACCACTTGAGGATGTGTGTGATATGATTAATAAATCTCAAGTGTGTGATGATGTTGAAAATTTTGATCAAAGGAATAGAAGTGAACCCGTGAGTTTGCCCTTTGATTCTAATATTTGCTTGGCTCATAGGGATAATCATGTTCTTGAAACATCTTTAAAACTTGATAATGAACTTTTAAAGAGTGAACTTACTTGTTCCAAATTTACTCGTGGGATAGATCATGCTCTCTTTAGGTATAATGTCTTATTTGAAGATGGTATAATCACTCCCAATGAACCTAGTGTGAGAGTGATTGTATAGCTTGTCTTGAAGGCTATAGCCTATATGCTAACCTACTATGGTGTGACAATATTCCTCCTAAAGAAGAAAATCTCTTTTTGAAAGATGAGAGTACTCTTAAGGGTAAGGAATGTGTAGTCCTTCTTGACAACCCGAGGGCAAAGGTGTCATTGACTCCTTGGCGTAATGTTTCTAAATGTGCATCCTTTCATGACACGCTTGTGCTTAAATTGCGTGAATCTCAAATTATGGATGCCAAGTTGTCTATATTTTAAAGAAAAGAGAGTATATGTACTTAAATGCTTTGTCTGCACCTGTGCATGTCTTTACACTTGATTCTTTCCTATACTACCTCTTTTCCTATGATGACATCTATGCTAGATTTGGGTTTGTATTATGTAGATGTAGAGATCTTGTTGGTTGGTCCACTTGTTTCAATGACAATGCTATGTGGGATTTGTGGACTTTGAAAAGCAATAGTGGCACCACGTTTGATGAGGCCACTTGAAGAGGTAATGAAACAATTGTGCTTTATGGTTCCTAAGACACGGGTAGCCTTATCTTTTGGACTAATTGATACCATTAAGACCTTCATAGTTTCTTTATATCTTGATACTTGTCATAGCCATTTCCTTGTAACATTCTTACTAAACTTTTCATAACTAAGACAAAGAATTCATGGTTATATCTCAAGTATGTACCACCTTGGCATGATGATATTATTTTTTGTACTAACCCTAGCCTTCATGCTATGAGGAAGTTGTTCTTGTTTGTCCTTTCTTCTGTTTTGTAAGGTATGGATTCGACGTTGAATCCTTTTCAAGAAGAGGAGAATGATACAAGCCAAATGGCCATCTTTGCTTTTAAAGACATCATTGGATGCCAACACATAAAGACTCAAGATTTGGTCACCTTGATGACACAAGAACATGCTTGGATGGCCTATTTTAAACATGACATAAGGCAAATCCGTGTGTCGAAGATTGCGTGGGGTCTTACCTTTGATACCAACCCGAGACTACAAGTGTTGAAGCATGACTCCACGGTTGTGAAGCATTGAATAAGCACCCTTCATTAAGGGTATTTTGGGGATTACACTTGTTAGAAAGACACTCCATGGACACCCCTTTCATTAAGGGTATTATGGTTATTTTTGTTATGTAATAAGCTAACCTGTATATAGTCTTCTATTAGGCCATTTGATCTTTAGTTTATTGCTGAAGATATTATGAAAGACTACTTCTCTCTTTGTGAGTATAACACCTTTAGTGTTGGGATTGGAAAAGCCAAGTAGTTAGTGTAGGGCTTGGAAAAGCCAATATTGATCTTTTGCTTAGAAATAGTGGTTTTAAGTGGAGTGGATTCCCTTAGTGGTCGCCGTAAGAAGATTGGTATTTGATTATTGCGACTTTGAGGGTCTCTTTGTTTGATATGCGTGTTGGTTCTCATTGTTTTGTTAGATCTTAAGTCATCTTGCCTATCTTTACATTATTGTATTGTTGTTTTTTTGTTTTTTGTCTCCCATTCTTTGTTTATTGTGTGTTGCTACCATAGTTGTTTTTGTATCTTGTTCTCATTTTCCCTTGTGTTCTTGACTTGTTTTTGAGTTTTGTGGTTTGTTTGTTATCACATTTGCCTAGGTAGACATCCTATAAACTTCCATGTATATTATAGTAGACCAATGCAAGCAGCCTTACAGTGTTTAAGTGGTGGGTCTTCAAGTCCAATAACTTTTGATGGTCATCCTGGATCAATTGTACCTTCTTCTATTGAGTCGAGTCGCAGGACTTACTTTGTTTGTGATGAAGCTTTCCCTATGGCCAAGGATTGTCCCCACCATATTTTTAAAGCTATTTTTATGTAGGTTGTGAGATATAGAGATTCTACTAGAGGTGAAAGAGGTAGATGTTCTAGTAGAGGCACGAGAACTTGAGGTAATGGTGCTCGTAGTAGTGGTCACAGAGCTACTCGACCATGTGGTGAATATTGATTTGGTTATGCTATACCTTCTGAGATAGAGACTGAGGCCTCTGATGCAGTTATCATAGATATTGTCCCTATTTGTTTTAAATCTGTATTTGTTTTATTTGATCTGAAATTGACTTTCTCCTATGTGTCTGTATATTTTTCTTTGGGTTTTGATTCTACTTGTGAGCCTTTTGATGTGCCTATCCATGTATCTTACCCCGAAGAAGACTCTTTAGTAGTGGATCTAGTGTACCGATCTTGTGTTTAGAATTTTGTGGGACATGAGACTTGGGTAGATTTGATTATCCTCGATATTGATACAAGCATAAGGAGCACCAAGAGCACAACATATTGTTCAAGGTTCAAGCTTCGTAATTGGCAAGCAATTGAAGTCCTTTTTGGAGCATTTTGAAGGCTTGTTCAATAGAATAAAGGAGGAGAACTTATACACTCATTGGCACCTCAAGTGAAGGGCATTGAAGATATTTTGCACTCCAAAGTAACACTCAAGAGGTTCCCCAATTCCCTCCCTGATCAAGGGTGTTTTTGACGTTTACTATGCAATAGTATAAATAGATATTTTATCTTACATTCTCATTAGATTTGATGAATATTGAAAGGATACTCTTTAGTTGATAATTTTAGTCTTCTAGTTTAGTGTAGAATCTAAAACTTTGAGGGTTTAATGCATTTGGAAGGTCTTTCACTTGTATTGAACTTTTGGCAAGGAAGGTGTAATTGGGGGAGTGTGAATTCCTTTGGTTCACCTAAGAGTGAGGTTTGATCTTACATTGGTGATGTGTGTTTGAAGGTTTGATACACCTTCTATTGCTAATCATTAGTGGAAGTGGGGGTCTCTCTACTATCTTTACTTTATGCATCAATTCTTCATCTCTTTTCTTCTAAGTGTGTTGTTTTTCCTTTTGTGTGCTTGCTGATTTTTGCTATCTAGTGTCCATTTTCGTGTGTTGATAGTCTTTACGCTATCATTTGGTGTCAGAGCCATGTATTAGAGTTGTTCCCACAACTCTAAGTCTTGGATCTAAGAAAATCTTCACAAAAAAAGGAGTCTAGAGTCAAAAAAAATCCACAAAACAGAGTCAAATCCAAAGAAAAAATCACAAAAAATGGTGTCTAGTCTTGTGTTGTTGTAGATCCAAACTTATAATCTTAGATATACACGTTTTTACTTTTTCTTTGAAGTTTCTTGTACTAGATCCTTGCTTTCTAGTACCGAGGGACTCTAGATCTACTTTTAGAGTGAAGTTTGGTTGAGTTTGAGCTAAGATCCACCATGGCTATGGCGTTTTGATGCTTTTTGAGCTAGATCCGAAATTGGCCTTGTGATTTGGATGTGTTTTGTGGCTGGTTTTTAGTAGGTTGAGTTTGTTTTGGCCTAAGGACCCTAGATCTAAAAGAAAAATTAACATTAGGGTTCATTTGCTTGTTGGTCAAACTTGGTCCACACTTGAATATTCATCTTGTTCATCCATCATCTTCATATCTTAGTGAAAAAGAATATTCAAAGTGTTTGTTTGATCCAAAAAGAGGGAGGAAAGAGAGTGTGCTTGTTATTTGTACAAGAATATTCCCTAGTATATTCCTAAGTTATCAAAAAGAAAGGGGAGACCAAAGAACAAATCAAGTACAGTTGCAAGTACAAGGGGGGGACCATTTCATTTCAATTTCAATTGGAGGCTTGAAAGGGCTCTAAATTGCGTTCTTACCCCCCTCAAATCCGAAACTCTTCTTCCCAAAAGGTTGATACTTGGCCAAAACAAGATTTGGGAAATTGAAAATTTGAAAAAGTGACAACCAACCACGTTGTGTCACATCATCACTAGTGATCAACCAAATTAATCTCTAAAATTAGATTTCTTAGTTTCACCTTTTTATTCTAGTTTCTTTTAAGCTAATTCTAAAACTAATTAGCAAGCTAGTAAGTTCCTACTAGATTGGTAATTAGTCTAGAGTTCTTTTAATTCGTGTCTTCAATTTTTGTGTGCTTTTCTTTTTTTTAATTCATAGTATCTTGTTGGTTCAAGTCCAAAAGCTATTTTTCTTTGAGTCGTCTTAAACAAAAATCAATTTCAGATCAAAGCTTATTCACAACTCAATTCACTTACCATGTATTACCAAGTATTCAACACTTGTGGGACTAAATGTGAGGTGAGATCCGAGTGTGAGTGTGTGAGGTTATTTGAACTAACTTGTTTGTTTTTTTGTAGGTGTTTTCTCTTAGGTACCTTGACAATGGAAGGAACAACACATCCACCCTGGATAGTTATCGTATTTATGCTACTAGAGATTCTTTTGAAAATTTCCATCGGAACCTTGAAGGTCTACGCCAATTGATTATTCAAGCATGACATCAAAGCCGAATCACCACTAACCAAGATACTAGCATTTTGCCTAGTATCAATTATCCTTGTGTGTAGGTTCAAGATAATATACTTCCACCGGAGGATTAAGGAGAGTTCCTCAAGAACACATGGTTGATGATCAAATGGAGCTCTTGGCTAAGAATTCCAACTTTGGGAAAAATGACAAAGAGGTGATGCAAGGAAGAATTCTTGGCAAAATCCCTTGTAATGAGAGCTTCCCAAAGGAACTAATGGGCTGCCATGATCCAAACCTAGGTGAAGACCATACCTCATGTGAGCTAAAAGGTAACAATGTTATCTCCTACACTCCTATAAACTTAGAATGTCGTGATGTGGCTAGTAGTAGCCAAGTGGATGTAGTTGATGGTTTTTCTGGAGGAGAATCACATGAGTCTTCCCTTTGTGATACTCTTGGTATTGCTAGATTGCATGAATACCAAATTCTTATTGTAAGTTTGCAAGGACTAGTTGATCTTATAGATGACAAAATTGATTCTTTTTGTAAGAATGATTTATGTCCATCTAGTGCTAGAACGTATAACTTGAATAAGATTCCATTACCAAGTGATAAGAGTATTCACACATTAGTTGACCTTTGTGAAAACCAAGGTGAGTCTACGTTGGTATGTGAATTGCCAACAACTAGTGAGGATGTGAATGATGATTAACCTACTCATGAATGTAATCCACTACTTAAGCATATGTGTGGTGTGTTTGATAAGTCTCAAGTTAGTAATGATGTTGATAGAGTTGATCATAGGATTGGAGATGATTCTTTGAGCATGTTGTATGATGAAAGCCATATTGATATCTTTGCTTAAAGAAACGTAAAAAAGGCACAATCGAGTGAAGATGACCTTGAAATGCTTGAATATTTAGGAAACCCGAATTGTGATTGGTCTTGTGAAAATGTTTTTGTGTGTGATTCCTTTGCTGCTCATGGTGATTTATATCTATGTAAGGATTACTCTCTTAAATTAGAAAGTGGTGCATGCTTAGAAATTCCATCTACTTCTTCTTTGTGTGTTTCCTATGTTGAGCTTCCTAGTGGTGATGAACTTGAAACTAGTGAGTACTTTCATAAGGGAACCATAGCTGAAATTGATTTGTGTAACACCTTTCTCCACTCTCTATTTGCCTTTGATGATGTATATGTTATTGTAGAGAGTATGTCTTTTAGATTGGGTAAAGCCTATGGGGAAAAGAGTGTTTTCTAGATCAATGTCTAAGGCCACTCTTTCCATTTGACCCCGCTACAAAATATGGATATGATGATGTTGGAAAAACTACCTTGTTTCTTGGTCTACATAACAAGAAAAGCATTATTCTTGAAAAACCAAAGGCAAAAGTGTCATTGTCATCTTGGGATAATGCTTCTAAATGTGCATCCTTACTTGACATATGCTTGAACTGAGTGAATCCCAACTTGTGAATGCCAAGTTGATGTTTTACTTGAGGGAAAGAAGTCATATGTTCTTAATTGATTTAACTCCATCTTTGTGTGCCTTATGTGCTATATCTTTTGAACCAAGTGACCCTCTTGTAGATGATAGAACCTTGGGTGATGTCTTCACACATGATTCATTCCTATACTACCTCTTTGCCTATGATGATAACCATGTTAATTTTGAATTGGTATTATGTAGAGATAGTAAGTTTGGTCGCTAGTTTCCTTGCTTGCATGATGATGATTGTGAGTTTGGTAGCCTAGTGAAAGGAGTGGGTCACCTCGGATTAACCCCTTGTCTTCTACTCCCATTGAACCCCGGAATACTTTTGAGTTGTGGAAGGTGTAGTTTCGTTCATGCTCAATTACTTTGGATGATTGTGCCATCCACTTCTTTATACCCTTTTCTGTAAAGCTTTTCATGTTGAATTTTAAAGATATATGGGTGTATGTCAAGTGTGAGCAACCATGGGTTGATGATATGAATGTGGTACTAATACTAACCCTCCTACCAAGAGGATTATGTGCTTGTTTTTCTCTCTTTGGTTTTGTAAGATCTGAATTTGAGGACAAATTCTTTCAAGATGAAGAGGATGATATAAGCATTAGGAGCACCAAGAACATAAGATATTGTTCAAGGTTCAAGCTTTGGAATTGGCAAGCAATTAAAGTCCTTTTTGGAGCATTTTGAAGCCTTTTTCAAGAGAAAAAAAGAGGAGAACTTATACACTCAATAGGAGCCTCAAGTGAAGGGCATTGAATACATTTCACAGTCTAAAGTAACACTCAAGAGGCGCCCCAATTCCCTCCCTCATTAAGGGTGTTTTTGACATTTACTATGTAATAGTATAAATAGACATCTTATCTTCCATTCTTATTAGCTTTGATGAATATTGAAAGGATACTCTTTAGTTGATAATTTTAGTCTTCTAGTTTAGTGTAGAATCCGAAACTTTGAGGGTTTAATGCATTTGGAAGGTCTTTCATATTTATTGAACTTTTGGCAAGAAAGGTGTAATTGAGGGAGTGTGAATTCCTTTGGTTCACCTAAGAGTGAGATTTGATCTTAAATTGGTGATGTATGTTTGAAGGTTTGATACACCTTCTAGTGCTAATCATTAGTTGAAGTGAGGGTCTCTCTACTATCTTTACTTTATGCATCTCTTCTTCATCTCTTTTCTACCAAGTGTGTTGTTTTTCCTTTTATGTGCTTGCTGATTTTTGCTATCTAGTGTCCATTTTTGTGTGTTGATAGTCTTTAGGCTATCAAATATGATGGATTTTGAGGTCATCTTGAGTATGGATTGGTTATATCCTTATCATGTTATCCTAGATTATTATGCTAAGTCCATGACTTTAGCATCGGTAGGTATGCCAAGGATAGCTTGGAGGGGTTTGTTTTATTTAGGTCCTAAGAGGGTTATATCTTTTCTTTAGGCTCGGTATTTGGTTGAGAAGCGATGCTTGTCTTATTTGTCTTATATTCGTGATACTGGTGCTGCTTCACCTCCTTTCTTAGATTCAATTAGTGTGGTCCATGAGTTTGTGGATGTTTTCCCAATGGATTTACCTAGTATTCCTATGAATTATGATATTGGTTATGTAATTGACGTTGAGTTGAGCACTAAGTTCATTTTTATTCCTTCTTATAGGATGGCCCCAGCATAGTTGAAGGAATTGAAAGATCAGTTTTAAAAAGATGGTGCATGCACAAGTGTATTTATTATCGACAGTTGAACAAGGTGACGGTTAAGAATAAGTACCCTCTTCCTTATATTGGTGATTTGTTCGATCAGCTTCAGGGTTCTTTGGTGTTTTTGAAGATTGATTTGAGGTTTGGGTATCACCAACTGAGCATTAGGGCTTTGAATATCCCAAAGATAACCTTTTAGACTCTATATGATCATTATGAGTTCTTGGTCATGTCTTTTTGGTTGACCAATGCCCCAATCGCGTTTATGGAGTTGATGAGCCGGGTATTTCAACTGTATCTTAGATCTTTTATCATTGTATTTATAGATAATTTCTTAGTTTATTCCAAAAGTGTGTTCGATCATAAGGAGCGTTTGTGGATTGTCCTCTGTATATTGAGGGATGAGAATTTGTATGCTAATTTCTTTGAGTGTAAGTTTTGGTTAAAGTCTGTCTCTTTCTTAGGTCACGTGGTGACCAAGGATTGTATTATAGTCGATCTAGACAAGACCGCAGTGATTCATGATTAGGCTAGTCCTACTTCTCCTACTGAGATTTGGAGTTTTAATTGTTTAGCGGGCTACTATTGGAGTTTTGTTGAGGGTTTTTCAACTACTGCAGCTCCATTGACCAAGTTGAGTCATAAGAAGAGCTCCTTTCAGTGGTTCAATGATTCTGAGGTGAGCTTTCAAATGCTTAAGAATTTATTAACTTTAGCTCCTATCTTGACTTTGCCTAAGAAGGGCGTGGCTTTTAATGTCTCTTTTGATGTTTCAGGCATCAATTTAGGTGTTATGTTGATGCAAGATGGTAAGGTAATTGCATATATTTCTGGTTAGTTGAAGCCCCATGAGAGGAATTACCCTGCCCAAGATTTGGAGTTGTGCGAGGTAGTGTTTGCTTTGAAGTTGTGGACACTACTTGTATGGATCTGTTGTTAGATTTTCTCAAATAATCATAGCCTTCAGTATTTTTCACCCAGTGAGATCGTAATAAAAGGCAGCATCATTGGCTTGGTTACTTAAGGATTATGACTTGACTATTCTCTATCATCCGGGCAATGCTAATGTGATTATGGATACCTTGAGCCAAAAGTCGACCAGCATGGGTAGCTTGGTGCATCTTTTAGGGTGCCATCTCAATACTGGAATGGTAGCTATTATTATACACAAACTCTGCCAAAGCTAGATGTTGCTCTCACTGATTACCAAAGTCTAACACACAAGAGTGGAGCATATCCTCCAAAACCTAAATAGTCTGATACGACTGACCGTCGGTCTGGGGATGAAATGTAGTACGAAGATCAACCCAGGTACACAACTCCTCCTGAAAAGTCTTTCAAAAGAGAGATGTGAACACTGAAGCTCGATTCGATATAATAGACACTGTCACAACATGAAGATGGATTATCTCTCGAATATCAAGATGGGCCAACCTCTCAGTACTAAAGGAAACCAAAATTGGAATAAAATGAGCAGATTCGGTCAATTGATCCACGATAACCCAAATACTATTTGAACCACAAAAGTACGAGGCAGCCCAGTCACAAAGTCCATAGTGATCCATTTCCATTTCCACTCGAGAATCGGTAACCTCTGAAACAAACCACCAGGTATCAAATGCTCGACCTTTATCTGCTGGAAACATAGGCAACGAGCTATAAAATTTGCTACATCCTTTCTTATACCACCCCACCAGTAATGCTATCTCAAATCTCGATAAATCTGTAAGACCCTTAAAACTTTGATCAACTTATATTTTACTTTCTCGTGTTCATAATATTGATTTTTGACTTGAATTATATTTAGGGATGTTAAAGGAGAGATTTAGGAAAGTTTTGAAATTTTTTGGAAGTGTTTGGGGCTATTTTAGAACTTCAAGGCAGTGAAGCTCCAAGTTATCACTGTGTCACCGAGGATAACCTCCGCGATAAGACAATTCCATGACAAGGTATAAAATTTATCTAGTTTTATATTTTTCACTTAAGGGTGATGAGCTTTTGGTCCTAACTCCTAAACCAAGAAGGCTTAAGGGTTTTATTGTGCATTCATCATCCAAATTCCAAACTTCAAATTGATTTTGAATTTTTGTGTGTTCAAGCATGTCTCTATCCCCTAAACTTTAACTTTACATTGTGGTATGAATTGAATGGACTTTTATGTGATTTAAATTGAGGGTTTTGAAATTGGGTTGAGGGGTTTTTATTGTTACTGGTTGAATTACCTATCCCTGCTTTGAATTGATTAATCATGTTTTAAATTAATATTTTTAGGACTAAATTGGTATATTTTTTAAATGACGAGAATGGGGGACATGGGTTTCCCCATTTAGGGTAAATTTTGGCTTGGAATTGTATGAACCTCAACTCATTTTGTGAATTTGATTTTTATTATGGAAAATTGCATGGTTTAACTTGCTTTTGAACGCAATGCATTTCATTAATGGGTAAGTGGTTATTTAAATGGGTTTGGATGACCTCGGTGGCCATGGATTGGGTTTTAATGGAATTTTGGAGTTAATGTCGCTGTGTGAATTGATTTTGCATGTGTCATATAGCTTGCAAGCATATTAATATGATGATACCAAATGGTTAATGTCTTAATGAATGACTTCCAAGTAAATAGTTGTAATTATATCTTAATGAATGACTTCCAGGTAAATGGTTGTAATCATGTGCTAAATAATTTTAATTTGGGCTTAACGGGGGTTGTGTAGCTCGTCGTGAAAGTAAAGGACTAGGGGGGACCAATATTGGAAACCATATTTTTCGGCATGGGAGTCTTTATGAACGTGTACATAGTTCATATATTATATATATATTTTGGAATGGCTGGAGCCTCGGTGACTTTCCCTTCCTTAAATTTTCCTGGTACGTGTGGCTAACACGCATTGAACCTTTTCAGCAGTGGATTTGAACCCATATATCCCTTGGGTGCCCTTAGGAAGGATAGAGCTGCAAAGTCCATGTTCATGACCTTTTCCCTATCCCTACATCCTATATATGTGTATATAAATAGACATATTATGGTTTTGAGTGATTTTTGGACATGGCATTATGTTATCAGTTTTCCTGAGTTACATACTAATGCTTATCGCACTGACCGTCCTAGAATGTTATATCATTTCATGATGTAGGATCCGAAAACACTTTTGTTTCTCCTATGCAACATTAGGTAGATTAGCACATTCTTTGAGTTGTTGTGAAGTGGTGAGCCTCCATATTTCAAAGCTTTGTCATTTCATCATTCTCTCTTTACATTCATAGTACTTTGGATTCTTTTGGTCATAGTTGGGGGCATGTCACGACCTATTTGGTATTTTAGGTTTTAGAGGTTGTTGAGGACAGATGTGGGTTGGTTGGTTATTGTTTTGACTCTTAGTTTTTGTAGAGTTATCTATTTATCTTTTATTAGTATCTTAATTGGTTTCTGCATTGTTATTATTATCTTTATGCTCATGAGGTTAGGCAGTGGGGATGGTCTCCGATCTATGGTGGGCTTGAGATACTCATCATGGCTAGGCCCTGGTTTGGATCTTGACAAGCTTGGTATCAAATCATTATTTATAATCATTGGGTGTCTATAAAGTTATGTCGAGTAGAGTCCTTTTGGGGGGGTGTAGTGTACCACACTTAAAAGGAGAATGCTACAAGACATTCAGGAATGTTTCCCTTTCGTGTTCTATTTTAAGCTATAGAGTCTAGTGTTATGAAACTTCTCTAACTCCTGGCTTCCTCATGTTTCAGATCATGCCTCTCTGAATATCAGACGTTCATAGAAACTCAACTTGGAACTTTGTCCTACCTAAGGACAATGTGGAGGGGACTCGCCCTGTGTATAGAGTGCAAACCCGATCTAGGGTCCCTGCTCCTTATTGTGCTGCTCCACATGGAGTTCTACCTATCCCTACTATTCATTCTTAAGCTTCTCAAGGTGGTGATGCTTATGATCAGCCGCCTCATTGGGACATCTCTAATATAGAGTTTCATCGGTCTATTTATTTGCTTACTCAATTGGTTGCATCTCAATCTCATCAGTTGGATTGTGTTGGTTATATTACTCCTTCATCTGAGGCCACTCGGGTTGGCCAGTTCATGAGGTTTTTCCCCCCAACCTTTATAGTCTTTAAGGTTGATAAGAATCCTCAAGGGTTTATGAATGAGATAGAGAAGATTTTCAAAGTTATGTATGCTATTGATTTTGATGATGTAGAGTTTGTTGTATATTTGCTGAAAGATGTAGCTTATTAGTGCTATAAGAAGTAGGAGTAGTTGAGGGTGATGATGTTGAGCAAGCAGTATGGGATGAGTTTTCGGGCGTCTTTCTTGATCATTTCTTTCCTCATGAGTTGAGGAAAGCTAAGGCTGAGGAATTTGTCCATCTGAACTAGGGTAAGATGAGTGTGAAAGAGTATACCTTGGAATTTCAGTAGTTATCTTGTTATGCTCCAGACTTGGTGTCTATCCAGAGATCTTAGATGAGGAAGTCTGCTTCTGGGTTGTCCCGTGACTTGGTATTTGGAGTTTAAGGCGGCAATGTTGAATAATGATATTAACATATCCAAGCTTATGATTTATATGAATCATGTTGAGGATGAAAAGAAGAGATAAGCAAAATGGAAGAGAGATAGAATAAGAAGTTCGGGTATTCAGAGCAGGGTAGGGGTCATTAGAATAGTAGGAGAGATGGTAAATAGTGGACAAATAAAAAGAACTAAAGCAATTCTTATTTGTCATCCAGTGCTCCTTATCCTGAGCCTTCGGGTGACCATCATTCTCAGGCTAGTGGTGGTTTGAAAGCATAGGGTGCCCAGTCTCAGGCTAGTCGAACTTAGTCAGCCCCATCTTATCTTCTTTGTCATTTTTGTGGGCATCTTGATTGTGGTAATTGTGAGAAGGAAAGGAATTGGTGTTATAACTGTGGTCATCTGGGTCACATGCAGTAAGATTGTCCTTCAGCCAGAGGCCACTGGGGCTAATAAAGTTTTGGTTGCCACATCTCCAGATATTGTTACTGGTACATTATTTCTCTTTTCCCGTAGATTCTATTGTTTGCTTGATCCGGATTACACCCTTCTTAGATGAACTCTTACGTGGCTATGCATTTTAGTTTTGGTTACTTAGAGTTCAACCCGATAAAACTAGTGTTACTAGCTTGATCTAGGTGTTTGTCTAGTCTATTGTGATGGATTCTAATGTGTTTGATGAATTCCTGAGGTCATTATTATGTAATTCTGTGTGGAAAAACTTTTATATAATGTTCAAGTGTCAATTGAATCAATCCAAGAGTCAAAACAATAAGTTAAAGATCAACGTGAGCAAGCCTAGTCTTAGCTTGAGTTTCTAGTTCACCGTTCTTGATATTGTGTTGTTTTAAGCTCTAATACATGGTGTGTGATGATGTGGGATTCTTTGTTATTTGATTATGATGATATATGGATGTTGAAAAATCTTGAAATCAAGGCAAAACAATACCACAAGGCTTGGTATTAAAGGACAAAGGCTTAAAATGAGTTTAGATGTCAAATTGCAATTTCCAGTGAGAGTATGGGAATGAGCCCGCGATGCGCCACTTTCCCCTTGGTAATAATAAAGGTGAGGAACCAATATCTCCCTTGCATCAATACACATGATGCGTTACTCTCTCCCATGGATAAAGCAATGTGGCGCACCACTTAGTCCCACGTGGGCAACATTCTCCTACTATGATACAATACTTGTACACTTTGTTTGATACCTTGGACGACTTGGAGATTTGGAGAGGGGATTCTACACACTTTAATTAGAGTTTATTTCTCTTTAATTTAGATTTTTAATGGAATATATCATCTATTAATTTATTTGGATTATGGTTATGTCTATTAGTTGTCAAACGCCTCCTTTCCGAGGTTAAGGCCAAGAACATGTTTACTTTCGCTTTGAATTGAGTTTGTTTGGATTTCTTATCATATTTGGTTGTTTGTTTATCCATGTTATCACTATTTTAAGTATTCTTAACCCTTAGAATACATATATTTTCATCCTTGTAAGCTCGAGAGGGGGAATAGGAAAATAGATAGAGTAAGGTTCTCATTCTTCTATAAAATAAGGAATTTGAATTAGCGACTAGGATAAGGATATACCAAGAAGCCTTGATTGGTTCACATGTAGGATGACTTCTTAATGCATCTAAATTGATTATTACATTCATGCTCAACGATGTAGTTGTAATGTCTAGTTAGGTAGGAGGTTAGTGGTTGGGAGACCATGATTTCTTCATGTTTTTTCTCCTCTTCTTTTTCTTCATGTTTTTTCTCCTCTTCTTCAATTTCTTTCTTCTCATTTACCTTCTCTTATTCTGATGATGATTTTTTCTCTTCTTCAGTATTTTCAACCTCTTGTTCAACCACTAATTCGTCTTCAACTGTCTTCTCATTTTTGTCTGCTTCTTCTGCTGATTTCTTTTCAACATCTTCTTTTGTTTTCTCCTTATTTTCTTCTTCTAATTTAGCTGTCATCTCCTTATCTTTTGTTTTTCTTCTTCTACTTCTTATTTTGCATCTTGTTTGTCTGTTGCATTCTCTTCTTCTATTTCTTCTTCTTTCTTCTCTTCTTCACCTTTTTCATCTGCTGCAACAATGTTCGTCACCGCGACTGCAAGTTCTTTGAGGTTTACTTGATGCCGACTACGACGGGAACTGTCGAGGTGCACTGTATTGTTTTGAAAGGATTACAAAATATATGCAAAAAAATTAAATTGGAAGAGCAAAAAATAAAATAATTTACCTTCTTCTCGTTGTTTTTTCTTATTCTTCTCGATTCTCCTCAGCCTCTCATCTCTAACAAAAGAAGTAATATTCAGTAGACTTTTCTCTAGAAAAGCAACATGCCCGCGCAGGTCATCTCCATTAGAAGTGTTTGGTAAAGTTTTAAGTCCACTTGAACCAGCATGATCACAAGCGCGTGGTGGACTTGGAACATAATGGTGGCCACCCAAATCTTCGTCTTCATTCGCGACCTCCGCTGATGAAGTCATGACAGTCACGCCTTTTAGTTTCTCCTTCAACGCACCGATGGACGTATCCTTAACTTCGTCCGTGTATGGCTTAAATATTTTCATGTATCTCTGCTCATCTCACGGACAGTGCACAATCTACAAAAAAATAAAATAAATTACAAGATCTTTGCTAATATAATAATATTAGTATCATATCATAATAAGTATAATTTTACCTTTGCGTTGTTTCCTTTGTACTTAAATGGGTCGCATTCCATTATATTATCGCACTTCAGCATGTTCCATCGAAGAAGACGGGCAATGGGCAGGAAAGAATCCAACGACTTGCGGCGTACCTTTCGAGATGAGGAAAGGCCTCATAAATCCAAACCTGCAATCAATAAAAGCACAAGTAAGTCCATAGTGTCTATGTATTATTGCGTAAATATGTAGGAGTCTATAATAAATCAATAGGATAGTAGATTATAAGTACCAAACACTCCTAGGGAAAGCCAAATAATGCGTACGTTACATTATTCCCCTTAATAAAAGCTTTTTTCTGCTTGGTCAGATCAGTCTTCTTTTTCAGATAGCTCAAGGTCAACTCAAAGGACTCTTTTCCCCATGGATACCACTCGAAGAATTCTAGATCAGCCGTCATCTTGATGTGGTGCAAATCTACCTTCTTTGATGGGTCCTTTGCCAGCAGCATCACGTGCACAAACCAAATCAAAGCACACTTCAACTTTTGTTGATTATTCATCCTATTACATTTCATCAGGTTAATAAACTTTGCAGCAGTAATGCTCTTGTTCTTCGTCACCTTAAAATGAAATCTTTCTCCATTTTGGAGGACTTTGTTCATTTTTTATTCACAGGGAAATGTTGAACAATTCAGCCCCGTAATCAAAGCAAATTCGTTAAGCCAAAACAAGTTGGCTTACCATTCACACAAAACCAAATTTCATGCAGTTTTTTTATTTTTTATACATTGCAGTAACATATAATGAACCATCTGTCCATTAAACTTAAAATGTTCTGGCATATGCCTCAAGTGTGTAAATCATGTCTTCTTAAAGTCACTATACAACTTTTGTTCAACAAGAACCTGTCTAAACTCTCGATACACTTTCATTCTTGCTCTCTCAGAAATTTTGTAGGAAAAAAGCCAAGATCATCCATCTAGGTTGTTAGGCCGTACGACATAATGGAGATATCTCTCGCACAAATTGGCAAGGATAGGGGATCCTCCTCCCCGTCTCCGCTATCTCTCGTATCCTCACCATCCCTGCTATCACTTTCACTTTCTTCCCTTTCAAAGATCCTATCTTTTCTACAGTTGTTTTGTAATCAACTGAAAACTCGAAGTTATCCCCATATCATGACTTCTGTAGAAATTACTGGTTGGCTTGATCGCCAAAACTGAACTTTGGTAGAATATTTTAAGTTATCAAACCTCAAGAATACTGTGGTTAAGATATTATGTTGGTGCAATAGACCACAATAATTAAATTCCGGTTGAAAATACAAAAAAGTGAAGAAAATAAAATAATCTTCTTATTGGCTGAGGCGTGGATATCTTGCTCTCTTTAAAGAGATTCAAGCCCAGTGCGGCGTAATCTACACCGATCCAACAATATATCCCGTGACTTGTCCCCTCTAGGATACAACAACCCATCAACGATGTACAACTCAAGCAACTCCGGATTAGTTGAAGATTCCAAAACTTCACCATAAGAACACCTTCCTTGAACATATATATACTCTCTTTGTATAGTGAATATATTTACTCTCTTTGTTTAGTGAATATAGTTAAAGACTTCGAATATTTTCCTTGTCTCAACTCTTTCTTTTATTAATATAATAACTCACTTTTGTATAGTGAATATAGTTCTATATTTAGAATATTTTCTTTGTCTCAACTCTCTCTTTCACTACTACACACTATAATCTTTACGATCAGTAACATACAAAACCACCTCTATTTATAGGTGAGGTATTCATCCTTGTATTTAATAGGAATAAAGAGGGGTGGTAAATATGAAAGATCAATAGTCTTTAGGTTACAAGAGTTACAGGAAACTAATGGCACTAATAGCCTGTCACAGCTCGAACCGGGGCCTAGAGGTAATGGGCATCCCAAGTCCAACCAGGACTAGGGATTTCCCCCTGTTACCCAACCCAACCAACATATTCGCCCCATGATGGACTGAATTTCAAACATATAACAAGATAGCATAAGTGTTCTTATTAAGACTATGGGATAGGGTCACAACAGTGACCGAGTCAAACCGTACCAGCCAACCACCCAACCATACCAAACCAAACCAAGCCACAACTAAATAAGTTAGACAAAATTTGATATAATTAATCCCAAAATGTAATGTGACGGAACAGTGAGAAATTATGTCCGATGATGCCAGTCTCTTAGCCTATTCAAATGTCAAGGCCGAGACCAATACCGATCCCGCTCATTCTAACCCCAAGAAGTACCACAAAGCCTATATCGAAAAGAATAAATAAATCTAGTTGGGACAGTCCCCCAACCATGGCCAAAACTAATATCCAAAGTGAAAGATACATGTCTAAAAGTATCCATAACATGAAATAATGCCTTCCAAAAGGATGGAAGCCTGACACTTCAGTCTAAATGTTGTCCTCGAGTCAATCACTATGTAGGAGGAGTAAAATGGTCGGTTCCTGCATATCGTGGGTATAAAGTTGCCAGTATATGGGGTTAGTGAGTGACCGCTAGCCTAAATCACAAGATAAAGATAAAATAATTTAGTTATAAAACCAAGTAAAACCATCCAATGCAAACAACTATACTTATATATACCATGCCGGGAAAGAGGATTGGGTTTAGCATGCCTTTAAAATCATTACTTGGGTTGGGTAGCTTGGCCGTCCTAAACCACCCACGAGCTATATGAGTTCAGCTCTCCTTGCCAAAAGGGCCCCAGTGCGTGTAGCCATACGACCATGGAAGTATCACATGGGATCATTAATACGTCCCCCAATAATGTGACCTCATGCACACGGTCCACTAAGACCAATCCTGATATCGGCAAATACGAGTTTCCAGTTTTGCTCCCCTCGGGACCACCAACTTTCATGGCTTTGATACACACCCCACCATTAATGCCTAATTAAGATCAGTTTCCAAATAACCAAACCATTATCGATTTATTAACCACGACCATTGATATTGGTATCATCATACCAACCCTTACTTCCAAGTATCATCCATAGCCAACCATTTTTAGGTTTAAGGGGACTTTCAAGTGCCCTTCTATATACCATATTAAACCACTTGGGAGACTTCCATGTTTCCTACAAGTATAACTATTTAGCCTTTAGCCTTTCCAAACTATTTAAACCATGTATAATTCCTTTAGCAAGTTTAAAACATACAAGAGTTCCATTAAAAGAAGTCAATGCAATGAACATATCTTTATAAGCATTTTATCAAACACATTAGGGCCATAATATAACTAAAACTAATTACAATTACCAATAAACCATTCCCATGTATTCCAGTTACCCAAAACCACCATTAGTGCATATAAAAGCATAATTAAAACCATAGAAAATCATAACCAAGTATTTAATATATAAACCCCCAAATAATAGTTTAAAATCATAATCATGCAATAATAAAATCATGGAATCAATCATATAAACCATACCTTTAGTTAAATTAACAATGAGGGAATAGAAACATGCCTTAAACCAAGAAGATGAAAAAAAGAAATTACCAAGACAAGCCCCAAAGCCATCCTTTAGTTCAAACCCTAGCTCCCTTGCCCCCAAAGCTCATGAGAGAATTATGGAGTGTTTTGGAATAGTTCTAAGTGTTAATGAATAGAATAATATGGTAAATAGCCTCCAAAGTGTATTAAAATTCATGGGTCCTAGTTAGGGTAAGTAGGGGAATGACCAAAAGCCCCCCACTTAAATCCCTTAAAAACTTGTCAACGGGATACGACTGACACATACGAGTCGTACCTTCCCAATACGATTGGTACCCACCACTAGTATCCAAGCCTTACCCTTGAATCAGACACTGTCTAGTATATGACTCATCCAACCAAGTCCTAACCCCAGCATACAATCTGTACCCATGACCCGTATCCTTGGCAAAATAAAATACTAAAAGGATCAAATATTGCCTACCATACGAGTCCATGATATGACTCATACCAAGCCCTACGACTCACACCTCTATGTCGTACCCATTCCAGTGATCAAAACCATACCACCAACTAACACTGGTCAGCATATGGCGGGTCCATTCCACTCGTACCCCACCATACTGCTCATACCCTTGAGTCATATTAGTTCCATAGAATGGAATTTCAAGAAATTTTCTAAGGGTCAAAACCTAGGATATTTGGAACATTCCTCCTCGAATGACGGATAAGGTAGGGGTAACCACAGACAGAGTCATTCCCATTATCAAATATCCCTTTAACAAAATTTGAAAATGAAGAGGCAAAGATGTTAATCTTTCTTTTAACAAACTCAGAAAATAAAGATGTGTTGAAGACACATACCCTCAGCATGAATCCAGGAGCAGAAAATAAGAGCGGATATTTAGACTTCATGTCCTTTTCCATTTCGCAAGTAGACTCATCCACCTTATGGTTTCGCTAAAAAATCTTAACTGAAGCCACATTCTTGATCCGCAACTAATGAACCTGCCTATCCAAGATCTCAATCAGGACTTCATCATAAGACAAAGAATCGGTGAGACCCAATCCTTTCAAAGGAACAACTGAAGAAGGATCACCAATGCACTTTCTCAACATAGAAGCATGAAATACCAGATGAACCAAGCTCAAGCTAGATGGAAACTTTAACTCATAAGCAACATTACCAACCCTCTGCAAATTCACAAAAGGGCTAATAAACCGAGAATTGAGTTTTCCCCTTTTACCAAATTGTACCACTCCCTTTATAGGAGACACCTTGAGGAAAACCTTATCCCCGACCTCAAACTCCAAGTCTCTACGCCTAACAACCACATAGAACTTTTGGCAACCTTGGGTAGCTTTAAGCCTATCCCTAATCACCTTTACCTTCTCCATCGCTTGATAAACCAAATTTGGGCAAAACATGTCCACCTTACCAAGCTCAAACCAACCAATAGGAGATCTACACCTCCTACCATAAATGCCTTAAAAGAAGCCATACTAATACTAGTATGGTAGCTATTGTTGTAAGCAAACTCCACCAAAGGTAGATACTAAACCTAATCGCCACCATAATCAATTACACAAGCCCGAAGCATATCCTCTAATGTTTGAATAGTTCTCTCTGCTTGCCCATCCGTCTATAGATAGAAAGCAGTACTCAGACTAACCTTAGTCCCCAACCCTTTCTGGAAAGACCGCCCGAAGTAAGACATAAACTGCGTACCACAACTAGAAATAATTGAAACAGGCACCCCATGCAGCTTCACAATCTCATAAAGATACAACTTTGCATAATCCTCCGCCGAAAAGTTAGTCCATATTGGAAAAAGTGTGCAGACTTAGTCATCCAATCTATGATGACCCAAATTGAATCAAAATAATTTTGAGACCGAGGAAGACCGGTAATGAAGTCCATATTAATCACTTCCCACTTCTATTTGGGCAAATCAATTTCTTGATGCAACCCACCTGGCCTCATGTGATCAACCATAACCTGTTGACACACCATGTACTTGGCCACAAAGTCAACCACACCCTTTTTCATACCATTCCACCAATAGATCTCCTTGGGATCATGATATATCTTAGTCGAGCCAGGATGAAAAGCATAGAGCGACTCGTGCGCCTCAGCCAAAACCTTTTGTCGCAAACTGTCGACATTAGGAACACACAACCTCTTATGGTATCGCAAAGTATCATCGCCACTGATCTCAAACACCACTATCTTTTGCCCACCAATATCACTCTTGAATTTAGTTAAGATATGATCCAACACTTGCTTCTCCTTAATCTCCGTACCAAGAGATGATCAAACCATCTCTTGCACCACCATACCACCCTCCTTGGAATCTAAAAGATAAACTCTAAGATTAGGCAAGTGGTGAATATCCTTTACGAATTCTACTTTCCTTCCTCCCCATAAGCCAAACTACCCATAGATAACCTGCTAAGAGCATCAGCAATCACGTTAGCCTTACTTGGGTGATAGTGAAGACTCATATCATAGTCCTTGAGAAGCTAAGGCCATTTCCTCTGCCTGAGATTAAACTCTTTCTGAGTGAACACGTACTGAAGACGCTTATGATCAAAAAAGATATCCACATGTACACCATACAAATAATATTGCTCTATTTTCAAAGCAAACATAACCGCAAATAGCGCCAAATCATGAGTAATATAATGCCTTTCATGTTTCTTCAACTGTCTAAAATCATAGGCAATCACCTTCCCACACTATATCAACACACAACCAATACATACCTGAGATGCATCACAATAAACCATGAACCCATCATTGCCCTCCGACAAAGTCAGAATTGATGTCGAAGTTAGCTTATCTTTCAACTTCTTAAAACTCCATTCACAAGCATCCAACCAAGAAAACTTGATATTTTTCTGAGTCAACATAGTCAAAGGAGCATCTATTGAAGTAAAGCTTTCCACACACCACCTATAATATCTATCTAAACCCAAGAAGCTCTGAATATTGGATGGAGTCATGGGCCTAGGACACTTCTTCACCAAAGCAACCTTCTGTGGATCAATCATGATCCCCTCGCTAGAAATAGTATAACTTAAGAAAGTCACAGCATTCAACCAAAACTCACACTTAGAGAACTTGACATACAACTTTTGTTCCATTAAGGTCTGGATCACCATACGAAGGTGATTTTTATGATCCACCTCACTCCTTGAATAAACCAGAATGTCATCAATAAACACAATGACAAAAAGATCTAAATAATACCTGAATACCCTGTTTATCATATCCATAAATGTTGTTGGAGCATTAGTTAATCCAAATGACATCACCAAAAACTCAAAATACCCATACCGAGTACTAAAAGTCATCGTAGGGATATCCACCTGCCTAATTTTAAGCTGATGGTACCTAGAATGAAGACCTATTTAGAGAAAAACTTGGCACCTTGTAACTGGTCAAACAAGTCATCTATCAAGGAAAGAGGATACTTGTTCTTGACTGCCACCTTATTCAACTGCCTGTAGATAATGCACATCCGAAGGAAACTATCCTTCTTACGTATAAATAACACTAGTGCACCCTAAGGAGAAACACTAGGATAAATAAACCCCTTATCTATAAGATCCGTAAGTTGCTTCTTGAGTATCCTTAACTCAGCCGAAGCCATTTTATATAGAGGAATAGAAATTGGATGAGTGTCCTAAAGCAAATCAATACCAAACTCTGTTCCCTATCCGGGGGAACACCAGGAAGATCGTTTGGAAAGACCTCTGGAAACTCATTAACCACAGAGACTGAAGATAAAGAAGGACCCTCCGAGTTAAAATCTTTAACTCAGACCAAGTGATAAAGACAACCCTTAGAGATTAACCTTTGATCTCTAAGATAAGAAATAAACCTCCCCCTAGGAGCTAAGGAACTACCTTCCCATTCTATAACTGGCTAACCAGGGAACTTAAAGATAACCTTTCGGGTCTGAAAATCCAAAGATGCATAACAAGAATGCAGCCAATCCATTCTCAAAATTACATCAAAATCCACCATATCCAACTTAAATAGATCTGTCAAGGTCTGCTTATCACCAACAGATACCACACATACCCTATAAACTCTTTTAGCAATAATTGAGTCACCTACTGAGCTAGAAATAGAAAAAGGATTTGAAATAACTTTCAGATCAAAACCAAAATACACAGCCATATAAGAAGTCATGAAAAAAGAATAGACCCCGTATCAAGCAATAATATACAGCATGAGACAAAAGTTTTAATATACCAGTAACGACATCGGGTGTTGCCTCGGATTCCTATTAGGACGACAAAGCATACAACCTGTTCTAACAAATACTAGAACCAAGAGCAGTAACAGAGGCAGATGCCACACTAGCAGGTGTAGAAGCAGAAGATGAAGCCACAGAAATCTTATTCGCCCTTGCATCAACCTTATTAATCGAACAATCCCTGAACCGATGGCTACCTGACCGCACTTGAAATATTTTGTCCCTTCATCGTAATAACCACAATGAGGATGACCATAGAATCGATAAAGAGGACATGATGAAACTGACTGAACTCTGCTAGCCTGAGATTGGGCACCTTGCGCCAGAGAATTATTGCTAATATGATGATGCATGTCGCCTGACTGTTAAGGAGCACTAGAAGAAAAGTAGGAACAAGAACTCCCTCGCTTCTTTTTCTACCACTTACCACTATCTCTACCATCCTGAGAGTGAGCACTTCCCTGATCAAAAAAAACTTGCTCCTCTTTCCCTACCTCTCTTTGAACTATGTCTGCCTCCTCTTTTCATCCTCCACTTATTGCATATGAATAGTCAACCTTGGAATATCCATATTTTTAATGAGTAAAGCAGTCTTGCTCTCTAAGATCAAATCTCGGTTCAACCCAGAAGCGAACTTCATTATTCTCGACCTCATAAGATACCAAGCCAAGAGCATACCTTGACAGCTGATGAAACTTCAAAGAATATTCCTTTACAGATATCTTTCTCTACTTAAGGTTCACAAACTCCTCCATCTTATCTTTCCTTAACTCTTGAGGAAAGAACCGATCCAAGAAGGTGTTAGAAAAGGCCTCCCATAATCCTTCCCCTTCCATGTTACCTTTATCCCTATCCAACTCCTCATACCACTGATAAGAAACATCTTTGAGATGATAAGCTACAAAGTTAAGCCCCTCCACATTAGTAACCTGCATTACCCAAAAGATATTCTCTATCTCACCTAAGAAGCCTTATGGATCCTTCTCTACCTTTACTCTAGTAAAAGTTTGAGGACCCATCTTTATAAATTGTTCAACCCTTGTGACCTCAGCAGACAAAGCACCAAGAACATCCCGCTCAGCCTGAGAAACAACCAATTTCACACTAGCATGAATAGACTAACAAAATTCAGCATTAGTCACCTCACCTTGAGAAGGACTACAGCAATTGGTAAAACTCTAGAACTATCAGGGATAGGATCGTGAGATCAAAGATAAACACCAAAAGTAGGATGCACCCCTTCAGCATTACCCCCAGATAGGATAAAAGAATTTCCTTATATTCCAAATCAACGAGGCATGATCTAAAAGATGAACAAACAAGGATTAGAGAAGATTCCAGGACTGAGAAATCAAGCTTAAAGAAAGAATACCAAGAAAAGAAAACATTTCTAAATGCCTTGTAGCCTCTCAATTATGAGTGTAGCGTGTTTCACACCCTTAAAAGAGACTCTACTCGACACGGCTTTGTGGACTCCCAATTGATCATGAACCTAGGCTTTGATACCAATTTTTCATACCCCGAACTAAGGCCTAGACGTAATGGGCATCCCAAGTCCAACCAAGACCAGGGACTACCTCGTGTTACCCAACTTAACCACCATATTCGCCCCATGATGGGGTGAAATTCGAACATATAAAAAGATAGCATAAATTCTCTCATTAAGACTCTGGGATAGGGTCACAACTGTGACTAACCCAATCGAGTCCAACCGTACTAGCCAACCACCCAACCAAACCAAACCAAACCAAAGACCATAAATCAGTCCATAACTAAACAAATTAGATAAAATTTAATATAATTAATCCCATAATATAATATGATAAAATAGTGAGAAATTATGTCTGATGATGTTAGCCTCCTAGACTATTCCAATGCCAAGGCTGATACTAATACCGATTCTGCCCATTCCAACCCCCAGAAGTACCACACAGCCTCTATCTAAAAGAGTAAATAAATCCAATTGGGACATGCCCCCAACCATGGCCAAAACCAATATCCAAAGTAAAAGATAAATGTCTAAATGTATCCATAGCATAAAATAATGCTTTCTGAAAGGATAAAAGCTCACCACTTCAGTCCAAATATTGTTCTCAAGTCAATCACTATGTAGGAGGAGTAGAATGGCCAGTTCCTACATAGCATGGGTATACAGCCTCCAGTAAACATGGTTAAAGAGTGACCGCTAGCATGAATCACAATATTTGTGTAGCTTGACCGTCCTAAACCACCCACGGGCTATATGGGTTTAGCTTTCCCTGATAAAAGGGCCTCAATATTTGTATTCATACGACTAGGAAAGTATCCCATGGGATGACTAGTACATCTCTCAATAGTGTGGCATCATGCACATGATCCTCATATCGGCAAATACGAGTTTCCAGATTTGGTCCCTTCGAGAGGGCCACCTTTCACGACTTTCAACACACCTCGCCATTAATTGCCAATTAAGACCAATTTCTAAATAACAAAACTATTATCCATTTATTAACCATAGCCATTGATATTGGTATCATCATACCAACCCTTACTTCCAAGTATCATCCATAGCAATTATTTTTAGGTTTTAAGAGACTTTCAAGTGCCCTTCCATATACCATATACAATCACTTGGGAGACTTTCATGTTCCCCACAAGCATAACTATTTTAGCCATTCCAAATTATTTATACCATGCATAATTCCTTTACTGAGTTTAAAACATGCAAGTGTTCAATTAAAAGAAGTCAATGCAATAAACATATCTTTATAAGTATTTTATCAAACACATTGGGGGCATAATATAAATAAAACCAATTCCAATTACTAATAAACCATTTCCATGTATTCCAAATATCCAAAACCACCATTAATGCATATAAAATCATAATTAAAACCATAGAAAACCATAACCAAGTATTTAATATATAAACCCCCAAATAATAGTTTAAAATCATAATCATGCAATAATAAAACCATGAAATCAATCACATAAACCATACCTTTAGTTAAATTAACAATGAGGAAATAGAAACATGCCTTAAACCAAGAAGATGACAGAAAGAAATTACCAAGACAAGCCCCAAAGCCATCCTTTAGTTGAAACCCTAGCTCCCTTGCCCCAAAAGCTTATGAGAGAATTATGGAGTGTTTTGGAATAGTTCTAAGTGTTAATGAATAGAATAATATGGTAAATAGCCTCCAAAGTGTATTAAAAGTCATGGGTCCTAATTAGAGTAAGTAGAAAAATATCCAAAATACCCCTACTTAAATCCCTTACAAACCCGTCACATGGATACGACTGACCAATATGAGTCGTAACCTCCCAATATAATTGGTACCCACCACTCGTATCCAAGCCTCACCCTTGGATCAGACATTGTCCAGTATACAACTCATCCAACGAAGTCGTAACCCCAATATATAATTCGTACCCATGACCCGTATCCCTGGCAGAATGAAATACCGGAGGATCAAACACTGCCTACCATACGAGTCCATGATACGACTCGTATCAATCCCTACAAATCACACTTCTAAGTCATACCCATTCTATTGACCAAAACTATCCCACCAACTAATACTGTTCAGCATATGGCAGGACTATAACACTCGTACCCCACCATACAGTCCGTACCCCTGAGTCGTATTAGGTCCAGCAAAAGGAATTTTAGGAAATTTTTAAGGGTCAAAACCCAGGATGTTTCATAGCCATAAGAGCTACAACAAAATAATGAGAGAAGTTACAAATTACTAAAGGCCACAATCTACCACTATTAACAATTAGAGTAATGTGGGAAGAAAAATAGTCTTATTGTTACATATGTTACAGGAAACTAATGACCATGAAGTTACAACAATAAGTGGTCAAATGAGTTACACAACATAATGTGGTATATTACAAACAAATAAAGTGTTACTAGTTACAAAACTTATCAAAATATAATGACATCACTATCTCCACTTTATCTCTATAAATTATCATGTAAATTAAGATTTTAATATTAAAATACATAATAACACCGACATTCCCCTACTCATTTTAATATTTAAATAAAAGAGTTCATCAATTTAGTTGAAGAGATACTATTGTGCATAAGGAAGGTGTACTCTGCGTTGAAACTTTACTTAGTAAAACAATAAACTTTATTCTAGAGTCAGTAGTGGTCTCAGAATTGAACTATGATTGCTTAAAGGAGACAAAGTATTACTGCCTACACATAATAGTCAAGGTGTTAATATAAGCTTTAATAGCCAGCACATTACGACCTTGATCTATCATAATTTTTCATGAGCGTTTCTAAGAATAAGCTTCATTCTCATAAGAAGCGGTCTACTTTCACATTGACATAGGTAAAATCTGTCAAGGGTAGTCCTATAATTTTAATAACCTACGCATACAAGATACAGAATTTCATTAAGAGTTCTTTCACTCAACCTTCACAAATCATTATAGGAATATGCACTCACATCATATGAAGGATTAAACAACAGTGCATCCCACATCAAGTTATCATATGATTCGTTCTTCCTATTGTACCTAGTTATAGGATCTCTAGTCCCCAGATTGGGTTTCCTCATATATGACTTATGATTTCTTATAGACTTCCTTCCTCTTCTTGATGTGTTTCAGACCCTATATCTTGCTAAGGTCTTGCTTAGTTCATCTAAAAGATAATCACATAATTTGACATAATCAATGTTAGTGGTAGCACTTTCCGAATATATTAATATCACATTATTATTTTCTTCTTATGGGTCTGAATTTACTGTTGTAATAACAGTTTCAAACTCAACCAATAATATTGGTGCGATCACAATAACTCAAAACTAGAGAAATCAATTTCGCAAAATAAAGTGATTGATTACTTCACTTTTTCACAAGTTGAACCTAAAATAACTAGTTCAACTAATTTGCTTTTTCATTTCAACAAATAGCACAAATTTTTTTCCATGCATCAAAAGCACTTTTAAGTACAACGGGATTGATTTTAATTAAATAAACCACAACTTTTTTCAAGTAAATATATCTGATTTGCTTGTATAACCTGCTTATGTATTTTTACACAATTTCATGTCAAGTTCCACTAGACACATATTTCAGATTTAATTAGGCTAGCAAACTTTTTTTTAATTTATCACACCATTTTCACATATTTGAATCAAAAGAAATTTCATAGCTCGGAAAATGTATTACACAATTTTACTTTTTCACCATAATGTGACATGTCAAGGAAATATTCATCACATAATTTAGGTATTTTTCATTCCAAGAATGAAATATTTCATTCAAATATTCAATGTCAAATTGTCTATTCAATTTATCATTTATTTAATAACATGCAAGTTAGAGCCAAAGACATCAATTAATATATAAACAATAACATGTGATTTATTCAAAAAAAAATATATGCAATTGTAATATTTTTTTATTCAAAGCATTCTCAAAAATGCAAAAATCACATTTTTCATGGTGATTTTTTTCATTTTATTAGTCCCCACTATTATAAGACTTTAAGAAAATAAACTTTCATGAAAAGTATCATTTTATTCATGAAAAATAATAAGTAATTTTTCACCTTTCCTCCGCGACAAGTAGTAAAGTTTTAACTTTCTTCCGCTTGAGTTAAGGAAGTAGAAAAATACTTTACATGTTATCTCTTCTCTTTCATCTCTTTAAGAGACTAGTAACATTGAGATGTTGAGATCTCTTATCTTGATATTCATAATTTTTAAACTGTAACAAAACATAAATCTCGTTAAAATTATTGGTGTAACATACCACAATAATTAAATTACGATTGAAAATACAAAAAAGTGAAGAAAATAAAAAAAATCTTCTTCTTGGCTAAGGCATGGATAGCTCGCTCTCTTTAAGAAGATTCAAGCCCACTATGGCACAATCTACACCAATCCAGTAGTATATCTCGTGACTTGTCTCTTCCAGGATACAACAGTCCATCAACGATGTACATCTCAAGTAACTCCGAATTAGTTGAAGAATCCAAAGCTCCACCTTAAGAACACCTTCCTTCAACATATATTTACTCTCTTTGTATAGTGAATATAGTTAATAACTTAGAATATTTTCTTTGTCTCAACTCTTTCTTTAACTAATATAATAACTCTATTTTGTATAGTGAATATAGTTGTAGACTTAGAATATTTTCTTTGTCTTAACTCTCTCTTTCACTACTACACTCTATAATCTTTTTCACACTTATCATATTTGTTTGTACGACCAATAACATGTAAGACCACCTCTATTTATAGGTGAGGTATTCATACTTGTATTAAATAGGAATAATAAAGCGATGTGGTAAAGAGGAAAGATCAATAGTCTTTAGGTTACAAGAGTTGCAAGAAACTAATGGCACTAATAGCCATCAGAGTTATAACAATATAATGAGAGAAGTTACAAATTACTAAAGGCCACATTATACCACCGGTAACAACCAGAATAACGTGGGTAGATAAATAGTCTTGTTGTTACATATGTTACATGCAACTAATGACCATGCAGTTAAAACAACTAATGATCGTATGAGTTACATGGCATAATATGGTAGATTATAGACAAATAAAGTGTTAAAAGTTACAAGAGTTATCAAAATATAATGCATCACTTTCTCCACTTTATGTCCATAACTAATCATGCAAATTAAGATTTTAATATTAAAATACATAATAACAGCAACATCCCCCCACTCATTTTAATATTAAATAAGAGAGTTCATCAATTTCTATCGAAAATAGCCTCTCTACTTCTTCGAGGGAAGTTGTATGGATTACGTACATTTTACCCTCCCCAGACCCCACTATGTGGAAATTTACTGGGTTTGTTGCTGTTGTTGTTGTTATAGAGTTCATCAATTAAGTTGAAGAGAGACTATTGTGGATAATAAAGGTGTACTCTATATTGAACCTTCACTTAGTAAAATAATAAACTTTATTCCAGTCAGTAGTGGTCTCAAACTTAAACTATGATTGCTTAAGGGAAATGAAGAATTATTGCCTACACAATAGTCAAGGTGTTGGCAGAAGCTTTAATATACAGCACATTAAGGCCTTGTGCTATCACGATTTTTATGAGAGTTTTTGAGAATAAATTCCATTCTTATAAGAAGCGGCCTACTTCCATACTCACATAGGTAAAATCTGTCAAGGGTGGTCCTATAATTTTGACGCCTCACTCATACGAGATATAGAATTTCATTAAGAATTCTTTTACTCAACCTTCTCAAATCATTACAGGAACATGCACTCACATCATCGAAACGATTAACAATAGTGCATCCCACACCAAGTCTTCATATGATTCATTTTTTTCCATTAAACCTGGTTATAGGATCTCTAGTCCCCAGGTTGGATTTCCTCACATATGACTCATGATTTTTTATAGGCTTCCTTCCTCTCCTCGATGTATTTCAGAACCTTTATCTTTCGAGGTCTTGCTTAGTTCATTTGTAAGATAATCACATAATTTGACATAATCAATGTTAATGGTACCACTTGTCAAATATATTAATATCATAGTATTATTTTTTTCTAATGGGTCTAAATTTATTGTTAAAATAACAGTTTCAATTCAAACTCTACCAATAATATTGTGGTATCATAATAACTCAAAACTAGAGAAATCAATTTCTCAAAATAAAGTGATTGATCAATTCACTTTTTCACAAGTTGAACTTAAAATATGTAGTTCAACTAATTTTCTTTTGCATTTCAACAAATGGCATCAATTTTTTTTTCATGCATCAAAAGAACTTTTAAGTACAACGGGATTGATTTTAATTAAATAAGCCACAACTTTTTTCAAGTAAATATATCTGATTAGCTTGTATAACCTGCTTATGTACTTTTACACAATTTCATGTCAAGTGCAATTAGACACATATTTCATGTTTTATTAGGCTAGCAAACTTTTTTTCATTTATCACATCATTTTCACATATTTGAATCAAAAGAAATTGCATGGCTCAAAAAATGTATTTCACAATTTTTCTTTTTCACCATAACGTAACATGTCAAGGAAAAGTTCATAACAAAATTTAGTTATTTTTCATTCCAAGAATGAAATTTATCTCACCCAAATATTCAATGTCAAATTGACTATTCAATTTATCATTTATTTGATGACATGCATGTTAAAGCCAAAGACATCAATAAATATACAAATAGTAACATGTGATTTATTCCAAGAATAATATATGCACTTGTAGTTTTTTTTTTCAATTCAAAGCATTCTCAAAAATGTAAAAATCACATTATTCATGGTGATTTTTTTCATTTCATTAGCCCCCACTATTTTAAAACTTTAAGAAAATAAACTTCATGAAAAGTATCATTTTATTCATGTAAAATAATAGATAATTTTTTTTTACCTTTTCTCTACAACAAGTAGAAAAGTTTTTACCTTTCTTCCGCTTGAGTTGAGGAAGTAGAAAGATACTTTACTTGTTATCTCTTCTCTTCCATCTATTAAAGAGACTAGTGACATTGAGATGTTGAGATATCTCATCTTGATATCCGCAATTTTTAAAACTATAAAAAAAACATAAATCACCTTAAAATTATTAGTGTAACATACCACAATAATTAAATTACAGTAGAAAATATAAAAAAGTGAAAAAAATAAAATAATCTTCTTCTTGGCTGAGGCACGGATATCTCTCTCACTTTAAGGAGATTCAAGCCTACTACGGCATAATCTATACCAATCCAGCAGTGTATCTCGTGACTTGTCTCCTCCAGGATACAACAGTCCATCAACGATGTACAACTCAAGCAACTCCGAATTAGTTGAAGAATCCAAAGCTCCACCATAAGAACACCTTCCTTCAACATATATTTACTCTCTTTGTATAGTGAATATAGTTAATGACTTAGAATATTTTCTTTATCTCAACTCTTTCGTTCACTAATATAATAACTCTCTTTTTTATAGTGAATATATTGTAGACTTATAATATTTTCTTTGTCTCAACTCTCTTTCACTACTACACACTATAATATTTTCCACACTTATTATATTTGCTTGTACGACCAATAACATGCAAGACCACCTCTATTTATAGGTGAGGTATTCATCCTTGTATTGAATAGGAATAATAAAGATGGGTGGTAAAGATGAAAGATCAATTGTTTTTAGGTTACAAGAGTTGCAAGAAACTAATGGCACTAATAGCAATAAGAGTTACAACAAAATAATGAGAGAATTTATAAATTACTATTAACCATATTCTGTCACTATTAAAAACTAGAGTAATGTGGGTAGATAAATAGTCTTATTGTTACATATGTTAAATGCAACTAACAACCATGAAGATACAACAACTAATGGTCATATGAATTACATGACATAATGTGGTAGATTATGGACAAATAAAGTTTAAGAAGTTACAAGAATTGCCAAAATATAATGACATCATTTTCTCAACTTTATGTCCATAAACTATCATGCAAATTAAGATTTAATATTAAAATACATAATAACACAAACATTCCCCCACTCATTTTAATATTTCAATAAGAGAGTTCATCAATTTAGTTGAAGGGAGACTATTGTGCATAATAAAGGTGTGCTCTATATTGAACCTTTACTTAGTAAACCAATAAACTTTATTCCAAAGTCAGTAGTGGTCTCAGACTTGAACTTCGACTACTTAAAGAAATAAAGTATTACTGTCTACACACAATAGTCAAGGTATTGACTTAAGCTTTATTAGCCATCTCATTATGGCCTTGTGCTATCAGAATTTTTCATGAGCGTTTTTTTAGAATAAACCTCATTCTCATCAGAAGCGGCCTACTTTCACACTCACATAGGTAAAATCTATCAAGGGTGGTCCTGTAATTTTGAAACCCCACTCATACGAGATACAGAATTTCATTAACAGTTCTTTCACTCAGCCTTCATAAATTAATATAGGAACATGCACTCATATCATAGGAAGGATTAAACAATAGTGCATCCCACACCAATTCATCATATGATTCGTTCTTCCCATTGAACCTGGTTAGAGGATCTCTAGTCCCCAGATTGGGTTTCCTCATATATGACTCATGATTTTTTATAGGCTTCCTTCATTCCCTCTATGTGTTTCAGATCCTTTATCTTACCAAGGTCTTTCTTAGTTCATCTGCAAGATAATCACATAATTTGACATAATCATTCTTAGTGGTAGCACTTGTCAAATATATTAATATCACAGTATTATTTTCTTCTTATGGGTCTAAAGTTATTGCTGTAATAACAATTTCAAACTCAACCAATGATATTGGTGCTATCACAATAACTCAAAAGTAGAGAAATCAATTTCTCAAAATAAAGTGATTGATCAATTCACTTTTTCACAAGTTGAACCTAAAATAACTAGTTCAACTAATTTGCTTTTTCATTTCAACAAGTGGCACCAATTTTTTTTTCATGCATCAAAAGCACTTTTAAGTACAACAAGATTGATTCTAATTAAACAAGCCACAACTTTTTCAAGTAATATATCTGATTTGCTTGTATAACCTGCTTATGTACTTTTACATAATTTCATGTCAAGTGCAATTAGACACATATTTCATGTTTTATTAGGCTAGCAAACTTTTTTTCATTTATCACACCATTTTCACATATTTGAATCAAAAGAAATTGCATGGCTCAAAAAATGTATTTCACAATTTTTCTTTTTCACCATAATGTAGCATGTCAAGGAAAAGTTCATCACATAATTTAGGTATTTTTCATTCCAAGAATGAAATTTATCTCACCCAAATATTCAATGTCATATTGACTATTCAATTTACCATTTATTTGATAACATCCATGTTAAAGCCAAAGACATCAATAAATATACAAATAGTAACATTTGATTTATTCCAAGAATAATAGATGCACTTGTAGTTTTTTTTTCAATTCAAAGCATTCTCAAAAATGCAAAAATCACATTATTCATGGTGATTTTTTTCATTTTATTAGCCCCCACTATTTTAAGACTTTAAGAAAATAAACTTTCATGAAAAGTATCACTTTATTCATGTAAAATAATAGGTAATTTTTTTTACCTTTTCTCTACAAAAAGTAGAAAAGTTTTTACCCTTCTTCCGCTTGAGTTGTGGAAGTAGAAAGCTACTTTACTTGTTATCTCTTCTCCTCCATATCTAAAAGAGACTAGTGACATTGAGATATTGAGATCTCTCATTTTGATATCCGCAATTTTTAAAACTGTAACAAAACATAAATCACCTTAAAATTATTGGTGTAACATACCACAATAATTAAATTACAGTAGAAAATACAAAAAAGTGAAAAAAATAAAATAATCTTCTACTTGACTAAGGCGCGGATATCTCGCTCACTTTAAGGAGATTCAAGCCTACTACGGCATAATCTATACCGATCTAGCAGTATATCTCATGACTTGTCTCCTCCAGGATACAACAGTCCATCAATGATGTACAACTCAAGCAACTCCAAATTAGTTGAAGAGTCCAAAGCTCCACCATAAGAACACCTTCCTTCAACATATATTTACTCTCTCTGTATAGTGAATATAGTTAAAGACTTAGAATATTTTCTTTTTCTCAACTCTTTTTTTCACTAATATAATAACTCTCATTTGTATAGTGAATATGGTTGTAGACTTAGAATAGTTTCTTTGTCTCAACTCTCCCTTTCACTACTACATTCTATAATCTTTTTCACACTTGTCATATTTGATTGTACGACCAATAACATGCAAGACCACCTCTATTTATAGGTGAGGTATTCATGATTATATTGAATAGGAATAATAAAGAGGGGTGGTAAAAATTAAAGATCAATAGTCTTTAGATTACAAGAGTTGCAAGAAACTAATGGCACTAATAGCCATGAGAATTACAACAAAATAACGAGAGAAGTTACAAATTACTAAAGGCCACATTCTACCATAATTAAATAAAAAGTTTTGTTGTTACATATGTTACATGTAACTAATGACCATAAAGTTACAACAACTAATGGTCATATGAGTTAAAAGGCATAATGTGGTAGATTATGGACGAATAAAATGTTAGAAGTTACAAGAGTTATCAAAATATATTGACACCACTTTCTCCACTTTATGTCCATAAATTATCATGCAAATTAAGATTTTTATATTAAAATGCATAATAACACCAACATATTCATTTCTTCAACAGTCATTTGTCAGTTTGCCAGATAAAAGTGTGAATGGACAAACAAAAGGCAAAACAGTGAAATGATGCAAGTAGCAGACATTACATGAACACCATCAGTGATGCATCGATTGGCAACATCAAAAGGATGCATCAGGATGCATTACAAAAACAAATATGATAGCTTCAAATATAGTCTTGCAAGTATTCCCAATTAGAATGCATGGTTTTTGAAAATTGGATGACAAATAAAATAAAAGAAGACCTGTTTCTGACCAAAAATAAAAACCAGATTCACTATAAAATTTGATCAAGTTGTTCAATGCTTCAGCAACAAACTTGCAAGAAGACCTTTTTCTTTTGTGGATTTTATGTCGCACCAATTTTATTAGGTCTTTCATTAACAAAAATGACATTGTACTAATTTATTTGCAACTAAGTAAATCAACGCCAGGAGAATTAGTTAGGTATTTGGATAAATAGATTTACGGATCCATAAATATAGTCCTTAGTAATGGAATATATAGGTAACCAATGAGGGCGGTCATAACCAAGACATTTTCAGATATAGATGAATTTCATGAATTTCTTTTCCCCCTCCTAATTTTTAGAACATGATGAGACGCGTGGTATCAACAAGTTAACTTTCTGAGTAAAATAAAACAAATGCAATCCATAATTATGATAAAGGGCACTACATGGATGAACTAGAGCTATCAAAATGGGGTGAATCTCAAAAATAGACTCAAACTGGGTTGGCTTTCAAATTTTAGCCCCAAATAAAAAAACTTTCTTAAAATAGCCTTTACCTATTAATTAATTTTTTTTAGATAAAATTTCCCCTGATCAATAGAGTAAATTACATAAATGATCCTCATAATGTATAACAACTCCATATTTATATCTTTCAACTTTTATTTTTTTTCTCTTTTTAATTTTACTTTGATTTTTGTTTTTTCTTTTCTATTTTTAATTTTTAATTTTCTCAACCCTTACTTTTTTCCATTTTTCCTCTCAACTTATTTTTTTTCTTTTTTATTTTATATTATTTTTATTTTTTATTTTTTGTTTCCTCTCTTTTTTTCTGTTCTTTTTATTTTTTCTCAAGCTTTACTTTTTTTTCTTTACACCTTTCAACATCTACTTTTATAAATATATATATATATATATATATATATATATATATATCTTTGATTTTTTTGTTTTTAAATTTTTTTCGACCTTTATTTTTGTTTAATCTTTTTTTTTGTCAACCTTTATTTTTTTCCTGTTCTCTCTCAACTTCTACAATTTCTTTTATTTTTGTATTTTCAATATTTTTCTTTATTTTCTTCTTTTTTCGCAATTTTTATTATTTTTATTCTTTTCTTTGATTTTTTCCATTCAAGTTACTTCTCCTGAGCAAGAGTTGACACTATGACATTATAAAGGCAAGACTTGCGACTTTCGAACAATAAGCTATGTTTCATGGGCAAGAGTTGACACTACTACATTATAGAGGCAAGACTTATGACTTTCAAACAACAAGTTATGTTTTATAGACAAGAGTCGACACTACCACATTGTATTTTGATTTATGAGATGTTTTATAACTCTTACCTTAGAGGAAAGACTTTGCTCAGGGACTTTCAAATAACAAATTATACCCCATGGGCAAACATTGATTTTACTACATTATGTTTTCATTTATGAGATGTTCTACAACTATTGCCTTAGAGGCAAGACTTGGCTCAAAGATGCTCAAACAACAAGTTATGTTTCATGGCCAAGAGTCGACACTACCACATCTTATTTTAATTAATGAGATATTCTACAACTATTGTCTTAGAGGCAAGACTTAGCTCAGGGACTTTCAAACAACAAATTATGTCCCACGGGCAAGAGTTGACTCTACCACATTATCTTTTCATTTATGAGATGTTCTACAACTATTACCTTAGAGGCAAGACTTAATTAGCTCAAGGGATTTTAAACTTTAAATTATGACCCACGAGTAAGAGTTGAGTCTACTATGTTATGTTTTTATTTATGAGATATTATAAAACTATTGCCTTAGAGGCAAGACTTAGCTCAAGGACTTTTAAACGATAAATTATACCCCATGGGAAAGAGTTGACACTACCATGTTATGTTTTCATTTATGAGATGTTCTACAACTCTTTCCTTAGAGGCAAGACTTAATCAGCTCAAGGACTTTCAAACTACAAATTATGCCCCACGGGCAAGAGTTGACTCTACCACGTTATGTTTTCATTTATGAGATGTTCTACAACTCTTGCCT